>NC_141054.1:7704784-8019784 GCF_041138505.1 Cibotium barometz | reverse complement strand
TTGGCCCTTTCTGTGCTAGGGAAGGCCCAAGGGAGCCCAGTTTTTTTAACGGGGCTGATCTGGGGACTTTCCTTGACGTCATGGTGGTGGATGTTGTCAGCTTTGAAAAGGACTTGGGGTCAGGACAAAAAGCGATGTCCGGAGAAATTGTTGATGGCCATGCCAATTTTTCTAGGACAGTGGTGACTGGCAAGGCTTTCACCAGAGGTGCATGCCAAATAAGCTTTAGCTATACAGCATGAAAACTTGAGGAGCTGAGTTTGAATACTCTACCCTGTCTATGCCCTTTGGAAATTTTGGAGCTTGGAGTGATTATACGTATATTCTTACCTGTCTTAGTAGGATACTCCCTCATCAATTAACAGAGGAGAATGTAGTGGCATGCATTCTTTGCATGAGACAGCATCCAGGTTGGTAACATGTTCAACTTACTAGGCTTCAGCTAAGTGCCATGCAGGCATCGTGACAAAGTACAGATTTTGTCATGGATGGTTCTATCTCAACCTTTGGGTGGTCAAAGACATGAACTGGACGCATCTACTTTTGCAAGAGACACATGCTGTATTGTCATGTGCATTCACATGTACATGCTAGTTCTAGGGCTGATCCTTGAAGGGCAACAGATAAAGAACAAGATTAGAATGAGATTAAGGAACTGCAGCAGCTAGGTGTGGGCAGGGAAAACACTGGAGGAACCCAAGAGGCTGTCAGTCAGCATTTATGGAGACTTATCTGAGTTGGCTGCAGCAAATGAAGGGGGTTTGTCCAGGGACCTGGCTGACAAGGCCTTTGGCCATATACAAAATAAAGCAAGGAAGGGATGGCTACTCGGAATCTTCATCGGATTCCTCTTGCTTGTCTTCATCTGCACAGTCCAAGGAGAGTAACACAAGACATGGAAGAAGTTCCCAAGAGGTTGGTTGGTGGTATTCCACAAGACCCAAGGGGAATGGCAGTCCTCTGAGTCGGGTGCCACTTGGGGCACACCAGGAAAGGGTTTTAGGCAACGGTTCCAAGGAAGGATGATCCTCCAAGGGGTGGAGTGAGTACCAGACTCAATACTCCGGAAAAGAAGACCAGAGAAAGTGTTTAGGGACAGGGCATGAAGGGCTAGGGGACAAGATGAAACAGACGCATAGATCTTCATCAGATTTGGAGATTGGACAGGGTTTTCAGCGAAAAGGTTGCCAGGAAGGGAAGGATGATAGGTTTAGGGCTCCAGGAAGAGGCAAAGGGATGATGGCAATCATCCAAGAACAGAAGTTGGAATCCCGTCATCAAGTTTAGTAGAGGGGGATGTCATATGCATGCACATGTACAAGCTAATCCCGGGGTTGATCCTTGAAGGGAAACAGATAAAGAACAAGATCAGAACCAGATTCAGGAACCGCAATAGCTAGGTGTGGGCAAGAAAGACATTGGAGAAACCCAAGAGGCTGTTGGCCAGCATTTATGGAGACTTATTTGAGTCAGCCCTAGCAAATGAAGGGGGTTTGTCTAGGGACTTGGCCGACAACAGATTGGCCAGTCCATAAATAGCAAGGTGCTGAGTTCTTGTAGGGCGTTCACTCCTCTAGGGAGTAGGGTCATAGACTAGGTTTAGATTAGTTGAACTATAAGCCCAACGGGGTGTGCAGTGACAAACTCAATCATGTGTCCAAGAGATAAAGATATAGAGATAGGGGAGAGAGAGAGAGAAGGGAATAGGGATCTTGCACAATACACCACACTGAGCGGGGAACAGACCCCGCCCCCTTTTAGGAATTTATTCAAGAACAATCCACGGGCACGCTGGCCATGATCAATACAATCAATGAATACAAAGCAAAGAAATATGCCAATGTAGAATCCCTAAGTCAAAGTTGGTGTCGAGGCATGAGATCTCTGATGCTGAGCACACCATGAGGATGATCCACAAGAATCTCTCACCGGGCCAGTACCAGATCCAATATCCAGATCGAAGTCGAAGTCGAAGTCGAAGTCGAAATCCAAGTCCAAGTCCAAGTCTAGATCCAGATCGAAATCCAAGTCCAAGTTCCAAGTTCCAAATCCAGATACAAGTCTAAGAATCACTCACTCATCCCATGAGTGATCTCCACGACTCCTATAGCCATGGAAAAGCTCTTTCTGGCAAGAAAATTGATATAAACTTGTTTTAATGGTTTTCAGGTGATCAAAACCTCCAAAAAGCAGTTGTTAGGGTTTTTGAATTTTCACTCCGTATATGTCCGCATAGTTCCGTATGGCTGCACGGATCCGTACAGTCGTACGAACAGATGATGATGTGGCACTACAGCCAATGAAAGCACTCTGAATCAGTGGGCAACGGTGAAAAACTCCATGGTTCGGTTCATGATCAAGAAGATGATTTCCAAGCTTCAACAGAGATGGCTACACCTTAAAGATGAAGAGGTTGTTCTCCAACTTGATGCTCAAGAGAGGTTCATGCTTCTTTTATACTTGAAGAGGGCCCTACTTTTTGCCAAAAGCTTATCCATGCTTTGCTTTTGCCTTGTTACTCTTTGCTTTGCCCTTTTTGCTTTTCGATAATAAAATATTACTCAACTTTTGTCAAAGTTATTTAGCTTTTGCTTTTCTAACTTCAAGGCCTTGCTTTTTGGAAAAGCATGTCATGTGCATCATAGATGCCATGGACATTCTCAGGGCTAGATCCAGAAGAGGCAGCCAGATAAAGAGTATGAGCCAGGTAGAGTCAAGAGCATAGGGCACTTTTTGGCAGTGAAAACTGGAGCAGGACTTGGAGCAAGGCAGGAAGAAGCTGTCGGCTGCCAGAAAGGACTGTCGGCTGACGTCAGCAGTACCAGAAGTGTGTGTCGGCTGCAAGCGCTGAAATGTGTGTAGACTGGAGTGCAGGCGGCCAGCGTTTACAGCAGTCGGGTAGTGTTGAAAGCTTTATGGTCGTGGAACTGGCCGACCAGCAGTCGGCCGGTTGGCCAAGCTTGGAAAGGTCCTATAAAAGGGGACCTTGTGCTCATTGTTAAGGCATTCACTCCCTCTAGGGGTTTGAGTCATTAGGGGTCCCATAGGGGACTGTTTTGGTGTATTCCACCTTTTCTAGAAGGCAGCCTAGGGCTGCAGACAAGTACCTTTTTGTACCATATGAATATACTGAATTTCCAGCACTTCTCTCTCTCTCTACTCTCTCTCTCCATATTTGCGTTTTGCATCAGATGGTTTCCAAGAGTGTTTAGGGCTGAAAGAAGATTCCCAGAGCTTCTGCATGTTACAAAGCAGCTTTTACCTTTTTGGTCTGGCTCAATCTTCTCTTTCCAATGGTGCCCTTGGCTCGCGGTCAACCCTATTTGACTTTTTGCTTTTCGTGCTTTTTGATCAAGAATGGTGCTTTTTCTTAATCAAACCTTATGGACCTTGTCCCCATATCTTCTTCCACCTGTTTGGTGTCCAGGCATGGGTTTCATCATGTGAAATAGAGCTAGGAGGGCCAAATAGTTACATTCCTATCAGAGTTGTCCTCAACTCGGACTGCAAGTGTTCCAAGTACATCCATATGTTCCATGTATATCCATGTATTCCAAGTACATCATGTACCTCCATATGTTTGAAGGTACTAGTCCCATCTGGTGAGCTTGTGCATCTGGTCTTTTCCCATATCTGTGGTGTCATCTGCTCATCTGGCAACATCTCAATGTCTTTTCTTTGACCAATAGCTTTATTCTTGATGGTACTTCTTCATGGCCTGTCACGTGTGTTAGATGTAATAAATGCATACTTACCTTGTGCAAAAACTAGACAGAAGCTAGTCAACAAACAAGTATGCATCATTTGCGTCTATTGGGTACTCCAGGTATTGGCCAGGTAGTCTGGAGTCCAGTGGACTATCACATGCCATAAATCCAAGCATTGTCCACACATCAAAAACAACACACAAAGTCAAAGAAATTCAAACATACATCAGTATGCAGTTCACAAGTAACGATCCTCCTGTTCATGGATTGTCCTGTCTGGTTTCATTGGAAAACGTGTTAAGCCATCTGGTTCTCGAGGGAAACCGCTCAGACTAGCGCTCAAGGCCATATGGTCACTAGGACCACTCGAGAATTCATCAAGTCATATGGGCCATTTGGTCGCATTGACCGCTTGACTATGAAATCCAATATAGTCATCTGGGCCATCTGGTCGCAATGACCGCTCGACTGCGAAATCCAATACAGTCATCTGGGCCATCTGGTTGCAATGACCGCTCGACTGCGAAATCCAATACAGTCATCTGGGCCATCTGGTCACAATGACCACCCGACTGCGAAGTCCAATAGTCATCTGGGCCATTTGGTCGCAATGACCTCCCGACTACGAAGTCCAAGATATTTGGCATCGTTGCCTCCCATATACAAATCTTGCTCCTTGGGCCATCGGGCATCGTTGCCACCCAAACTAGAGCATGTCCTAGTAACCATTATATAAGCAAAACAACGGTCAATTCCAGTCCAATATATATATATATATATATATATATATACAATGAAGAGGGTTAGAGGCACAATCCCTTTGTCTTGTTTGTAAGACCTCTATGCTTGTACTTCAAATACATGTGGAGCAATGCTTCCTCATAAGCTCAAAGAATATCTGGGTGGTCCTTGAAGTACTTTGCTGGCATTCATTTCGCATCCATAGGCTAATAATTCTTAAACTTCAAGAGGAATTTCTTGACCATTGTCTTTCCTCTTTTTCTCACGAAATGGAATATAATCTGTTCCGGCTGCAAGATTTCTTCTCGTTTTTCCTCTTCTGGTGGATCCTCCAAAACAGGTTTCTCTGGGGGTAGCCCTGTACATGGTTTCCATAAACTGTCATGGAAGGCATTATATATCCTCCTATGATCTGAAAGGTCCAACCAATGATACACATGGTTGATCTTCTTGGTATCCTGAAGAGGTCTATATACCATCATTCCTTGACTTTGGCAATCCAAAGATAAAATCCATAGCAATACTCTCCCATAGAACATTCAATGGGTGCAATGATCCTACTGGTGTTTGTCGATCAAACTTGACCTTCTGACAAACCAAACATTCTTGAATCATAAAGTTCAATGTCCTTTCTCATAGTAGGCCAATAGAAGTAGCTCTCCAAAGCTTGAGTTGTAGTTAGTATGCTTCTTTGCCCTACGTAAGGTGGAGCATGGCTTTTCTTTGTTCACTTTTGGCCTCAAATCCTTTGTCTTACATAAACGGGTTTACATCATAAGGAAACCCTTTTTGATGACATAAGAAGTCACCAAATCTTCATTCTGCAATCTTTGTCTTGCCGCCCATCCAAGTGTCATGTGCACAGTGGGTATCTACCGTGTGCTATACGCATGCAAGACTAGTTTCGAGGCTTGGGGAAGCTTGGAACTAGGCAGGTTGAGTGACGAGCTGAGTTAGGGATATATGGACGGGCGGGCACCCAAGTATGGACGGGCGGGCGGCCAAGTGTGGACGCCCGATGACCGGCCAAGAGCCTATAAAAGGGTGGCCAAGGTTAGTTATTGGGCATAGAGAGTCTCGCGAGTTTGTGAGAGCTCTATGGTCTTGGAGCCTGGATCTAGTGCAGACGTGCACCTGCTTTATGCAGCCGAGGCCGGTAGCGATCTCGAGGCCCACGGGGGCAGCTTCGTGGCGGTATGGGACGTCACGAGGAGGAGATTGGTCGGTACGTCATCCTAGTTAGCTCAGCTCGTGGCTCGGAGGGGACAGCCAAGACTGTGGGCTTGCCCACGGCTGTCATGGTTGGGAGGTGAGTCAGGCCTGCACCCCCTTGCTTGTTTGTTGTTCGTTTGTTTGCAGGATTCGAGTTTCGAACCAAGATCGATCACGAGGGGATCCGTGGGGATTTGATAGTGGTATCAGAGCATACCTCGTGAACGAGCAAGTCGGTAGGTAGAGAAAAAGAGGTCGAAGAACGGTATGTGTTAAAAAAGCTTGCTATTTTTTCTGTGCATACTGCAGTTTTCAGTTTGGTATGTGTTTTTCCTTTATCAAAGAAACCCATATTGATGATGGGAGATGGTAGTTTTAATAGGGTTGATTGTTTTTGCAAAGAAGAGGTGAATTGTTGTGCATACGCATGAACTGCAGGGAGAGAAAACTGAAAAAAAGAGAGAGAAAAAGCACGTTGCTTTCGTTGAACGCATGAGAGAGAGAGAGCGATCGAAGTGCTGGCGAGTGGGTTGCTGGCCGATTTGTGTTGACGTGCCAGTCGAGCAGCTACGTTGCAGGCGGGCTAGGCCTGTAGGCAGCCGGGCGGCCAAGCTTGCCAAACCAGGCGGCTTGCGCAGCCACCCCAGGCCGGCCAGGCAGCGTAGCCCGCCAGGCCAAGCTGCGTAGCAACCAGCCCAGGCCCACGTGGCCTCATGGCAAGGCCTACGCGAGGCTGGCACAGGTCGCACAGGCGCCGGCAGCAGTTGGCGACAGCGACGGATGACATCAGCAGCTCGCCGACGGCACTAATCCAGGAGGGAAGCGAAAAAAAAAACACGCAAGGAAAGCATTCGTTTTTAATGCTTTCGTTTTTGTTTTTTTTAGGGGAGGTTAAAATTTTTAAATTTTAAAAGAACCCCCCCTCTCTAAGGTTTCCAAGGTGTTTTATTTTTTTTAAAGAAAAGAGAATATATATATATCCATAAATATATATATTAATATATATATATATATATATATATATATATATATATATATATATATATATATATATATATTCAAGAGAAAAAAAAACAAAAAACAAAACACAAAAGCTAAAGCAAAAGCTAAGCCTAGCTTTTCGAGATTTTTTGGGCTTTTGGGAAACCTTTATAAACCCCTCTAGTGGGCTTCTTGCCACACATCTCTCGACTTCTCGAGTTCTCAAGTTCTCAAGTTTTCAAGCTCTCAAGCTCTCAAGTTCGCTCGCACTTTTGTTGTGTAAAGATCGAATTTTCTCTCCACGTACCCTCTTCACGATGTCGACCCAAGAATCAGAGTTGGAGCCCCTCGTGAAACGCGAAGGCTTGCCGGCTACGGACGGCACTGATGCCGATCTTTTTGACGAGTTTGTGTCAAAATCAGATTTCCAAGAGTTCAAAGTAGCTCTCGAAGCTTCTTCGGCGGAACGTCAGGCACAAATCGCAGCCCAGATGCAGGCTTTGCAGAACTCTATCGCTCTATTGACCACTACCCTCTCTACTTTCTCGGGAATGGATACCTTGGCTTCTGCTTTAGGCCCCAATATTACTCCGGAACCGTTCGGGGGCGAGCAAAAGCAGCGAACCAAGGAGATCGTGGACACTTGGCTACATAAGTGGCAAGTTCACTTTCAGTTTCATCCATATGATGATGGAAAGAGGATCCAGTTAGCAGCAGGTTTCCTGTCCGGCAAAGCTTTGCTTTGGTGGAAGGAACTGAACCCAAAGCCAACGACTTGGACACAATTTGAAGATATTTTCAAGAAGGAATTCCTCAAGAAAGAGGATGACTACGATGTTGTTGCCCGGTTTTCAGCTTTGACCATGACCTCGCAGCACCTCACTTATGAGGTCTACCTCCAGAAGTTCCGTGACTTGCAGATGAAAGCTACAAAGATAGATCCCACTACTCTTTTGGGGTTTTTTGTAGCTGGTTTACCAGACTCGTACCGATTACAGGTTAAATATAACAAATGCAAAACATTGGACGAGGCCATTCATTCAGCTCGTATCTATGATGATACGATGGTCTCTTCCAAGTCAAAACCCGTTACCGAGCAGGGGAACAAGCATAAAAGAAAGTTCTCCGCACCTATGGCTAACACGACTGAAGGCAAGTCTTCGGACCAACCTTCGAAGAATACAAGTTCGATACCAGCGAAGAAGAAACGACTCCTTAGGGCTTTGAAGCTCAAGAAGGAAGGACGTTGTTTTATCTGCGAAGAAAAAGGACACATGCGTAATGAGTGCCCGAAGCCTCTTTGACAGGTACGTCAATTACTGTACTTTCTCGCCCTAGTACTTGTTCTGATTGTCTGTTCAATTCTAAAGTATTTGGCATGCCTGATCTTCTCCGAGTTTATGGAGAAGTGAATGGCCATAAAATTCACATTCTTTTAGACCCTGGCAGTTCGCATAACTTTGTTAACTACAAACTTGTGCAGAAATTGAGTCTTGATACGACACTCAGCGACCATACCTATGAGGTACGTCTACCTGCGGGGGCAGACAAGTTTGGGATCGCAAGGTGGAGATGCTTCCAATCCAGATTCAGGACTACAAAGACACTCTGGAATGCTATGTTATGCATCTGGAAAATGTAGACTTGTTATTAGGGATTGAGTGGTTTAAGACTCTTGATGTCCAGATAGATTGGTCTAGTCATATTTTTTCTTTTCAGCATAGGGACACCAAGTATAGTATTTTAGGTGATTGTATCCATCCCTCTCAGGGACCTCTTGTAAATACAATTGATTTTGGAAATATAATGAATTCTTCTTTGTACACCGCTTTCCATTGTGTCTTGATTCCACTTTCTTCTTTTCTCATCCCTTCCATGGATGTGAATGAATTAAGTGTGTTTGAAAGCAAAGAATTACAGAAGATACTTGATTCGTTTCAAGATGTATTTCCTAAGGAATTGCCATCGGGTTTACCACCTGAACGGGCAGTAGATCATCGTATTGACTTGATCCCTGGTGCTCATCCTGTGAGTATTCCACCTTATAGGATGAGCCAAGCTGAGGAAGATGAGTTGGCTAAACAACTCGCAGATTATTTGAGGATGGGCCAGATCCGTCCAAGTAAATCACCTTGGGGTGCACCTGTGTTGCTTAGGAGAAAGAAGGATAATACTTGGAGAATGTGTATAGATTACAAAAGATTGAACAAGCTCACTATTAAGAACCGTTATACTCTCCCTAGATCAGATGACCTAATTGACCGGTTAGCAGGAGCGAAATATTTCACGAAGATAGATTTACGTACTGGCTATCACCAGATACGTATTCATGAAAGGCATGTCGAAAGAACCGCCTTTCGGACTAGATATGGCCATTACAAGTTTCTCGTATTACCTTTTGGGTTAACCAATGCTCCAGCCACTTTCCAGCAAATGATGAACGATCTTTTTCGTGAACATCTGGGAAAATTTGTGGTGGTGTTCCTGGATGATATTTTGATATATAGTCGTACTCTTGAGGATCATGTCAGACACCTCACGATTGTCTTATCTATTTTGAGACAGAATCGACTATATGCTAAGTTAAGTAAATGTGAGTTCTTTATGACCGACATCATTTACTTGGGACACAAGATCACTAGAGATGGATTGAGCATTGACTATGACCGAGTTCAGAAGGTTTTAGACTGGCCTATACCGCGAACAGTGAAATAACTTCGTTCTTTTCTCGGTTTTGTTGTTTTTCTTCGGAAATCTGTACGGGAGTACTCTCAGCTCACACTACCGATGACCGACTTATTGAAAGGTCGTGGACGTAAGTCCAATCAGCCTATCACTTGGAATAACGATTTGGATATGGCCTTCAGACTTTTGAAAGATAAAGTCAAGGAAGCACCTATCTTAGCATTGCCTGATCCTAGTCGGCCTTATGTTCTTGAAACTGATGCCAGTGACTATGCTATCGGGGCTGCTTTATTTCAAGATGGTAGACCGGTTGCTTTTGAAAGTAAAAAGCTAGACGACACTCAATCTCGTTGGCCAACCCTTGAGAAGGAGCTTTATGCTGTGATTCATGCTCTCAAGGTTTGGAGACATTATTTATATGGCTCCAAGTTTGTGGTATTGACTGATCATCAGTCAATCAAGTATGTGTGTGATGCGGATGATTTGAGAGGAAGGAAAGCTCGTTGGGCAGAGTTAATGCAAGATTTTGATTTTGAGATCCGTTATCGGAAAGGGTCCATGAATAATATTGCAGATGCGCTTAGTCGGATTAGAGAGGTGAATACTTTGTCGTTCACCGAGATTTCTACTGACTTATTTCAGTCATTGAGAGGGCTTTGCAGGACTGATAGTTATTTTGGTTCATTTTGGCAGAAGATCCAGGACGGGAGCTCATTGATTGACCAAGACTCGGTGACTGCGCAGTCTACCATTCAGGCTGCAGGAGGTCAATGGATGATTCGGAATGGTTTACTATTCCGTAATGACAAAATTTGTGTACCACAGATCCCGGACATTAGGTCCAAGATTCTGAGGGAGTGTCACGACGCCCCTTCTGCTGGACACCCTGGGGTACACAGGACGCTATCTTTAGTGAAACACACTTTTTATTGGCCGAAGATGAAAGGGTATGTAGAAGATTATGTTCTCAAGTGTCAGATTTGTCAGGCAAATAAAGCTGAACGCTTTAGACAGACTGGGTTGTTGCATCCTTTGCAAATCCCAAGTAATAAATGGGAAAGTATTTCCATGGATTTTATTACCGGATTGCCAAGAACACATCAAGGCCACGATTCTATTTGGGTTGTGGTAGATCGCTTGACAAAAATGGCTAGATTTTTACCGACCCGGAAGAATATTACAGCTACGCAATTAGCTCGGCAGTTTATCGAGCAATTGTTTAGACTGTACGGGTTACCGCGCAGGACATAGTCAGTGATAGGGACTCTAAGTTTACGAGTGACTTTTGGAAACTTGTTTTCGAGAAGTTGGAAACAACTTTGAATTTGAGTTCCTCTGATCATCCTCAATCTGATGGCCAGACTGAAAGAGTGAATCAGATTTTGGAGGATATGCTTCGAGCATATGTATCCAAAAGACAAAGTTCATGGGAGGATTATCTTCCTATGTTAGAATTTGCTTATAACAGTACTAAGCATACGAGTACAGGGTTTAGTCCTTTCATGCTTATGTACGGTTTTCAACCAAGATCACCTGTTACAGTAGGATTCTCAGGACTTCAGCATGATGCAGCATGTAATTTTTTGCAAGATATGCAGGAAATGTTACAAGTTGCAAAGGAATCTATTAGAAGTGCTCAAGACCGAGACAGGTTTTATTCTAATAGACATCGTTCACCTAGAGAGTTCTCTGAAGGAACGATGGTGTATTTGCGAGTTCCGAAAGATTCCGAGACTTTACGGACAGGTAGATCTCCGAAATTATCCCCTAGATACTGTGGACCCTTTCGTGTTTCACGACGGATTGGTTCAGTTGCATATGAATTGGATTTGCCTTCTCATGTGAAAGTTCATCCTGTATTTCATGTCAGTAGACTTAAGGAAGTACTGGGTGGAGCAGATCAGTTAGTTACTCCTCAAGAAATTATAGATGTCCAGGACATGACATTTGTTCCGCACGAACCTGAAAAGATTCTTGGCTTTCGTGTACGAAGATTGCGTCATACGCTTATCACGGAATACAAGATCAAGTGGAAGGATCGTGTTGAGGAGGACGCTACATGGGAGACATTGACTTCTCTTCAGAGAGATTACCCTGGCTTTTTAGTGAGCTCAGGAGTGAGCTCTTAGAGGAAGGGGAGTATGTCATGTGCACAGTGGGTATCTACCGTGTGCTATACGCATGCAAGACTAGTTTCGAGGCTTGGGGAAGCTTGGAACTAGGCAGGCTGAGTCAGGCTGAGTGACGAGCTGAGTTAGGGATATACTAACGGGCGGGCACCCAAGTATGGACGGGCGGGCGGCCAAGTGTGGACGCCCGATGACCGGCCAAGAGCCTATAAAAGGGTGGCCAAGGTTAGTTATTGGGCATAGAGAGTCTCGTGAGTTTGTGAGAGCTCTATGGTCTTGGAGCCTGGATCTAGTGCAGACGTGCACCTGCTTTATGCAGCCGAGGCCGGCAGCGATCTCGAGGCCCACGGGGGCAGCTTCGTGGCGGTATGGGACGTCACGAGGAGGAGATTGGTCGGTACGTCATCCTAGTTAGCTCAGCTCGTGGCTCGGAGGGGACAGCCAAGACTGTGGGCTTGCCCACGGCTGTCATGGTTGGGAGGTGAGTCAGGCCTGCACCCCCTTGCTTGTTTGTTGTTCGTTTGTTTGCAGGATTCGAGTTTCGAACCAAGATCGATCACGAGGGGATCCGTGGGGATTTGATACCAAGGCATGTACAAGGCCTCGGTTTGTAAAGCCTTGTCTTGAGCTTCTTCCAATGTTTTTGGTCCCGCCATGTAAACTGCTTGCATAAGCTTAGGTTGCAATCCATTGACAAGCTTACGCATTTCCATTAGTGATGGAATGGGGGTATAAGAAGTAAACTTCAAAGAAACTGTTGAAAAGTTGTTAAGGTATGATGCCACATTCTCGCCAACTTTTTGCTTTACCTCATCCCATTCCTTCTGCACATCAGCTTCAAAGTTTGCGGGTAGAAACTTCTTGTTGAACAAAGTCTTGAAGTCGGTCCATGTCTTCGGCTTGGTCCCTGACTCCCTTCTTGGACTACTTTTAGCCACCAATTTAAGGCGGCATCCTTCAAATGCATACGAACCATGCGAAGCTTTGACTTTTCAGAGTAGTCGTTACCTCCAAAAGAAGCATCAAATTGCTTGACAAAGGATAAAGCTTTATGGGTATCCTGCTTTCCATGAAAAACATAAAACTTGACGCTCTTCTCTCCCGGCTTGAAGTCCATCTTGCTGGTTGATGTAGTCTCCTTTGCCTTTCTTTCCCATACCTGTCCCAAAGAATCTGCATCTGAGAAAGCAGACCTGGGAATAACCTCCTTGTTTCCTCCACGAGAAATAGACCGGGTAGCTCTAGAGTCTTTTGCAATAGTGACTCATTTGGCTCGAAGATAGGCCTTTGGCTTTGGTGGCTCGATCCTTGATGAAATCTTTAAAAATTTGAGCCCTTCTTTGGTCCTATTCCCTCTTGGTTCTCCAAGCAAGGACTTCTTTGTCTCTCGGAAATCGCCTAAAGTGTTGAAAGTCATGGTACTCTACTGATGACCATGGTTTCCATCTTGAAGTCCTAGATCGGCCTCATAGTTGTTCCCTTCATTAGGCCCTTTGTATCCCTCTATTCTTGCCATGGTTTTGTCACCCCAAAAAAGTTTCTTCAAGAGAAATCTTGCTTTGATACCACTGTAAGCCTAGCAGGGCATGCAGAGACAGACTCAACCACGTGTCCATATAGAGAGAGGGGAGAGAGAGAAGGGAATAGGGATCTTGCACAATACACCACACTGAGCGGGGAACAAGCCCCGCCCCCTTTCAGGAATTTATTCAGGAACAATCCATGGGCATGCTAGCTAGGATGAATACAATCAATGAATACAAAAGCAAACAAATAATCTCTAAGTCGAAGTCGGTGTCGAGGCACGAGATCTCTGATGCCGAGCACACTACGAGGATGACCCACAAGAATCTCTCACCGAGCTAGTACCAGATCCAATATCCAAATCCAAATCCAAATCCAAGTCCAAGTCCAAGTCCCAGTCCCAGTCCCAGTCCCAGTCCCAGTCCCAGTCCCAGTCCCGATCCAAATCCATGTGGGAGTCCAAGTCCAAGTCCAGATCCAAATCCAAGTCCAAGTCCAAGTTCCAATCCAAGTCCAAGTCCAAGTCCAAGTTCCAAATCCAGATACAAGTCCAAGAATCGCTCACTCATCCCATGAGTAATCTCCACAACTTCTACAGCCATGGAAAAGCACTTTCTGGCAAGAAAATTGATATAAAACCTGTTTTAATGGTTTTCGGGCGATAAAAACCTCCAGAAAGTAGTTTTTAAGGGTTTTTGGAGCTAATTTTGGGTTTCTGACTTTCAATCCCCATATGTCCGTACAGCTCCTTATGGATGTACGGATCCGTACAGTTGTACGAAGAACAGATGATGATGTGGCAGTACAGCCAATGAAAGCGCTCTGAATTAGTGGGCAACGATGAAAAACTCCATGGTTTGGTTCATGATCAAGAAGATGATTTCCAAGCTTCAATAGAGATGGCCACACCTTAAAGATGAAGAGGTTGTTCTCCAACTTGATGCTCAAAAGAGGCTCATGCTTCTTTTATACTTGAAGAGGGCCTTGCTTTTTGCTAGGAGCTTATCCATGCTTTGCTTTTGCCTTTTTACTCTTTGCTTTTCCCTTTTTGCTTTTCAATAATAAAATACTTCTCAACTTTTGTCAAAGTTATTTAGCTTTTGCTTTTCTAACTTTAGGGCCTTGCTTTTTGGCCTTGGAGCTGCTTTTTGGAAAAGTGGCTTTTACCTTTTTGGTTCGGCTCTGTCTCCACTTTCCAATGGTGCCCTTGGCTCGCAGTCAACCCTATTTGACTTTTTGCTTTTTGACTAAGAATGGTGCTTTTTCTTAATCAAACCTTATGGACCCTGTCCCCATATCTTCTTCCACCTTTCTGGTGTCCGGGCATGGGTTTCATCATGTGAAATAGAGCTAGGAGGGCCAAATAGTTACATGAACACCACCTTTTGATGGCAGCCTATGGTTGGCCAAGATTTGTACACCCTTTTTGTTGGTTATTTATAGTAGCAATGTGCACTTCAAAAGTGAAACATGGGTTGTTATTGTCATAACCTCACTATTGGTCACCCTCCTATTTTTTCCAGTGGACCGATAGTTGGACGGGAACAACTACTGCATTTGGAAGGTGATGATGGAGTCTGTATTGGAATCTTATGATTTGGCTGACTTCGTCATGGTTGGTGTTTCAAGGCCAGATCCGGCGGAGGAGGACTCTTCCCTATCAGTCAAAGAGCGGGAGGCCTAGGCACAGTTGTGGGATTGTGTCAAATCCCGCGTGCGCTCTTTCATCTTTCTTAACTGCACACCCCAAGTGATCAATCATATCAAACACATGACGTTGGCTCGAGGGATCTGGCAGCACTTCTCTATACAATCGGGTATTGAAACCGATCCCGTCAAGCGGGAAGACTCCGTTGGACACCCACACGCTTAATAGCACAACTTTAAAACCACAAATTTGAAATGGACAACTTAATACAACTTGAAATTGAAACGAAATGAAATGGAAAGATGGACACCAGCACTGGGGCCGACCCCCCCCTCAATATATGATATATTTATTGGGAGTATTTAACAAATACAATGCTCCATGGGTTCCAAGAACCAGATGATGTCCATGTACATATGAAAACAGTACCAAACAAATAGGCTCGAAGTCGAAATTCGATGTAGATGCTCGAAGCAGAACGACCACTAGCGTGGTCCAATCTCTACGGTCTTGTGCTTTCACTGCACTCCGCGGAGAGCACCTCACTGGTGTTCCGAGACCACGCACAAACAGGCGCTCTCGTACTAACGCCTGGCTCTCCCGATCTCAGCACCTTTGGACCGAGGTTCTCCAATAGAGCTTGGACAACCCGGCACCGAACGGGTGTTGGCCGTATAGGGAGTCGGGAATCCCTTATCAGATTTAACACAAAAATACTTTACTCAAATCTGAAATCCACTTACTTGTGGATGGCTGAGGAAGTCCAATACCCATGTGTACAGTTACATAAGAGAGACACCGAGATGAAGCCACTTGAAGAAAGAAAAACACCGCCTATGGAAAGGAAGTGCAACCACCTGTTGTGCAGGACAAAGCCTGCCTTCTTGTGGAGGAGTTTGTCTTGCTACAGCCGCCTAGTGATGCAGCTGTCTGGTGAAGTACACAAACAGAAGGAGAGGATTGTGTAGTTGCCAACTGAAAATAGCCTCCTGCTGTAAGCACAGCCGCCTGAGAGAGAAAAGAAACCGCCGAGTATAGCAGAGGCACCTGGCTGCTGTGCACAGCTACTTGGCTGCAGCCTGCGAGAAGATGGCCTGATGGTGCACGCACACGATCGCCTGAGGGCAGAACTCTGCTGGCTGGAAAACTGGCGCACAGCCACCTGCTGTGGCTGGCAGCGCAGCCTATAGGGCTGCCTGTCTGGAGGCGCACAGCCTCAGCTGTCTGGCGGCTGAAGGTAGAGGGGCTGCCTGTAGGTAACACAAGCGCAGCACATGCAGTTTGGCAGCCTGTAGTGCAGTCGATAGGGCAGCCAGCCGCCTGGGGAAAGCAAGCGCAAGAGAGATGGTCGCCGGTTAGAGAACGAGTGCAAGGTAGAAGCGATTCGCCGGGTGGTGATCTCCACGCTTGAAGGAGAAGGTTTTTTTTATATAAAACTTAAGGTGAAGTTCAACCTTAGTGTTTTCCACGCTTGCATGTGGGTGATTAGTGTGGGTAGGTGACCATGCCCACCCCCACACTCACTTAAGTGGGGCTCCCCACCTTGGCCCCTAAATGGGTGCCCACTTTTAAATGAATGTGAACACTTAACCTTATAAAACAAAAGGTTAGAAATAAAATATTAAAAACAACATGTGTGATATACTTACCACTTGTTCACATGCACCAAAACTCGTCAGAATACAGAGCAGACTTCACGACTCACTGGCAGTCGTCCCCGCTCAGTAAGTAACACGTCAAGCAGGCAAACACAAAAACACATGTCATGCGAAAACAGTTTCAAACATGCAAATCATGTGTGCATGTGCAAATAGTAACATGGACATATCTCCCGTTCATGGAACAAGTACAAAATATTTGTCGGCACAAAACTGGCACGACATAAAACATAAAAACCTGGTCTTCCTATGGAGTGACAGTCCCATAGGTAAGACACAGTTCCAGGCACGAGTCTCCCTATGGTGTGACAGTCCCATAGGCAAAACACGGCACGAATACTGGCTCTTCGATGGCGTGACAATCCCATGGGTCGAACACAGTCCAGGTCATACACGGGTGGCACTAGTCTGGCTCCCGTCCATACGACACCATCCTGCTAACACACGGGTGGCACCAGTCTGGCTCCCGTCCATGTCAGCAAAATACTGGCCTCTTCACATGAGACACAGGCCTGGCCTCAAGTGAACGAAACACAAAATCTGGAGATGGACCAAATGGTCGGCCAATTGGTGACATCCCCCCGGGCTTCTAAAGAGTTGACCTCAACTGAAAAGCCTCAAGATATGCCTGCAACAACTGTGGGTAATCAACAAAATAATCCTCATTTACCCACTTGGCATCAATAGGCAAATAATTCTTAAACTTCACAAGGTATCTCCTGGAAAGCTTTCCTGCAGGTAGCTTTCTCTCCTTGTGAAAAACAATCTGTTCTGGCTGGAGGATCTCGTCAAGCTCTTCAATCTCTGGCGGATCTTCTGTGACAGGCTCATCAGGATCTGGCCCCACATATTTCCGAAATAGACTCACATGAAAAGCATTGTGAATCTTCCAAAAATGACTAGGTAAAGCAAGCCTGTAGGACACTTCATTGATCTTGTGAATCACCTAGGATATGATCCTTCTCGTCCTGGCCTCTTCCGAAGCCTAGCCTTCTCCTTCTTTGACTTCCATGTCCCTTTTATGCTTGTCAGCAGCCATTTTATGCTTATCCTGAGATCTTGCAATGGCTGTCGGCACCTGACCAAAGGCAACATCCAAGTCACGAACATATTCATCAGCTGCAAAAATCTCATCCTTAGTACGAAGGATGGGTGGCAATACCACTCTGCCATAGATAATCTCAAACGGAGCCTTTCCCGTGGAAGCATGGATCGTATTGTTATAGGCAAACTCAACAAGTGGAAGATACTTCTCCCATGCACTCTTTTGATCTGCCACATAACACTTCAATAAATCCAACACGGCTGAATTTGCAGCTTCACTTTGGCCATCCGTTTGGGGATGATAAGCTGATGAAAACTCAAGCTTAGTACCCATATTATTAAATAAAGCCCTCCAAAAGAGGCTCGTAGTCCTGGGATCTCTATCCCCAACAATGGATTTAGGCATACCATGATGCTTGAAAATATTAGCAAGAAAAAGCTTTACCATATGATTAGCTTTGATGGTTTTCTTGACGGGCAAGAAATGAGCTTGCTCGCTAAACGTGTCCACAATGGTCCAAATAGCATCATTCCCATGCTGGGATCTAGGCAAGTCCATAATAAAATCCATAGTGATACTTTCCCAAGGTTGCGAGGGAATAGGCAATGGCTGAAGCAAACCTGGAGGTTTTTGCCTGTCAAATTTCACCTTTTGGCAAGTAATACATGCACGCACATAAGCCTCAATGTCTTTACGCATGCTCGGCCAAAAGAAATACCTCTGAATCATGCGTGTAGTAGGCATAATACCTCTATGACCAGCATATGGTGGAGCGTGACATTCGTCCATAACCTTAGGACGCAAATCCTTCACCACACATAGGCAATTATCCTTCATAAGATAACCCTCGTTGATAACATAAGAGGCATGTGAATGACCAGCCATCAAATTAGTCCATATATGGCAAAAATCAGCATCCAAATGATACAAATCTCTCATAGCGGATAAGTCTCCATGAGAGGCCACTCAGACTGCAGCAACATAAGGCCTCCTAGATAGTGCATCGGTCACCACATTTTTCTTTCCTGGAGTATGTACAATCTGAAAATGAAACATGGAAAGAAAGTTTGCCATTCTCATCTGCTTCTCTGAAAGCTTTGTTTGAGATAGAAAATATCTCAGGCTTTGATGATCTGTCTTGACTACAAATTCAGCCCCAAGAAGGTAACGTTTCCATATCTTTAAGGCATGAATTACAGCCAAGAGCTCTTTCTCATAGATATCATATGAAGCTCAGCATCATGCAAACGACGGCTCTCGTATGCAACTGCATGCCCTTCTTGATTTAGGACAGCTCCTATGCAATCACCACAAGCATCACGAATGACTTGTGCAAGTCAGGAACAATCAATACTGGACCACATATGATCGCATGCTTGAGCTGCAAGAAAGCATCCTGTTCCTTTGAAGTCCATTTGAAAGCAGTTTTCTTCTTTGTGAGATCATGTAGAGGAGTGGCAATCATGGCGAAATGCCTTATGAAACGCATGTAGTACGAACATAATCCCAGAAAACTACGTACTTGATGTACGTTTTGCAATTCGGGCCAACTGCGAATGGTCTCTATCTTTGCAAGATCCATTGTAACTCCATCTTTGGATACAATATGACCCAGATAATGAATCTCTGAAAGGAAAAACTCACTTTTCTTGGCATTTACGAAAAGTTTGTGCTTCCACAACTCTTCGAACACTGTGACCAAATGAGTTCTGTGTTCCTGCTCATTCTTGGAGAAAACCAAGATATCATCAAAGAAGACTCCTGTGAACTTGCGATGGGGTCGGAATATCCTATCCATCATTCAATTAAATGTAGCAGGAGCATTAGTGAGACCAAAAGGCATTACCAAAAATTCATATAATCTGAAGGCTGTCCTGAAAGCAGTTTTATGGACATCTTGTGGCACCACTCGGATCTGGTGATAACCACTCTTCAAATCAAGTCTGCTAAAGCAAGCCGAACCATCAAGCTTATCCAAGATATCATCAATACGCGGAATTGGGAATCTGTTCTTGATGGTAAGCTTGTTCAAAGCTCTATAGTCCACACACATACGGAATGATCCGTCCTTCTTTTGAACAAGAAGCACAGGAGAGCAGTAAGGTGAGGAACTGGGCTGAACCAAACCTTTCTCTAAAAGCTCGTTTACCTGCTTCATGATTTCTTCTTGTTGTGCAGCACTCACTCGGTATGCGGGTTTGTTAGGAGGAGAACTACCTGGCACAAGATCTATGCGATGATCTTCGGGCCTTTGGGGAGGGAATTCACCTGGCAATGAATCAGCAAAACAGTCGTTGAATGCATAAAGAAAATTAAGCCTATCATTAGACATAGCATCCACATTTTGATGATTTGGCACAAGGCTATCACGAACAAAAACCAAGTACGCTGAAAGACTCTTTTTCATTGCTTTATTAATTTGGATGTGTGATACAAGTGGGATGGAATCCCCTTCTTTGCCAGCATCAATAAAATGCATGCGGCCTTTATGCATAAAAGAGATCATATTGGACTTGTAGTCTTTGCGGGGCTCAAGCCTATGGTGCCACGGCTTGCCCAACAATACATCACATCCATTCAGTGGAGCAACTAGGAAATGCTCATTATCAAGGTAGCCCTGGATATGGATGCGCAACTTCCCTATCAATGGGGTAACCTGCACCTCTTTACCAATAAATGCAGCTTCGGCTTCAATCTGAGGTCCCAAATGCTCTACCTCAATACCCAATGCAGCTGCCATTTGCATAGAGATGAAATTGTCAGTTGCACAGTCATCAAACATGAATAGTGCGGGCTGATCCTTGATTTGCCCCCAAGCCTTGCAAACCATTCGCTCTTTTGCATCATGACCTGTATTTTCTTGCACATCAGGAACTGCATGTACATTAGGTTTGGTGTGCTTGTCCTCGTGCTTAGATTTTCGATCTGGGCATTGTTGAAACATGTGGTCTTTGCTACCACAAGAAAAGCATTTTCCATCCTTGGCATATTGCTCTCTTTGCTCCGGGGTTAAGCCGAATTTGTTCTTCCTTGGGCCCTTGCAACAGCTCACAGCTTCTGCTCTTGCTACGGAGCAATTAGTGCTCAAGATTAAGCAGGATCAAGGAGGTTCCAAGGGGAAAGACAAGGCTGTCCCAAATCAGCAAAAGGGTGGACAGCCACCTAAAAAGAACTTCCGGGACACCTACAAGGGTGGTAAAGCTGAAAATAACACATCTAAAGATCAGCGTATGTTTCGGGTGCAATTCAATGCCCGATCGATATGCTGGTTGCAGTCCAGAATGAAACTTCCTCTTTCTTTCATCCTCAGTGATTTGCATAAAGGGAGTCACTTCCAGCAACACTTTCCAGAACTTGTTAACATACTATTGCACGCTTTCATTGTCTCTTTGCTCCAACCTGTCCCACTTTTGAGTGAGAGTTTGCTCCGCATTTGGTGGCAAAAACTGAGCATAGAATCTGTCTTTAAATTCCTTCCAAGTGGAAATGGGATCCTTGGTGATCTTTTCAGTGATCCACCAATGAGCAGCAGTCCCTTTCAAAAACATGCTAGCATGGCTACCTTTGACTTTTCAGTAAAGTCCTCATCGCTAAAAGCAATGTTGAACTGTGCCACAAATGCTAACACCTTAGAAGCATCATGTTCACCATGAAAAACATCAAATTTAACAGATTTGTCACGTGCTTTGAATTCCTTGAGCTTTCTGGCATGAGGCTCATGGCTCTGCTGGCTGGAAAACTGGCGCACAGCCACCTGCTGTGGCTGGCAGCGCAGCCTATAGGGCTGCCTGTCTGGAGGCGCACAGCCTCAGCTGTCTGGCGGCTGAAGGTAGAGGGGCTGCCTGTAGGTAACACAAGCGCATCACATGCAGTTTGGCAGCCTGTAGTGCAGTCGATAGGGCAGCCAACCGCCTGGGGAAAGCAAGCGCAAGAGAGATGGTCGCCGGTTAGAGAACGAGCGCAAGGTAGAAGCGATTCGCCGGGTGGTGATCTCCACGCTTGAAGGAGAAGGTTTTTTTTATATAAAACTTAAGGTGAAGTTCAACCTTAGTGTTTTCCACGCTTGCATGTGGGTGATTAGTGTGGGTAGGTGACCATGCCACCCCCACACTCACTTAAGTGGGGCTCCCCACCTTGGCCCCTAAATGGGTGCCCACTTTTAAATGAATGTGAACACTTAACCTTATAAAACAAAAGGTTAGAAATAAAATATTAAAAACAACATGTGCGATATACTTACCACTTGTTCACATGCACCAAAACTCGTCAGAATACAGAGCAGACTTCACGACTCACTGGCAGGCGTCCCCGCTCAGTAAGTAACACGTCAAGCAGGCAAACACAAAAATACATGTCATGCGAAAACAGTTTCAAACATGCAAATCATGTGTGCATGTGCAAATAGTAACATGGACATATCTCCCGTTCATGGAACAAGTACAAAATATTTGTCGGCACAAAACTGGCACGACATAAAACATAAAAACCTGGTCTTCCTATGGAGTGACAGTCCCATAGGTAAGACACAGTTCCAGGCACGAGTCTCCCTATGGTGTGACATCCCATAGGCAAAACACGGCACGAATACTGGCTCTTCCATGGCGTGACAATCCCATGGGTCGAACACAGTCCAGGTCATACACGGGTGGCACTAGTCTGGCTCCCGTCCATACGACACCATCTTGCTAACACGGGTGGCACCAGTTTGGCTCCCGTCCATGTCAGCAAAATACTGGCCTCTTCACATGAGACACCGGCCTGGCCTCAAGTGAACGAGACACAAAATCTGGAGATGGACCAAATGGTCGGCCAATTGGTGACAGGTATCACCCATGAAGAGAGTTTTCTTGAAAGTGCAGATGCGAGTGATGAATCTTGCAAAGTCTTTGACGATGTGGAAGCACATCAACAAACTCCAGGCTCTTCAACAGGAGGTTCTTTAGGCTGGGAAGGAGATATCATCAGAGGACATGGCCATCACCCTGCTGTCTCATCTATCCTCTTAGTACTCAGCTTTCTCTTCTTCTTTGATCACTAGTGGGAGGCTCAACACCATTACTTGGGAGAAGCTTGTGCCGATGATATTGGACTAGGAGGAGCGGTTTCTGAACCCTCCATAGGGCGGAGATTCTGAGGCTTTGACAGGCCAGCGGTCAAAAGGCCACAACCACAACAACAACAAGGGCAAAGGGAAGTCTTCATAGTCTTCTGAGAAGAAGCCCGACTCAGATCGTGATGCTTTGAAGGCCGAGCAGACCTGTAACCATTGTGGCCTGAAGGGTCATTATTGGAGGAAATGTCCTCAGCGGAGCACCGAGAAAGGTGTAGATTCCTCAGTTGCTTTAGCCGTGAAGACTCTAGCTTTTGTGCACTTGGAGATTATGGACACCGGAGCTTCATCTTCTTCGAGCAAGGAGGCGGGTGGTCTCACCGTTGGGGATGCTCGGGAGTGGATTCTTGAGAGTGGTGCTTCCAGGCACATGACTCTTTCCCAAGAGTTGTTACAGGACCTTCGGAGGCAAAGAGGTCACATCTTTATTGGTGACAAGTCCACTATCCCGATTCATAGTGAGGGCAGGTTGGAGATTGTCCTCGATGGCAGAGGGGGGAAGCATTCCTTCCTAGTTCTTTATGTTCCATCTCTTGGTGTTCATCTTTTGTCAGTGCATGAGGTTTGCAAGATTGGCATGCGGGTGGAGTTTGATGAGCATTCTGTTGCTACAAAGCAACAGGCTAGGTTGTTTGGGAAGACACAGTGGAGAGTTACAGACTCTCAGCACTCTCTTCTCTTACAAGTACTTAGCTCGGTGATTTGTGGCATTTCCGTTTTGGCCACTTAAATGTGGACACGCTGCGGGCGGGCTTTCGGGACCAGATGGTGGATGGCTTGCCAGATGTAGGCAGCAGGTAGGGACATTGCAGTTCTTGCATTCGTGGGGAGCAACATAGGAAGTCTTTTTCAAAGCAGGCTACCAGGCGGGCTTTGAAACCACTGGAGTTGGTTTACACTGACTTGTGTGGGCCTATGCAGACCCCATCCTTGGGAAGAGCCTTGTACTTCATGCTGATTGTGGACGATTGTAGTAGGTTCACATGGGTGTATTTTCTGCCACATAAGGACCAAGACTTTGCTTGGTTCAAGGATTGGTATGCTTTGGTGGAAAAGGAGTCTGGATTGCAGGTGAAGACTGTTCGGGCTGACAAAGGAGGGGAGTTCTCTTCTAATGCTTTTGTGCGGTTTTGTGCGGAGCATGGCATCAAGCGGGAGCTGGCCAATATAGGGTCGCCGCCTTCAAAGAATGGAGTAGTTGAGCAAAAGAACCAGACTGTGGTGGAGATGGCAAGGACGATGCTGGAGCATTGCGACCTTCCTTGTCCACTTTGGGGAGAGGCTGTGGCTAGGGCTGTCCATATCCTCAACCGATCTCCGACGACTGCAGTGTCTAAGATGACTCCGTTTGAGGATTGTTATTGCAAGAAACCAGATGTCTCCCATTTCCGTGTTTTTGGGAGTGATGTCTATGTTCACATTCCAAAGAAGCAGAGGGGGAAGCTTGATTCCAAGTCCCAGAAGCTTGTTTTGGTGGGATATAACTCTCTTTCCAAAGGCTACAGGTTATATGACTCAAAGCGGAATGAGGTTGTTGTTAGCAGAGATGTTGTCTTTGATGAGCATGTTTCTGCTTCCACTATTGAGGAGCCACCGCTTCTTGGAGAGCTAGATGAGTATGAGGATGAGTCCCGGGCTATTGTTCAGCCTCAGTTAGTTGATCTTGAGGTTGGAGATTTGCCACAAGCAGCAGGAGAAGGCTTCGTGTTTTGTTCGGGTACCGAAGTGGTGGTTGGATACGAGTCGAGAGTTTGGTGTGACGGAGTATCCCTCCGAGTGGATTACAGAGAACGAACCTCGAAGATTGAATAGAGTTCTTCGCAAATGTCAGTCACAAGAGCATTTACAGGTAAATTATGTCTTGATGTCTCATATCATTCTGGACAATGAGCCTACTTCAGTGAAGGAAGCTTTTTCCCAGGAGACTTGGAGGAAAAAGCCAATTATAAGTCCGATGGCTCTGTGGACAAGCACAAGGCCAGACTTGTGGCTAAGGGCTATGCTTAGTGGCCAGGCATCGACTATGAGAACACTTTTGCACCGACAGCTAGGATGGCCATGATTCGGACAGTTCTTGCCCTTGCCTCTCATCAGTAGTGGCTGGTGTATCAGATGGATGCTAAATTTGTATTCTTGAATGATGACTTGCAAGAGGAGGTGTATGTTGAGCAACCTCCACGCTTTGAGGTTTTGGGCTCAAAAGCATAGTCACAAGGGACGGGGGACGGTGACGGGGGACGGGGATGGAACGGGGGACGGCCATAAGTAGGGAACGGGGACGGGGTAGGGAACGGCACTCAAAAAATACTTTTTTTTTTAAAATTTTCTACTCTACACTTATTCTACTTTGGAAGTACATCAAAATGAGCACAAATTTACACTAAAATGGTAAGCTTTTGAGTCATATTAATAATTAAGTAGATACAAAATGAGTCATGACTCAAGAGTCAGGACTCAGGAGTCAGGACTAAGCCTTAAGGAGGCAAAATACATGGACGGACTCAAATGAGTCAATGACAAAAAAGTGCTGAAGACTAGAGGCTAGAGGCTAGAGCTAAGTAGTAAGGCCCATGAATCATGATCCATGAATGATCATCCACGTGAAGTGCTCACCTCATGGTCATGGGTAGATTGTGCCAAAGAAGCATCAAGCTCATCCTCAGTCTCATCCTCACTGGCATGCTGCTCCTGCACCTCATCCTCTTGTTGCTCTTCTTGTTGACTCATCTCTCACTCGGTGAAGGAATCTGCCTTCTTGGTCACGCTCTTGCAAAGCATTCGCAAGTTCGCGCTGACGGAGACAAGGTCATTGGCACGCTCTACCGCGAGTCGGTTCCTCTTCCTAGAGGCAATGTGGCTATAGGTACACCAAAGTTGCTCCAAGCAAGAGGAGCTGACGGCCTGGCTAAGTATGCGGATGGTAAGCTGCTGCAGCTCCGGTCCATCTGAACCAAAGTCCTCCCACCATAGAGCAGCACCAACTTTGGAGCGGTCAACCTGTGCATCATGACAGCCATACGAGTCATGAAATGACCTGTACATCGAAAGTTGGTCCCTGATCTTGCGCCTAACCGATGCATCAGGCACAAGACGATCCAAGATGATCCTCCATCCAGCGCTCACCTCCCGGTCGCTCTCCTACTTGTTGCCTTGGAATTCTGGTCCACCACATAAGCTGCTGCATGCAATGGAGAGTAGTAGGAATTCCACCTTCCTAGACACAAGGCATGGATCTCCTCGTATCTGTCTTCGTCAGGCACGAAGTCTTTCAACTTCTCTATCATGCGATCCATGGCCTCGTAGACCTTGCCTATGCATGGTTGCATAGCGTCTACAATCCTCAATAGGTGGACTATGGGCCTCACCATAGCATATGTGGTCTTCACACGCTCCCACCAAGAGGCGTCATCCGCCCGTAGCCTACACTCTTGGCCAGTGTTTGTATGGGACTCTTGCATGGCGACAAACTCGTCGCTAAGGAAAAGCCCTCTCAAAGCACCGCTACAATTCTTCAACCGGCCCAACATGAGAAAGTTGTAGGCAAACCGGGTGTCGTAATATTTGAGGAGAGAGAGACAGGACCTCTTGTTGAACTCATTGTGTGGGAGAGAGAAGAATTAGGGTTAGGTTAATTCATGTGTGGGAGACATACACAGAGAAACAAGGGAGAGAGAGAGAGAGAGAGTTGTGGGGATAAGTCAACTCATCAAAGATATGAGTGTGTGACTCCCCTATCACACATGTATATTGCACTAGTACACATAGTGCACTTAGTACATTAAAAGTACTAAGTGTACTATGTACTATAACTTATGGGCTTGTACACACTATAAGGGTGGGCATAATGCCAGTGCTATGGACAGCCCACAGTCAGATAGAGACAGGGCTGATATGGCCAAGATTCCGTATGCTTCAGCTTGTGGCAGTCTCATGTATGCCATGGTTGCTACTAGGCCGGACATTGCATTTGCAGTGGGAGTGGTTTCTAGATACATGGCCAACCCTGGCAAGAAGCATTGGGAAGCAGTGAAAGGTGTCATGAGATACCTGAAGGGCACACAGGATTTGTGCATTTGTTTTGGCAAACAGGATGCATTAGTGCATGGTTACACGGATTCGGATTATGCCGGTCATCCAGATAACCGGAAGTCTACTACCGGTTATGTGTTTACATTCGCAGGAGGTGCTGTGTCATGGATATCCAGGATGCAGAAGTGCACAGCCTTATCTACTACAGAGGCCGAGTATATTGCAGCCACAGAGGCTTGCAAGGAGGCATTATGGCTATCTCGGTTAGTGGTTGATTTGGGTTATACAGGGGATATTCCATTGTTGCATTGTGATAGTCAGAGTGCCATCCAGTTGGCAAAGAACCCTGTCTTTCATGCAAAGACGAAGCATGTGGATGTGAAGTATCACTTCATCAGAGAGGTGATAGAGAACAAGCAAATTCAGCTTGTTAAGATTCACACGGATGACAACCCGGCTGATCTGTTGACAAAGAGTTTGCCTCCGGAGCGGTTTGCTCATTGCAGACACTTGATGGGCATTGGATGAGGCCAGTTTCAGCCTTGATATGGCCTTGTATATTATCATGTACATGCTGATTTTTCTTTTCCTTTACTTAAGGGCACTTTGCCTTTAAGTGGGAGGTTGTTGGGGTAAAGGCATTATGCCTTTACCCCAACACTCATGCCGAAGTCTTTAGTGGTTGAGGACAAAGGAGACCATGGTGTTGGCCTCCTCAATGAGCGGGCTGATCCATGGTAATGCCCCGATGTCCTTGAGGAGGATGTTTAGGCAATGAGCCATACAAAAGGACACCGTGACATGTCCATACATACCTTGGAGAATAGCTCCCGCCGCCCTATTGGAAGGCTCTCCATCCGCAACAAAGCCCACTACATGCTCGGGGCCAACGATCTCCATGGTGGTAGCCCACTCCACCACAAGCACATCCGCGCTCTTCCCAGTGCCGGATGCATCATGGGATGAGATGAAGTACATCTCTCCGCGGGAATATGCAACCATGCCGTGAATACTCCTCTTGCGGGTGTCACTCCATCCATCCACAATGAGGGAGACTCCGTTCCTCTCCCATTGCCGCTTTGTGTTGTCGGCCGCTTGCTCTACAATGCGCTTCTCCTTGTCGAGCAATGTAGTGCGCAAGCTCTCGGATGAGGGGGGCGTGTAGGTTGACCCATACTCCCCAATCTTCTTAACCATGACCTTGAAGTATTCCGACCTATTCAAGAAAGTAATTTACTAATGAGAAGGGGACTAGGATGATGAAAACATGAATGATGAATTGGCAATGATCGATTGCACTTACCTAGCCGCTTGAAAGGCAATGTGGTCGTGGAAGAAGAAGCGGGCCACCGCCATACCCACCTCCTCCTTCAACTTGGGGTTCCAATTCTCCCCAAGTGTAGATTGTCGCCGTGGGCCACGTAATGATTGAGAGGCCATGGAGATGGAGGGTGCCGGTGTCGTGGATGGAGTAACATTCCGACTTGATGGTGAAGGTGATGGTGTGCATGATCCCGATCCACCACATGACTCCATTGTAGAGGCTTGAGTTCCTCTCCCCATCGTCGCGGGATCCACGGCCACTCGTGGTGTCCTTCTTGTCGCTTCGACCGCTTCGTAGACGCTAAGCTTGTCAAGAAGTTCCCGTCTCTTCTCGGGCGTGACATTCGTGCAAAACCTCACCTCATGCCCACTCTCATGCAAGAGGTGGGCTCGCACTTTGTCGGCGCCACCCGTTCGCCGGTACGGGCAAAGCTTGCATACCCATGGCCGAGAACCGCCTCCATGAACGGATGTGGTGTAGTTAACCTCCTCCCACCGTGTCCATCCCGTTGTCCTTCTACGAGAAGCCTTGGCACGTGAGGAGGATGCCATGGTTGAAGATGGCTTGACTCTTGAGTCTTGAGGAATGAGAGAGAGAGAGAGAGAGAGAGCCTAGAGGCTTGGAAGTTGGAAGAGTCAAGACTCAAGAGGCTTGAGGGAGAGGTGAGAGCCTAGGCCCTAGAGCTTGGAACTTGGAAGTTGGAAGAGGGAAGATTCAAGAAGCTTGAGCCTTGAAAGCTTGAGCCTTGAGAGTTGTGAACTTGTGTGTGCTTGTAGCCTTGTAGAGGCTTGTTCTTATATAGATAGGCAAGAGAGAGAGAGAGAGGAAAGCCTCAAGGGCAAGAGAGAGAGAGAGGGCCAAGCCTCAAAGAGCCAAGGCCCAACAGCCATAAACGGCTAGAAACGGGCAGGTAGGCGCAACGGCCAAAAACGGCAGGAGCAACGGGGCAGGCGCAACGGCTCTCTGCCGTCTCCACACAGCGCCGTCCCCGACCGCCGTCCCCGTCCTTGCGTCGTCCCCGTCGCCGTCCCCTGTGAGAAACGTCCGGTGGGGGACGTCCGTCCGTCCCCGTCCCTGCGCCGTCCCGGCGTTCCAAGCCTCCGTCCCCTCCGTCCCCTGTGACTATGCTCAAAAGGTATGGTTTACAGGTTGCGGAAGGCCTTGTATGGTCTTAAACATACTCCCAAGGCTTGGAACCAAAAGATTGATACTTTCTTTCAGAAATAGGGTTTCCGGAGATTAGTTGCAGATCCGAACTTGTATCTCTTTTGGGAACACAGTATGGTCACATTGATTATCCTCTATGTGGATGATCTTGTCATGTGGAGCACATAGCTGTGACGAAGGTTGCCCTGTCAGAGGAGTTTGAGATGACGGATTTAGGCTTTATTTCTTTTTGGGATTGGAGATTTGGCAGACCCAGAGGGGGTTCTTTGTTTCTCAGTAGTGGTATGTTCATGAGTTGTTGGAGGCCTTTGGGATGGAGAACTGCAAGCCTATTCCATCTCTAATGGACCCGAATACTAAACTTACTGTACATGATCCTTGTGAGCAGGTTGATGCCTCTTTGTATCGGAAACTTGTCGGTTCATTGATTTGGTTGCTGAACACCAGATTGGACTTGAGTTTTCCAGTGGGGCTGTTGAGCTCATTTATGCAGACACCTTTGAAGACTCATTGGGACGTAGGATTGCGGATCTTGCGGTATTTGCAGGGTACGAAGGATCTTGGACTCTTTATAACACTGGAGGGGGAACGGAGGACCAAGTCAGTCTCCAAGGTTGGTGACTTTGATTGGGGAGGAGATCTAGACACGAGGAGATCTACTTTAGGATACGACTTTACCCTTGGCTTAGGAGCGATTTCTTGGAGCAGCAAGAGGCAGCCAACTGTTGCCTTGTCTTCCACTGAGGAGTATCGGGTTGCTTGTGGTGCTCCTTGCGAGGTGGTGTGGTTGCGGAGGTTACTTGGTGAGATGGGTTTCCACAGAAGGAACCCACGGTCATCCAGTGCGACAACCAGAGCTCTATAGCTATTGCTTGGAACCCGGTCTTCCATGCCCAGACCAAGCATATAGAGATACAATATCACTTTGTTCGAGAGAAGATTTTGGCTACAAGAGGTAGCCAATTGTTGTCTTGTCTTCCATTGAGGTAGAGTATCGGGCTGCTTGTGGTGCTGCTTGCGAGGTGGTGTGGTTGCGGAGGTTACTTGACGAGATTGGGTTTCCACAGAAGGAACCCACGGTCATCTAGTGCGACAACTAGAGCTGTATAGCTATTGCTCGGAACCTGGTCTTCCATGCTTGGAGCTAGCATATAGAGATATAATATCACTTTGTTCGAGAGAAGATTTTCGTTGGTGACATCTTGCTAGTTTTTCGTTCAACGGAGGACAATGCGGCGGACCTCTTCACGAAGACTCTACCTCAGCAGATGCTTCGTCAGCACTCCAGCTTGTTAGACATCATCCCCTTCTTGCTGGCTTCTTGTTTGGTGTCGTATTTTAGCCTCTAGGGCTGACCATGTTAGCTAGAGGGGTTGGTCACCCCTCACATATGTTTTCCCATATTATTCTCCATTTTATGGAGTCTTGGGTATTTTTTCCAATCGTGGAGGTTTCTTTCCCTAGGCGGCTGCCTTCATATGGGCATATATATATCTGGCTTGCTGTCATGACCCTGTATTTTTCTCTGGACAGTATGCAACCTGTGCACGGGGACATGGTGGACAGTGTGAATGGCATTGGTCTGGTAGTCAAAAAGGACTCAAGGTTTTATAAAGGTCCCTTTTTCACAACCCCATTTGGGGGGAGGGGACAAAAGATTTTAAAAACCTTTAAAAACTTGATAATACCCTTTTATGAAAGAATGGCCCATATGCTATTATTGGGGGCCACGTGTGAGCTCTTCTAAAAAGCACCACACCACCAAAAGATCGAGACACGGGCGATGGTTTCATCCATGCGTGATGCAATAAGGGTGGGTGGGACATGCACAGCAACAATATCTCAGAATCAACCTAAAGCTCTAATACCAATGTTGCATGCGTGGAAGCTCTGTGTCTTCTTTCAGCCCTAAACACCTTTCATAGGAACATCTTGATGCAAAACACAAAGAAGAGATGGAGAGAGGAGAGAGATGGCTGTGTAATTCAGTATATTCCTATATGCGTAAAAAGGTTACAACATCTTGGCCTTTGGCCTTCCCAAAACACCTAATAGTAGACCCTCCCCATGTGAGGGGTCAGATGATTGAAAAGATTTCTTGGCCGAGCTTTATATAGGCTTTTGGACACCCACTCATGAGTCGGCCAGCTCCAATGGACATAAAATCCATTAAACCTGCCGACCAGCCCAGAATGCCTTGCACACCTGGCTGACCTGGTCCTGATCCATGGGGATCCAGGCTGGTGTCCTCCTGTGACTGTCCCCTGCTCATGCCCTAAATGGTCTGTTTATCAGGGATTAGCATGTCCATGTGCATGCACATGACACTGACAGGTTGAGAACAATTATCATGAGTAGGATCTTATGTCAGCCAGTCTCAGACTTAGTGAGCCAAGAGAGTCCTCTAGTAACGGGTCTATTGTGAGATCTAGGTCACGCAGGTTGAGGCAGAATGATCTCAGACTAGTAGCAATGTCCACATACTTCTAGAGGAGTGATGCATGTGACAAATTTTGTAAATTTATCATGTGTTATTTTTGTCACAATTAGAAACAAGTATATGTGGTTATATCTCTTGCTATTGGTGGGGGATTTGATTTCTCTGATGTTTTCATGCTTGCTGCTACAGCAATGCTTGCCAAATCTGAGGTGTGCTATATTTGTTGACAGCTTGAGAAGGCTTATCCAAGGGATGCTACACAAAGAGGGCGAGTAAGAGTACAGTTAAAGAAAGAAGACGGGAGCCTTGTCAATGCAGCTATACCTTCTCGTACATATTATTGCTCTCATGCTATGGCAACACAGTGGGTGCCTGTTTGTCAACTGCTACCACTATGCATTGCAAAAACTCAACCCTATCGTCTTTCAAATTCTTTTTGCAGGGAAAGCTTTGATGCTCAAGGTGGCAGAGATGGTGCCAAAGCACATGGGGCGAAACAGAAAGGTGGACCAGGGGTCTTTGGGAGCAAGTTCTTCAAATGCAAGCAGTGGGAAGTCAGGAAAGAGTGGGAAAAAGAAGAAATAGTATTGGGTTGTTGGTGAAGTACTTTTGTGATGCCCCCTTGGGGTCAGCTACTTGTGTTGTGCAAGGTAGTCTGAAGCATAGCCATGGATTATACTGCAGTATCTCACGATTTTGTTTTGAGAGGAGCACCACATTAATCTTTCTAGAAGGGAGAGATTCCTGCTGTTTGTGAATTAAGGTAAGCGGAGTGGTTGAAATACAGGTCATCTTTTGAAATTTCTTAAGTGGACAAAAGTGAATTCAACATACGCAGTGAAAAAATGACTCCCATCATTGACACATGCCAAGGATAGACTGACCTCTCTATAGCAAAGACCTTTCAATATGCTGAAGTCTTTCAGCATCAAAAGGGGCTTGCAAAGAACTAAGAACCAATGTCTTCCGAGTGACGACATTCTAGTATCTTTTAAAATGAACATGTCATACCAGTGACGGGGTGGGGGTTATTTAATTCACAAGGTAGTTTTATAATGAATTTCTGTAATCGCATCCATTGTTCAACTATATTAGCAAAAAACTTAATTAAGAAATAGCTTAATTAAGTTACCTAGCCTTGCATTGATGATTATGTCATGTGAAATTGTTACGTACTTGATGCTAACTGTAGGATTAGCCGGCCTAATCTTGGGTTATGGGACCTTGAAGTTTAGTGTAGCAGGCTAGCTCACCACCAAAAACATACCTGATGCTAACCGCAATGTTAGCCGCCCTAATCTTGGGTTAGGGGACCTTGAAGATCAGTGCAACGGGTTGACCTAGAATCAGGTACGCAACAGGAAATCTTGGGGTGAATTGTATTTTGTAGCTTGAAAGGAATCCCACTAGTGTGGAACACATGTTTGTCCACCTATAGATATGCATAGTTTTGTGTTCATGCCTGTTTCGTTCTATAGGTATGCATAGCATTGCATGTTTATTAATCTTAAAGTGCAAGCTTCTTATGCACCTTTTGTTGACCATAAATTCCTAGCAATGAAATTTTGAGTGGTGAGATTTAACTGTGACAAGGAGATGTGACATTTTGAAAACACATGGCTATAAGGAGGATGGTTCCATACATGGATGAACAATTCTATCAGATAACACTTCATTGAGAAGGGGCTAATTAACTCGTTTAAACTCCTCATATAAGGATTTTCCAAGGAAGGGGAAACGTATACATACCCTACGACTCCTCCAAGCCTCTTAGAAATAATGTTAGCAGACGTGAACAGCATGCCTTTTATTTCTGGCGATGTGGTTCTATTTGCCTTGAGTTTTGACCAAACTTCGTATCATAACTGAAGAAGTGAAACAATGATACAATGGGTGAAGAATGAATTATGTATTGCCTTGCATTAGACAATATATCTAACATCAATAAAGGAGACGATCTCATTGGTACACATGGCCAATTCAGAGCCTCACGTGTTCAAGTACTTATCTTCCATGTATCGGCCAAGGTATGCATCGAGTGTGGGACTGCATATATAATGTTCTCTGTAAAGGCCAGAGGAGGAGGAAGCCACTCACTCATTAATGACAAAGTTGGTAGAGGAGTCAAGTTTGTTTAGTCCTCCTTCGAGCCTTTTGGGCCCTGAGCAATTCAGTTACTACAGTCAACAAGTAAAAGACCTTGGCTCACTAAATCAATGGATTAAAAAAGGCTACCCTCGTCACTTGCAAAGAACAAAGACTTTGACATGTTCTTCAAATTATTGAAGAGATTAACATGCTTGTTCTCAGCATTGCTTTAAATTTTTTTTATCTTGCTTCGTTGATGGGGATTTTCAAAGCTCATAATAATGTTCTTCAAATATCACGAAGGCAAGCAATCTCTCTCTCTCTCTCTCTCACACACACACACACAATAGATTTGCCTTACAAGCTACTCCTATAGCGCTCGCTCTATATATATATATAATCACATAGCCCTTTATATTTATACATCCTTCTAACACACTGCCCCCTCTTCTCGCTCTCTCCCTCTCTCTCTCTCTCTCTCTCTCTCTCTCTCTCTATATATATATATATATATATATAAGCCCCCTCCTCTCTCTCTCTCTATATATATACGCACAAAAATAGATTTACCTTACAAGCTACTACTATATCACATAGCCCCTTATATTTATACATCCTTCTAACACACTTACCCTCTCTCTCTCTCTCTCTCTCTCTCTCTCTCTCTCTCTCATATATATATATATATGTTTTCTCTCTCTCCACCCAAAATATCATCCCAAATATTTTTACACACATCGTCCCAAATATCAGAATCATTAAGGCATTAGATTTATGTAATACGTTGAATTTTCTTCTCTTGCTTTAATAATAAATAGTTGTAACATACTGGCTTGGGAATACCAAACATACTGGATTTTGCAAATTGCATGGTTGCCAAATGGATAGTTAGAAGCTTCATAGCTCCATAAGAAGATTGGGCAATACTCCTCAACTTTCATGGAAAACTCTTCAGCTCGATGAAAATTAAACCGCAAGGAATAGATGTAAGCTTGAAATCAAGCTACATTGCAAAATAAGAAAGTATGTACTTGCATTCCATTTGGTGTTTATTTGTTTATAGGCCGAATCAGTGTATCTCCCTTGTCCAGAATTAGGATCTGTCATGGTAGATGCTCTGGATGCTCTATAGAATTGTACCTATGGCATCATTGGCAACCAGAACGCTCACCACCTGTCCACTCAAGGGCCTTTTCGATAGTTCCTAGCTCATAGTACTCGTCAATATATTCACATATAAAAATCAAAATAGAATCTCCGTTGAAGATCAGCAAGATCAACCAACAGATCCATATAAAGAGCCATGGACTCATCCGTTGAGGACTAGCAAGGTCAATCAACCAGATCGATGTCCGAATTCAGAAAACAACTCTTACTCCTTGTTCCAATATCTTCCTCGATGCACGCGTGGATATCTTCAGCAATCCCCAGAGCTCGAGCATCGTATGGTCAGCACCCTCTAGGATCCTTAGGTCACCTAGCGCTTCACTTATAGGCCGCTTCCTTGGTCCCTCATCCACCGTACCAGAAGCTCACCATTAAAATCAAACCGAGGCTGGTCAAGACCTCCGTCGAGACCTTACTACGCGAGACGTCCTCCGTTGACTCTCCGTCAGCTGTTGCAACTTTATCAGTTAGGTCTCCAACCACGATCTCATTCACAAGACGGTCAAAATGCTTCCCCAGTATTCTTAACATAAAACAGTCATTTAAAAACAGGTTATAAATACAGTTTCTATGACGAACTCTCGTCTTTTCACATTGTTCCACATCAATCCACATTATTTAATCCACATCCATTTCATATGTATTCCCATTCTCGTCCAATCACATCATTTTCCATCTCATCACTTCTTTCCTCATTTATCCTCATCAGATCTCATCCACTCGCATCTACCCATATCCACATCTCATCATATCACATTTATTCACATCTCATCCATTCATATCTACCCCGATCCACGTTACCTCACATCACATCCATTTCACCTCACATCTATCCCGATTCACATCTATCTCGATTCACATCTCATCCATTCACATCACATCTCATTCATTCACATCTCTTTTCACATCACATCACATTCATTCACATCACATATCATCCATTCACATCTATCTCAATTTACATCACATCACATTCATTCACATCACATATCATCCATTCACATCTATCCCAATTTACATCACATCTCATTCATTCACATCACATATCATCCATTCACATCTATCCCAATTCACATCACATCCATTCCACATCACATCTCGATTCACAACACATTACATCCACATCATGTCTCATTCATACACATCTCATCTCATTCATCCACATCCATCCAATCGTCGTTCACATGTACAACTACCCACATCTATCCATACATTCATATCTATCACTTCACATCCACATATATTCATGTCACATCACATCTCTTTACATCATCACATTCTTTCACATACACATCCACATCCATTCTTTCACATACACATCCACATCCATTCTTCACATATACATCCACATCTATTCTTCACATACACATTCACATCCATTTTCATCACATACACATCCACACCCATTCTTCACATACACATTCACATCCATTCTTTCACATACACATCCACATCCATTCTTTCACATACACACTCACATCCATTCTTTCACATACACTTCCACATCCATTCTTCACATACACATCCACATCCATTCTTTTCCTCGAAATTGACAAAAGAGTTTGTTCTTGGTCATAGTCTGATTCACGGTTCGAGTCTGATAAGATTTTTCCTAAACTATCTTTCTCGAAAAGGTTTGATAATTCAGTTACCATTTTACTGAATTTCTTTCTTTAAATATACACTTAATTGATTTCTAAATTAGTTATGAATTCCAATGAGGAATAAATTAATCATGTATCTGAATAATTCGATCTTGATATATTTCCTTAATTTTCTTTTTACAAACCGTGTGAATATAAAACGAAAGAAATTTCTCTCTTAGAGTATTTAACTATTCATTTATCAATTACTCATAGAATTTAAACATAGAATTTAAGAGAATTCTAATTTTGATATAAAAATTCTTTAGGCATCTATTTATGCATAAAAATCAACTTCAATGGGAATAACACTCTTTCTTATATAAAAGAAATTCCTTTTATGCATCTATTTTTGCATAAAATCAATTTAATAGGAATAACACTTTTAAAATAAAAAAAATTCTTTTATACATCTTTCTAGGCATAAAAATCAAATTTAATGAGAATAACACTTTTATAATTAAAAAAGTTCCTTTATGCATCTTTCTAAGCATAAAAATCAAATTTAATGAGAATAATATTTTTATAATTAAAAAAATCCTTTATACATCTTTCTATGCGTAAAAATCAAATTTAATGAGAGTAACACTTTTATAATTAAAAAAATTTCTTTATGCATCTTTCTATGCATAAAAATTAAATTTAATGAGAATAACACTTATAATAAAAAATTCCTTTATGCATCTTTCTATGCATAAAAAATAAATTTAATGATGAGTAACACTTTTATAAATAAAAAATTCCTTTATGCATCTTTCTATGCATAAAAATCAAATTTAATGAGAATAACACTTTTATAATAAATTTTTTCTTTATTCATCTTTCTATACATAGAAATTAAATTTAATAATTAATATCAACGATATCCACGTATATTCATAGGTGAATATATACATGGAGTAATTAGAATATATCTTTTAGATGCAAAAATGGTGGGAATCACTCTTTTGGAATAACATAAAAATAAACTTTCTTTTCCACAAAATTCTGGAAAATTTTACCATAACCTCCTTTGTATGACTGACCATTTCTCATTTTTATCATTCTTTTTTTGACTTAAATTAACCCAAATTAGATTTATAGAACTCTAATCTACACAATTTTCTCAATTCAAGAGTAAACAATAAGAAGAGTTTAATTAATCTCTTAGTTAATCTTTCTAGGATTAAGAAAGGCTGGAATGTAAAGAAGAGAAGGGGGTGGCCTTTTAATCAAGGCATAGCGTTTGAATTTAATTCAATCAACTGTAAAACATAAAAATCAAGAAAAGCATATATTTAAAAATTATAAATAGTAAGAAAATTAGCTTACATGGAGCTTGTAAGCTCTCCTTTGGCTTAAGGGATTGAGGGTTCTACTCTTGTTTGAAGCAAGAGTGGCCACTAATTCACTTTGGAGAGGATTAGACCAAAAACAATTGAATTATTAAGAAATTCAATGTAGATGGCTCAGGATAGAAGTAGAGTAACAGTGCATAAACATCATTAAGCTTATACAAAGGGGAGATGCTTCTATTTGTAGGAAAAAGTGAGCCTCTAACCAAGCAAACTGATTCTAGAATTTTCCAAATCAATTTGGTCAATTTTTGACCATTTTTTGGTCAGTTCAACTTACTTTTTGGATCTAGTTTTGAAATAGGAGAGAGGAGAGATGAAATATCTCATTTTATTGATTTAAATCTAGGGGTAATGATGAGAAAAAGGCACCTCCTTCATGAGGGGAGATCCCCACTCTGAGGTGTCAAAATTCAGTTTTTTTATTGTTTTCTTTGGTCCACTCTTCATCTTATGTGAGCATTTACTTATTTTTGGAGGGGTTTTCTTTTATTCTTTAATTTATCTCCTCCCTACATTTGGATTAATCTTATTGGTCCATAGGAACCTTAATCCAAAATTTTTAAAAAATCTAGACCCTTAGGCTAAGGTCTTTTGTGCATATTATAATTTATTTCTAATGCACCTTAGGAATTTCTTTTTGAACTTTTGTTTCGGGGGAATTTATTTAATAAGAAGGGATATTTTTCCATCCAAAGATATCTAAAAACTGAATTACCTCTCTCTATAATATTTTCTCTCTCTAGGCCAAAACAAATAAAAATAAGATATGTTATTATTCTGAAAAGGGGATTGATTATAAGGGGAAAAACTGGATATCTTGAGGGGTTGGGGAGGAATCTTACAGGGAGTATGGTCACTACCAAGGTCCATGTCCTCATCCAGAAGGGACACCCCCGTGTCGTCACTTGCCAGAGGCCAAGGATCACTACACCCGAGACTGCCGAAAGCAATGAGCTGGTGCTTCCATTGACTTCACCTCCCTAGCGCCAGCTGCCACTCACTTGGTCTCTGTGGGAAGTGTTGCAGACACCCCTTCCTTGGTACCAGTTCACCCATTCTTCACCTTGGGAGTGTCCCCTCACCCAAACAACCCACCACCCTCATCTCAAGTGGAGCACCCCACCACCACAGGTGTGGTCACTCATGCTCAAAATCGAGCCCTTGGAGAACAAAAACCATCAACAGAGCAAGGTGAAGTCCCCTCACACATCTCTCATAATGTGGTAAACCACGCCTTTCTGCAAACTATCAAAGATCTTCAGGAGGCTCCACCCACGTTCCCCACCGGGCATGCTGTTGTAACTCCCCACCCCGCCCGTTAACAGCTTCCCTGCCTGACCTCCTCAAGGAGATCAAGGTGGGGATGTCACTCTACCAGCTGCTCCAATTTTGCTCAGCTTCCCGAATGTAATTAGATCTGCTACTGCACCAATTGGAGGAGGGGTCAAAGCTTCCAGGTAGCGAGCCATAGATTCAGGCGGGCCTGCAAGCAGCAAAATGTCTGGGCATCACTTATGCCATCAATGCCCTCACTAATTTCAAGAGCCCTCGCCTCACAGTACAAATCAATGGTACCCCTCTCTTTAGAGACATTGTGGATGGCAGATCCGGACTCAATCTAATGCTAGAGTTCACTCTCAAATCCACTAGTCTGCAGATCACCAGACTAGCCAACTTCGATGTCCGGATGGCTGACCGCATGAGGTGATACCTCTGGGGGCTCGTGGAGGGAACACTGGTCCAAATTCAAGATGTTGTCTTCTCTCTAGATTTTGTGGTCATCTGTCTTCCCAAAGTCAAAGGGGCATACTCAGTGATTGGCCGGCCATGGCTACGAGGTGCCGAGGTGTTGCACGATTGGGGTACCGATAGGTTGTAGATCCCTCAGTCCCATGGCCAAAAAGAGTTCAAACTTGAAGAAGGTCCAGATCAGGTCGTGCGGGGTGTGGTGGTTGCATCCACACCAATGGAGGAAGGCATAGCGCCTTACGGGGACGACTCAGAGATCTTGGACTGGCTCCAAGCTGCAGCAGGGGATCTCTCCTGCTACATGGTGGACATCACAAAGGTTCGTGACGCTTCCACCCCTCAGGATCTCACGATCGAGCACTTTGAGGTGATTAGCTTGGGAGAGCCTATCTCATTGATAGGAGGCATGGCAAGTACTCCACCTCCATCACATCTGAACCATCGGTCACCACCAAGGGATCAGCCCAGGACGACGAAGGCGCACTCAAATCCCCCCATAGCCAAACCCATCTCGGGCCAACCCAAGGTCACGGCTACAATGGAGCCCCCAATCCCTGTAGAGTAATTACCCATCTTGGACAACTGAGTAGTTTGGTGACTTTCCCCTGGACCAACAACCAGCACATGACCCCGCCATCCTTTCCAACTTTGCGGCCACTGGAGAGTCCCTCCCACTTCCTTCATGTCAGGACCCAGTTCAACCTAGGCACCCCTATTGGCTTCCTGGTTATGGGATCACCCTGCCTTACTCGACCAGGCCACCACTTTTTTCCACTCTTACAAAGATGTATTCGCCTGGACCTACTAGGATCTGGAGAATGTGCCAGCCGATATAGGCGTGCACACCATCCCTCTCCAGGAGGGTACCTAACCAGTCCAGGGGCCGCGCCTACAAACTCAACCCCAAGTATGTAGAAGCAGTGAAGGTCGAGCTCGAGAAAATGGAGTCCGCTCGCATCATTACCCCGATGGAACACACGGAGTGGCTCTCCCCCATGGTGATCACCCCCAAGAAGACTAACAAAATCCGGGTCTGTGTTGATTTCCGTGCTCTCAACAACAAGGCCACAATCAAAGATGGATTCCCAATCCCCTTCATGGACAAGGTGCTAGAAGATGTCGCTGGTCATGCTCTTTGTAGTTTCATGGATGGTTTCAGTGGGCTATACAACCAAGTGGCCATCCATTCGCATGACCAGTCAAAAACAACCTTCGTCACTCGATGGGGCACCTACCTCTACAACAAAATGCCATTTGGGTTGTGCAACGCTTCAACCACCTTCCAAGGCATTGTCACCAACATTTTCAAGAATTTCTCACCAGCTTGCTTAGAGCATTCGTGGATGATTTCTCCAACTTCTCCTAGTGCACCCACGGGCCTCCTGGTGCACCCGCGGGCGCGGGCACCCCCTCTTCGACTCTCCTATGCCCCATGCACCCCACTTTTCCCATGGCCCCCTGTGCACCCTGGGACTCCTCACCCATCCACTCTCTCACACCCCCTTATACACTTCACATTTTTATTTTATTATTTTTCCTTTTGGGCACCCACATTATCCCTTCCACCCCACCTACTCCTTGCTCTTGTGCACCTAGCGGCCACCTCAACAGCACACGTGCCCAAAGTGTGGGCCACCCTCTCGTGCACCCTCGCACGCTGGGTGCCCCCCATTTTCGCTTCTTCCCTTGGGCATCGCTCCCTCCGCAAACCCCCATGTGTGCACCCCGTGCCTCCCAGCCTCACACCCCATCACCTCAACAGCCCCGTGGGCCACCCCCCTCGTGCACCCATCCCCACACCCCCTCTTGCGCATCCCCACACTTGCCTCACCTCTCGCCCACGCTCCCTCGTGCACCCCCGGCCTCACCTCCCCTCGTGCATCCCTAGCCTCACACCCTCGCCATCCCCATCATTACCCGTGGGCCCCCCTCATGCATTCCCAGCCTCACACCCCCTTCCGCGGGCCATCCCCCCGTCGACCCTCCCCTATGCCTCCCCAGCAAGCCTTAAATTTGATGCCTAATGTAAGGCTTCATGGAAAAAAAAATGAAGCTTTGGAGTCCACAAATGGGCTTCAAATTGCAACCTTATACAAAATTTTGGGATTCATAATCTCTCTCTCTCTCTCTCTCTCTCTCTCTCTCTCTCTCTCTCTCACACACACACACACACACACAACAGATGCATACATGTACTCTTACACTAAACATGCTAGAAAGATATTGAAGAAGATTTTGAAACTTCTTATGCCTCACACTAGAGGCACTAATCCAAGAGTAGATTTTATTTGCAATTTTATCAATATATGACAAGCATGGAAAGCATTTACAAGCATCAAGAACCACCAATGCCTCTCTATGTGCAACACAATGCACGCTGAGAATATGTGGTACAATTCCTGCAAGCTTAGCAACAAGACCATCACGGCATCCAAGCATTGAGCTATCACCATCAGTAGATATGCCTACTAAGCGTTGCAAATCAAGTCCAGCATGAGAAAGTGCCTTTATGATTACATCAAATTTTGTTTGTGCACATCCATCCTCAACCAAAAGAAGTCTCATAAACTCAACTTTACATATTCCCATCTCTTCATTTCCCAAAAATGCAACATAGATAATCAAATGTTTCTCTAGTCCCCTGTCTGTAGTCTCATCAACAATGAGAGCATAAAAGGGGCTAGACAAGAGCTCACGCAAATATATATATATGTGTGTGTGTGTGTGTGTATGTAAAGATATGTATTTGCACTGTATTATATATATATACTATATAGTATATATATTATAATTTTTATACTATATTTTTTTGAAGCCTTGGTGATTTAGGAGGGCTTCAATTTGAAGCCTTGCATGAAAAATTGGGCTTCATGGTTGAAGCCTTTAGAATATTGCAGGGCTTCATTTGAAGCCCTGCACAGCCATTGAAGCCCAAAACGGGCTTCAAATTTAAGCACTGCTCCCCAGCCTCCTCACCTCAACAGCCCTGTGGGCCACCCCCCTCGTGCACCCATCCCCACACCCCCCTCTTGCGCATCCCCATACTTGCGCATCCCCATCATTGCCCGTGGGCCCCCCTCGTGCATCCCCAGCCTCACACCCCCTTCCGTGGGCCATCCCCCCCACCCTCGTGCACGCCCGGCCTCCATCATTGCCGTGGCCCCCTCCTCGTGCATCGCTGGCCTCACCCCCCTTGTGCATCCCTAGCCTCACAGCCTCGCCCCCCTTGTGCATCCCCATCATTACTGTGGGCCCCACCCCTCGTGCATCCCCGGCCTCACCCCCTCGCCCCTCTTACGTCGCCCCCCCACGTGCATCCCCAGCCTCACACGGGTACACCCCCTCCCAGCCATCCTCACACCCCCATCCCCGCACCCACGGCGCACCCCCACAACTTGGGCGTCCCCACCATCCAACCCAAAAAAAAAAACACACAAAAAACCACCTGGTGCACCCCCCACACCCGGCCATTTGCGCACCCCCAGGCTCCCCTCTTTTTTGCGCATCCCCACCCTCCTTTCCTTTTTCATCTCGCACACCCCCATGCTCCCCTCTTTTTCGCGCATCCCCACCCTTCTTCCCATTTTCATTCGGCTACCCCCCTTCGCCATGTTTCCCTCCTGCACGCCCACATTTCCCACACTACCCGGGCATACCCCCTTCGCCATATTTCCCTCCTGCACCCCCATACACAAGCAAAAATATCATCACCCCAAAAACAAAAACAAAAAAACCACCAAAAACACAAAAGCACCCCCTACATACCCACCTCCGCCCCCTCTTCAATTTTGTGGTTTCTTTAGACTCTATGTCTCTCTTTCCAACTCGTGGTAATTATCCCTCTCTTTCTTTCTTTAAATCTTGTGTATTTTTCTCTTTCTCCCACTTTGTATCTTGTGGTGGATAATTCTTTTCCCTTCTCTCTCTATCTTGCGGTGGATGTTTCTCTTCCCTTCTCTCTACTTCTCTATCCTATGGTGGATAATTCTTTTCCTTTCTCTCTCTATTTTGCGGTGGATGTTTCTCTTCCCTTCTCTCTCTCCTACATCTTGTGGTGGACAGTTCTCTCTCTCACTTTCTCTCTTGGTGAATTCTTTCTTCCTTCCTCCTTTATGTCTTGCAGTGGACGTCTCTCTAACTCCTATAGTGCACCTCAACATCTACCTCTTTGCTTCCGTCTTCATCGGGATAGTGAACGGATTAATTGGTGGGGGACCTATAGCCACCCTCACTGCCTATGGTCGGGCACCCAAGCCCGTGAACCCCCACGATCGGGCATCCCCAAGTCGACATCCCTCACTGCCTGTGGACAGGCACCCAAGCCCGTGAACCCCCAAGATCGGGCATCCCCAAGTCGGCATCCCTCACTGCCTTTGGTCGGGCACCCCCAAGATCGGGGATCCCAAGTTCGTGAACCTCAAGGCCACTCACCAGTCACCAGTCACACAAGGTGAGAATCTCCGGAGGCCCCCCCACTTCCCAAGTTGGCTACCCACTTGACCGACGAAGCGGCACTCACCTACTCGTCGTGATCGGTGCTTCTCACCTACTCGAACGGCATCTTTCACCTACTTGTGCTTGGCGCCTCTCACCTACTCCAACGGCATCTATCAGTGACCACTTTTAGCGCTTGGTTCCTGATAGCCCAAGTGGCCACGCCCATTGTATATAGAGACTTTGTTGTACCGAGAGAGGATCCCCAATGCAATACATGGTCTTGTGACATCCCAACTCTTGCCGACTTCCATCTTGTGTTGCGTGCATGTCACTTAGGTAGCTCTTGTGTGGTGTTCCGTTCTTGAGTCTGTGTGAGTGCATAGTGGAGTGGGACAGAGAGGTTGCCATCTCCCTAGCCTGTGCCAACTCCTAAGGGTATACTGCCCTAGAGAGGACCCTAGTGATTTAGTGTGCCTGCACGACGGGCATCCCAGTCCGCTACAAGGAGAGTATATTGCATTATGGGAGTTGCATTATGAGAGAGTATTTCACATTAAGAGAGAAATTGACTCATATAAAAGGCTATAAGTGTTCACATACACTTAAACTACGATCGATCAGGTGTCCATAGGTCGTAAGGGCATATTAGTAATACAGTGCTTAATCTCATAATATATATGTGAAATATATTCATAGGAAATTCTTCTAGCTTGCTGCCACATGCTCTTAGAGTAGGGATTGCCCCCAAGTATTCTGTTAGACCATTATGGGCAGCACCTATCCAAGTTATAGATATGGACATCATTTCTTCCTAGGAGCTTGATCGTAAATCCTTTTGGTGTGTCCATATTTGCTCTTTGATGTAGAATATTAGTGGGCGGCATCTGTGAATCCCAAAATGGGTTAGCATCTCTCATCTCTTTTCAAGGGGAATCAAGGTCAAGAATTCATGTCAGCACCCCTTGGTCTATAAAGATTTAGCACAAGAGGGTTTTGTACATATTCCTAGCCCATGTAGTTAAGCTAGAGATTATTAATGGTTTCTTATGTGTTGATGAGTAGATATAACCCTAGAACAAAAAATGAGATTTTGTATTAATTTTAATGACGTGTATAAAGGGTTGAGAATCCCTCAAAGGAGTTAATGGTGAGCTTGATATACGAAAGCTTTAGAGATAGTAACTCTATGCCTATCACCTTTGATAACCCCACAAACAACTTTAGGGAAGGCATGTGTTATTAAGATTATATACATGTTATAGATGTCACAAAGTATTACATATTGTTTTTAAATATATAATGTGAAAAATAGCAAAATTGATTGGGAAAAATACTAACTACATACTTTTTAAGAGAGTTTACTAGGTAGAAGTGAAAACAAAGTAGATTTATTAAGAGGAAGTTAAAGGATATTGGTTAGAAAGTGTAGGTGGAGAGTCATGCGGCGTGATGAAAAAAATAAAATTTTTAAAGAGAGATTCAAGTATAAAAAATATTATGTATATACACGAAAAGATATATAGAGAGAGAAAAAAACACGGGTCTTCTAGGGCAATGCCTTAAGAAGGAAGTAGCAAAACCGTCTCTGTGTGACGAAGGACGATGAAGCTAATGATAAAAGTGTTTCTTTGTTCGAGTCCCAAAACGAGTCTGCTCATCTCTGACCCTAGCTCAAAAAAAAAACGAGAGAGAGAGAGAGAGAGAGAGAGAGAGAGAGAGAGAGAGAGAGAGTCAATGTTTAAATCCTCGCATTCTTTCATGAGCTTTCTGAGCATCAGAGAGATTGCCAATGGGTGTAAAGCCAAAGATGGGTGTGGGTGCGGGTTTGTTACTAGGAAGGAGTTCAAATCCTTACATACTTTCATGAGCATTAGGGTCGTCTGAGGCCATAATTGTACCACCTTATTAGGGCAAGGTGCCAATTACCACCTTATTAAGGCAAGGGACGCACACCTCAAGAACTACAGAGCATGTCGTTTCAGGCCATAATTTTTGAAATATATGATGTACAAGTGGTAAAGGATGAGAGCCAGAGGTCATGTAGGTGTGAACACACCGCAAATAAAGTAGGCATGTGGGTGGAAAAGGGATCTATGATTGGCCCAACCCTAGCCCTTGGTGAACCCTACATAATGGGCAAGAGGCCTTACTTTTTGTAACACAAGTAACACAACACTTGAAGGTGAGGTTAAGCCAACTTTAGAGTGGCTGAAATAGAAGGTAATATAGAAGTTTTCTATACATCTTGTGTTCTTGCTCTCTCTCATATATGTTGCTCTATCTTGCCATCAACTATTGCTTCCGTTGTGCATACTCCCCATAATTTTGACATGGTCTCAGAGCTTGGTAAAGGCTAAGTTCCCCTTCAATCCCCTTTTCTTTCTCTCTCACTATCATAATCCATTCACATCCTCATCAAGAAGGACGATGGTAGAAGAAGGTGAGAAGCAAAAAGGCATCAAGAAGGAAGGCAACAAAAGAGCTTCATCAAAGAGGAGATTCCATCATCATTAACAAGTTTTTGAAGCTTAGAAGAAGACGATATTTACCATCAACAAAAAGGAGAAGAAGAAGAAGAAGAGGAGGAGGAAAAAGAAGAAGAAAATGCAAATTTCCGTTGAAAAATTCCATCCTTTTTCTCCGTTAATGATCTCTTTGAAGCTTTGGAGCCGTGAATAAGAGGTATGCGAGTCTTTTGAAGTTGCTAAGCTATTGTGTCCTTAGCCTCACAATCAAGGAGGTGGAAGACAAAAGTGCAAGAAAAAAAAATATGCAACATGTCTATCTCTGTTTCCAGTCGACGCCTTATTGTAGTCGTCCAACAGTTTTGCAGCGTTCCGTCAGCCGTTTGTTGCTGTGGTCGTCCATCCACGTTGCCATTGACATCCGTCAATGTCCACGTTGTCAATGTCCGTTTGTGTTTTGCCTGTTGTTTGTCCTCTGCAGCGTTGCTACAACCCTTGCTTGCTATAACACAAGCTAAGCAAGGCATACTCGCATAGCAAACAATAGCGCATCATCAACTAATGCAGCAATGCGTTTTTCAAAAAAGAGAAAAAAAAACGCATTTACAAAGGTTTACAGACCTTTGTTTTGATTTTTTATCAAGGTTTTTTTTAAAGAAAAAAAATCACTCTTTTCACTAAGGTTTTGAAACCTTTCTAAGTTCTCCCTCTTAAAACCTTTCTATAAGGTTTTCTTTACACCTTTCAGTCTAAGGTTTCCAAATGGTTTTCAACCGAGCACACAAAGGTTTTTTCTCTCATTTCTCTCAAGCTCGAGGCAAGCGGAGGAAGAAATTATTTGTGCTATTCTCGCTTCACAAGTGCAAGACATGCACAATTTCTGAAACCAAGCAAAATCAATGCATCAAGCATGGAATCCGACCCTAAAATTTTTTTGATGAACTCATGTACATGGAAGTCATCTACCGTATTGTAATGGAGTTAGACACTACCCTTGTATTGATAAACAAGTGGTAAGACCTCTCCTAAATCAATATTCACATTGGTGTATGTATTTTTGCATCATGATGAAGTGAAAGGTGGAAGCAAGAAGCATATTGAGAAGCGCATGCATAAGCTAATAAAACATGGGTGGTAGCCATGTGTTGGTCTATCTCCGTTGGCCCAACCCTAGCCCTTGGTGAATCCTATAAAAAGGGCAGGAGGCCACACTTTTTGTAACGCAAGTAACACTTGAAGTTGAAGGTTAAGACAACTTTGGAGTGGCTGAAATAGAAGGTAATATAGAAGCTTTCTATACATCTTGTGTTCTTGCTCTCTCTCATATATGTTGCTCTCTCTTGCCATCAACTATTGCTTCTGTTGTACATACTCCCCATAATTTTGACAATAATTGCACAAGTGTCACAGAACCAGAACCAGAACCAGAATCTTCATCATTGTGTATGGTTTTTTACGCCGCTTATCATATGTACTTAACAAGGTTTAGGAGGGAGCAGCAAGGAATATTAGCAAGTATTAGAGTATAATTAGAGCCATAATGAGTTTCAAGTGTTACTAGAAGTAAGCGTAAGTTGCAATAGTAATGAGAAATTTTATCTGCTAAGTGATTAAAAAACTTTTTGGTGAGCGAGTGTAGGAACAGGGTTGTCACGTGCAAGAAGATATTTTTCTTAGCTATGTATATACGTTGAAGAAATTGTAGTTTCGATTTTATTTTTTTTAAAGCACGAACTAAGAAGCATAACTTTCACTTTTGAGCTAACTCATTTCTCAGTGCTGTGAGGTTGAGGATATAATTTTTTAATTCATAATTCTTAATCAAAAGTTTCACTTCTTCAGCCACTTGCCCGGCTTGATCCAAGCGCTCTTTCTGTTTTTTCTTGAAAATCTTCCTTGGCTTTGTCCATCTATAAAATTTCTTCTATAGCATTTTTTGTGTACTGTGCTTAGAAACTGTATTTATGACCTGTTTTTAAATGACTGTTTTATGTCAAGAATGCTGGGGAAGCATTTTGACCATCTTGTGAATGAGGTCGTGGAGACCTAACTGATAAAGTTGCAACAGCTGACAGAGAGTCAACGGAAGACGTCTGGCGTAGCAAGGTTGGCCGAGGTCTTGACCAGCCTCGGTTTGATTTAAATGGTGAGCTTCTGGTACGGTGGATGAGGAACCAAGGAAGCGGCCTATGAGTGAAGCGCTAGGTGACCTGCGAAGGATCCTAGAGGGTGCTGACCAGACGGTGCTTGGGCTTTGGGGGTCGCCGAAGATACCCACGCGTGCATCGAGGAAGATATTGGAACAAGGAGTAAGAGTTGTTTTCTGAATTCGGGCATGGATCTGGTTGATTGACCTTGCTGGTCCTCAAAAACAGATGAGTCCATGGCTCTTTTATATGGATCTGTTGGTTGATCTTGCTGATCTTCAATGGAGATTCCATTTTGATTTTTATAAGTGAATATATTATCGAGTACTATGAGCTAGGAACTATCGAAAAGGCCCTTGAGTGGACAGGTGGTGAGCGTTCTGGTTGACAATGATGCCATAGGTACACCGATGAAGGAATGATTAGAAATTAGGATTCAACTGGATATTTTGAAGGATTATGATCAGTGACACTATGGTTTCATTAAATGTTGTTTTAAAGACAGTTGAATCTGTAAAAAAGGCAATTTCATATTGGGTGTGTAAGTGGTGTGACTAGTTTTAAGTTGCATGAATATTCAATTAGGGGGCCTGGGAACTCTTTTCCCTGGTACTCGGGATAAAACCTAACCAAATTCCTAATTGGATCCCATCACTACAGTGGCCCATGGGACTAGATGGGGTTAGGCTGGATTGATGGATCCCTAAAATGAGACTCAATTTTTGTTATGGTACGATAGATGAAGTAAATCCTAGATAAAAATTGTTCTATGGAAAAGAATGAACGGCTGTGCCTCTCAATGAGGAAAAAAGCGTTGGTCTCTATGATCCAAGTGCAAGTTTCTTCCTTGAGTTGATCGAGTGTCTTTACAGGTTCGGTCGGATCAGTTTGGTTAGTAAAATGACCTTGACTACGTTAGAGTAAAAATATCCTGGAGGAATCGCCCGTGCTTTCTGGGCGAGAGAAGTCTTTCTGGGTTCGGTTTTGGAAGAACCGAGGGATTAGGCGAGGCCCCGAGTGAGAGGCTCTGCCCTGTGCAAGAAGTACTACTTCTGCTGCTAGCACCCTTGAATTCATTGTGCGGAGGGGGCATAGATCTTTCAGCTTGTATCAGAGCGAATTGGCTAAAGTGGATCAACCGAGAAGCCAAAAATGTCATAAATTTATGAGGTAACAGTAAAAGGTTGGAATTGTGATGAAATTCATACAAATTGTTATTCAGATTGCAATTCATAAATTGATAATTGGGTCTTCAGATGGAAGTACCACGATTGTATGGAATCCCTGACTTGCTTGAGGCCTAGACATGATGGAATTTACCTTATAATTCCAAGGACTGTGACTACCCGTATATACCGAGGGTATAACTACAGCTCTTTACTGGCACTAAATACGAGTAAATCTAAGATCTTGAAATTATAAGCAAAAATGCTATCCAGATGATGAATTCGAATGTGGTTGATATGATTTTAAAATTCTGGTTGAGAACTGATGAGTTGATTTTGATTCTAATTGAAAAATGATGATTTCTAAATTTTGGTTGAAAAGCGATAAGCTGAGCAAAACCACAATGAGGATGAATGGGACAAGTCCCTGTGATGATGTTCGTAACTGGAATCATGATAATGACTTCTGCACATCACTATGAGATTAGTGGATTGTGCTGACAGATTGCTACTGTTAACACTTGACCTAGTGGATCAAGTTAAGGGATCACGAATTAAAAATGTGTATAATTGAAATTCCCATGGAGGGCTATTCAGATGGAAATTTCGGTCTAATGGACCATTATTGTGTCAAAGATATGAATGATATGATCTGAATGAATTGTTATCTGATGATGAGTTCTATATAAGGGATCTTTATCCGAGGATTCTGTTGGGTTGATTAGACTATAAGGAACCCCAAAATCAGTTGGATCTTAAGGGAAAGAGTTGTCCTCTAGTTTGCGAGATGAGGACATCTCGCGTTTTTTAAGTGGGGTAGGATGTAAGATTCCTCCCTAGCCCCTCAAGATGTCCAATTTTTCTCCCTGTAATTAATCCCCTTTTCATAATAATAATAGATCTTGTTTCTGTCTGTTTTGGCCTAGAGAGAGAAAATGTTATAGAGCTCTGGTAATTCAGTTTTTAGATATATTTGGATGGAAAAATATCCCTTCTTATTAAAATAAATTTTCCCAAAAAAGAAGTTCAAAAAGAAATTCCTAAGGTGTATTAGAAAAAAATTATAATGTGCACAAAAGACTTTAGCCTAAGGGTCCAGATTTTCTGAAAATTTTGGATTAAGGTTCTTATGGACCAATAAGATTAATCCAAATGTAGGGAGGAGATAAATTGAAGAATAAAAGAAAACCCTCCCAAAAATGAGTAAATGTCACATAAGATGAAGAGTGGACTAAGGACCAAAGAAAACAATAAAAAAACTAAATTTTGACACCTCAGAGTGGGGATCTCCCCTCATGAAGGAGGCGCCTTTTTTCTCATCATTACCCCCAATTTTAAATCAATAAAATGAGATATTTCACCTCTCCTCTCTCCTATTTTAAAACTAGATCCAAAAAGTAAGCTGAACTAACCCAAAAATGGTGAAAAATTGACCAAATTGATCTTGAAAATTCTAGAATCAGTTTGCTTGGTTAGAGGCTCACTTTTTCCTATAAATAGAAGCCTCCCCCCTTTGTATAAGCTTAATGGTGTTTATGCACTGTTACTCTACTTGTCTCCTGAGCCATCTACATTGAATTTCTTAATAATTCAATTATTTTTGGTCTAATCCTCTCCAAAGTGAAGTAGTGGTCACTCTTGCTTCAAATAAGAGTAGAACCCTCAATCCCTCAAGCCAAAGGAGAGCTTACAAGCTCCATGTAAGCTAATTTTCTTACTATTTACAATTTTTAAATATATGGTTTTCTTGATTTTTATGTTTTATAGTTGATTGAATTAAATTCAAACGCTATGCCTTGATGAAAAGGCCACCCTCTTCTCTTCTTTACATTCTAGCCTTTCTTAATCCTAGAAAGATTAACTAAGGGATTAATTAAACTCTTCTTATTGTTTACTCTCTTGAATTTAGAAAATTGTGTAGATTATAGTTCTATAAATCTAATTTGAGTTAATTTAAGTCAAAAAAAGAATGATAAAAATGAGAAATGGTCAGTCATACAAAGGAGGTTATGGCAAAATTTTTTAAAATTTTGTGGAAAAGAAAGTTTGTTTTTATGTTATTGCAAAAGAGTAATTTCCATCATTTTTGCATCTAAAAGAAATATTCTAATTACTCCATGTACATATTCACCTATGAATATGCATGGATATCACTGATATTAATTATTAAATTTAATTTCTATGCATAGAAAGATGCATAAAGGAATTTTTTTATTATAAACGTGTTATTCTCATTAAATTTGATTTTTATGCATAGAAAGATGCATAAAGAAATTTTTTTATTATAAAAGTGTTATTCTCATTAAATTTGATTTTTATGAATAGAAATATGCATAAAGGCATAGAAAGATGTATAAAGGAATTTTTTTAATTATAAAAGTGTTATTCTCATTAAATTTGATTTTTATGCATAGAAAGATGCATAAAAGAACTTTTTTTATTATAAAAGTGTAATTCTCATTAATTTGATTTTTATGCATAGAATGATGTATAAAGGAATTTTTTTTATTTTAAAAGTGTTATTCCTATTAAATTGATTTTATGCAAAAATAGATGCATAAAAGAAATTTCTTTTATATAAAAGTGTTATTCCCATTGAAGTTGATTTTTATGCATAAATAGATGCATAAAGAATTTTTATATGAAAATTAGAATTCTCTTAAATTCTATGTTTAAATTCTATGAGTAATTGATAAATGAATAGTTAAATACTCTAAGAGAGAAATGTCTTTCGTTTTATACTCACACAGTTTGTAAAAAGAAAATTCAAGAAATCTATCAAGATCAAATTATTCAGATAAATGATTAATTTATTCCTCATTTGAATTCATAACTAATTTAGAAATCAATTAATTGTATATTAAAATAAAGAAATTCGGTAAAATAGTAGCTGAATTATCAAACCTTTTCGAGAAGGATAGTTCAGGAAAAATCTTATCAGACTCGAACCGTGAATCAGACTATGACCAAGAACAAACTCTTTTGTCAGTTTCGAGGAAAAGAATGGATGTGGATGTGTATGTGAAGAATGGATGTGGATGTGTATGTGAAGAATAGATGTGGAAGTGTATGTGAAAGAATGGATGTGAATGTGTATGTGAAGAATGGATGTGGATGTGTATGTGAAAGAATGGATGTGAATGTGTATGTGAAGAATGGATGTGGATGTGTATGTGAAGAATGGGTGTGGATGTGTATGTGATGAAAATGGATGTGAATGTGTATGTGAAGAATGGATGTGGATGTATATGTGAAGAATTCTCGGATGTGGATGTGTATGTGAAAGAATGGATGTGGATGTATGTGAAAGAATGGATGTGGATGTGAATGTGAAAGAATGGATGTGTATGTGTATGTGAAAGAATGTGATATGATGTAAAGAGATATGATGTGACATGAATATATGTGGATGTGAAGTGATAGATATAATTGTATGGATAGATGTGGGTAGTTATACATGTGAACGATTGGATGGATGTGGATGAATGAGATGAGATGTGTATGAATGAGACATGATGTGGATGTAATGTGTTTTGAATCGGGATGTGAATGAATGAGATGTGATGTGAAATGGATGTGATGTAAATTGGGATAGATGTGAATGGATGATATGTGATGTGAATGAATGAGATGTGATGTAAATTGGGATAGATGTGAATGGATGATATGTTATGTGAATGAATGTGATGTGATGTAAATTGGGATAGATGTGAATGGATGATATGTGATGTGAAATGGATAGATGTGAATGGATGATATGTGATGTGATGTGAAACGGGATAGATGTGAATGAATGAGATGTGATGTGAATGGATGAGATGTGAATCGGGATAGATGTGAATGAATGAGATGTGAGGTGAAATGGATGTGATGTGAGGTAATGTGGATCGGGGTAGATATAAATGGATGAGATGTGGATATGGGTAGATGCGAGTGGATGAGATCTGATGAGAATAAATGAGGAAAGAAGTGATGAGATGAAAAATGATGTGATTGGACAAGAATGGGAATACATATAAAGTGGATGTGGATTGATGTGGAACAATGTGGAAAGACGAGAGTTCGTTATAGAAACTGTATTTATGACCTGTTTTTAAATGACTGTTTTATGTCAAGAATGCTGGGGAAGCATTTTGATCGTCTTGTGAATGAGGTCATGGTGGAGACCTAATTGATAAAGTTACAACAGCTGACGGAGAGTCAACGGCGGAAGACGTCTTGCGTAGCAAGGTTGGTCGAGGTCTTGAACGAGCCTCGATTCGATTTAAATGGTGAACTTCCGGTACGGTGGATGAGGAACCAAGGAAGCGGCCTATGAGTGAAGTGCTAGGTGACTTCTGCGAAGGATCCTAGAGGGTGCTGACCATACGGTGCTCGGGCTCTGGGGGTCACCGAAGATACCCACGCATGCGTCGAGGAAGATATTGGAACAAGGAGTAAGAGTTGTTTTCTGAATTCGGGCATGGATCTGGTTGATTGACCTTGCTGGTTCTCAACGGATAAGTCCATGGCTCTTTTATATGGATCTGTTGGTTGATCTTGCTGATCTTCAACGGAGATTCCATTTTGATTTTTATAAGTGAATATATTGTCGAGTACTATGAGCTAGGAACTATCGAAAAAGCCCTTGAGTGGACAGGTGCTAAGCGTTCTGGTTGCCAATGATGCCATAGGTACACCGATGAGAAGGAATGATTAGAAATTAGGATTCAACCGGATATTTCGGAGGATTATGATCAGTGACACTATGGTTTCATTAAATGATTGTTTTAAAGACAGTTGAATATGTGAAAAAGAAAATTTCATATTGAATTTGTGAAAAAGGCAATTTCATATTGGGTGTGTAAGTGGTGTGACTAGTTTTAAGTTGCATGAATATCCGGCTAGGGGGCCTGGGAACTCTTTTCCCTGGTACCCGGGACAAAACGTAACCAAATTCCTAATTGGATCCCATCACTACAGTGGTTGGGTGGTTGGCTAACCCATGGGACTGGATGGAGGTTGGATTGATGGATCCCTAAAATGAGACCCAATTTCTGTTATGGTACGATAGATGAAGTAAATCCCAGATAAAAATTGTTCTATGGAAAAGAATCAACGACTGTGCCTCTCAATGAGGAAGAAAGAGTTAGTCTCTATGATCCAAGTGCAAGATTCTTCCCTAATCTAATCGAGTGTCTTTACAGGTTCGGTCGGATCAGTTTGGTTAGTAATGACCTTGACTACGTTAAAGTAAAAATATCCTGGAGGAATCGCCCGTGCTTTCTAGGCGAGGGAAGTTTTTTCGAGTTCAATTTTGGAAGAACCGAGGGATTTGTCTCTTATCTGAATATCCGTGGTGGGCGAGGCCCCGAGTGAGAGGCTCTGCCCTGCGCAAGAAGTGCTACTTCCGCTGCTAGCACCCCCGAATTCGTTGCGCGGAGGGGGCATGGATCTTTCAGCTTGTATCAGAGCGAATTGGCTAAAGTGGATCAACCGAGAAGCCAAAAATGTCATAAATTTATGAGGTAAGAGTAAAAGGTTGGAATTGTGTGATGAAATTCATACAAATTGTTATTCAGACTGAAATTCATAAATTGATAATTGGGTCTTCAGATGGAAGTACCGCAATTGTATGGAATCCCTGACTTGTTTGAGGCCTAGACATGATAGCATTTACCTTATAATTCCAAGGACCATGACTACCCGTATATACCGAGGGTATTACTACAGCTCTTTACTGGCAGTATATACGAGTAAATCTAAGATCTTGAAACTATAAGCAACAATGCTATCTAGATGATAAATTCGAATGTGGTTGATATGATTTTAAAATTCTGGTTGAGAACTGATGAGTTGATTTGGATTCTGATTGAAAAATGATGATTCCTGAATTTTGGTTGAAAAGCGATAAGATGAGCAAAACCACAATGAGGATGAATGGGAAGAGTCCTTGTGATGATGCTCGTATAACTGGAATGACGATAATGACCTCAGCACATCACTATTGGATTGCGGTGAGACAGATTGCTACTATTAACACTTGACCCAGTGGATCAAGTTAAGGGACGACAAATTAAAAATCTGTATATTTGAAATTCCCATGGAGGGCTGTTCAGATGGAAATTTCGGTCTAATGGACCATTATTGTGTCAAAGATATGAATGATATGATATGAATGAATTGTTATCTGATGGTGAGTTCTATATAAGGGATCTTTATCCCAGGATTCTATTGGATTGACTAGACTATAAGGAACCCCATAATCAGTTGGATCTTAAGGGAAAGAGTTGTCCTCTAGTTTGCAAGATGAGGACATCTCGTGTTTTTTGAGTGGGGTAGGATGTAAGATTCCTCCCCAGCCCCTCAAGATGTCCAATTTTTCTCCCTGTAATCAATCCCCTTTTCATAATAATAACAGATCTTGTTTCTATCTGTTTTGGCCTAGAGAGAGAAAATGTTATAGAGAGAGATAATTTAGTTTTTAGATATCTTTGGATATCCCTTCTTATTAAAATAAATTCCCCCGAAACAGAAGTTCAAAAAGAAATTCCTAAGGTGCATTAGAAATTAATTATAATGTGCACAAAAGACCTTAGCCTAAGGGTCCATATTTTTTAAAAATTTTGGATTAAGGTTCCTATGGACCAATAAGATTAATCCAAATGTAGGGAGGAGATAAACTGAAGAATAAAAGGAAAACCCCCAAAAAATGAGTAAATGCTCGCATAAGATGAAGAGTGGACTAAGGACCAAAGAAAACAATAAAAAAACTAAATTTTGACACCTCAGAGTGGGGATCTCTCCTCGTGAAGGAGGTGCCTTTTTTCTCATCATTACTCCCAATTTTATATCAATAAAATGAGATATTTCATATCTCCTCTCTCCTATTTCAAAACTAGATCCAAAAAGTAAGCTGAACTAACCCAAAAATGGTTAAAAATTGACCAAATTGATCTGAAAAATTCTAGAATCAGTTTGCTTGGTTAGAGGCTCACTTTTTCCTATAAATAGAAACCTCCCTCCTTTGTATAAGCTTAATGGTGTTTATGCACTGTTACTCTACTTGTCTCTTCAGTCATCTACATTGAATTTCTTAATAATTCAATTATTTTTGGTCTAATCCTCTCCAAAGTGAATTAGTGGCCACTCTTGCTTCAAACAAGAGTAGAACCCTCAATCCCTCAAGCCAAAGGAGAGCTTACAAGCTCCATGTAAGCTACTTTTCTTACTATTTATAATTTTCAAATATATGATTTTCTTGATTTTTATGTTTTACAGTTGATTGAATTATATTCAAATGCTATGCCTTGATGAAAAGGCCACCCCCTTCTCTTCTTTACATTCCAGCCTTTCTTAATCCTAGAAAGATTAATTAAGGGATTAATTAAACTCTTCTTATTGTTTACTCTCTTGAATTTAGAAAATTGTGTAGATTAGAGTTCTATAAATCTAATTTGGGTTAATTTAAGTCAAAAAAAGAATGATAAAAATGAGAAATGGTCGTCATACAAAGGAGGTTATGGCAAAATTTTACAGAATTTTGTGAAAAGAAAGTTTATTTTTATGTTATTCCAAAAGAGTAATTCCCACCATTTTTGCATCTAAAAAAAATATTCTAATTACTCCATGTACATATTCACCTATGAATATGCATGGATAGCACTGATATTAATTATTAAATTTAATTTCTATGCATAGAAAGATGCATAAAAGAATTTTTTTATTATAAACGTGTTATTCTCATTAAATTTGATTTTTATGCATAGAAAGATGCATAAAGAAATTTTTTAATTATAAAAGTGTTATTCTAATTAAATTTGAAGGAATTTTTTATTATGTGTTATTCTCATTAAATTTGATTTTTATGCATAGAAAGATGCATAAAGGAATTTTTTTAATTATAAAAGTGTTATTCTCATTAAATTTGATTTTTATGCATAGAAAGATGTATAAAGGATTTTTTTTAATTATAAAAGTGTTATTCTCATTAAATTTGATTTTTATGCATAAAAAGATGCATAAAGAAAATTTTTTATTATAAAAGTGTTATTCTCATTAAATTTGATTTTTATGCATAGAAAGATATATAAAGGAATTTTTTTTATTTTAAAAGTGTTATTCCTATCAAATTGATTTTATGCAAAAATAGATGCATAAAAGAAATTTCTTTTATATAAAAGTGTTATTCCCATTGAAGTTGATTTTTATGCATAAATAGATGCATAAAGAATTTTTATATCAAAATTAGAATTCTCTTAAATTCTATGTTTGAATTCTATGAGTAATTGATAAATGAATAGTTAAATACTCTAAGAGAGAAATTTCTTTTGTTTTATATTCACACGGTTTGTAAAAAGAAAATTCAAAAAAAACTATCAAGATCGAATTATTCAGATAAATGATTAATTTATTTCTCATTGGAATTCATAACTAATTTAGAAATCAATTAAGTGTTTATTCAAAGAAAGAAATTTGGTAAAATAGTAACTGAATTATCAAACTTTTTTAAGAAAGATAGTTCAGGAAAAATCTTATTAGACTTGAACCGTGAATCATACTATGACCAAGAACAAACTCTTTTGTCAGTTTTGAGGAAAAGAATGGATGTGGATGTGTATGTGAAAGAATGGATGTGGATGTGTATGTGAAAGAATGGATGTGGATGTGTATGTGAAAGAATAGATGTGGATGTGTATGTGAAGAATGGATGTGGATGTGTATGTGAAACAATGGATGTGGATGTGCATGTGAAGAATGGATGTGGATGTGTATATGAAGAATAGGTGTGGATGTATATGTGAAGAATGGATGTGGATGTGTGAAAATGGATGTGAATGTGTATGTGAAGAATGGATGTGGATGTATATGTGAAGAATGGATGTGGATGTGTATGTGAAAGAATGGATGTGGATGTATCTGAAAGAATGGATGTGGATGTGAATGTCAAAGAATGGATGTGGATGTGTATGTAAAAGAATGTGATATGATGTAAAGAGATGTGATGTGACATGAATATATGTGGATGTGAAGTGATAGATATGAATGTATGGAGATGTGGGTAGTCGTACATGTGAACGATTGGATGGATGTGGATGAATGAGATGAGATGTGTATAAATGAGACATGAAGTGGATGTAATGTGTTGTGAATCGAGATGTGAATGAATGAGATGTGATGTGATGTAAATTGGGATAGATGTGAAAGCATGATATGTGATGTGAATGAATGAGATGAGATGTAAATTGGGATAGATGTGAATGGATGATATGTGATGTGAATGAATGTGATATGATGTAAATTGGGATAGATGTGAATGGATGATATGTGATGTGATGTGAAATGGGATAGATGTGAATGAATGAGATGTGATGTGAATGGATGAGATGTGAATCGGGATAGATGTGAATGAATGAGATGTGAGGTGAAATGGATGTGATGTGAGGTAATGTGGATCGGGTTAGATATGAATGGATGAGATGTGATTGAATGTGATGTGATGAGATGTGGATATGGGTAGATGCGAGTGGATGAGATCTGATGAGAATAAATGAGGAAAGAAGTGGTGAGATGTGGATATGGGTAGATGCGAGTGGATGAGATCTGATGAGGATAAATGAGGAAAGAAGTGATGAGATGGAAAATTATGTGATTGGACGAGAATGGGAATACATATGAAATGGATGTGGATTAAATAATGTGGATTGATATGGAACAATGTGGAAAGACGAGAGTTCCTTCTAGAAACTGTATTTATGACCTGTTTTTAAATGACTGTTTTATGTCAAGAATGCTGGGGAAGCATTTTGACCATCTTGTGAATGAGGTTGTGGAGACCTAAATGATAAAGTTGCAACAGCTGACGGCGGAGAGTCAACGGAGAACGTCTCGCGTAGCAAGGTTGTTGGCCGAGGTCTTGACCAGCCTCGGTTCGATTTAAATGATGGTGAGCTTCTGGTACGATGGATGAGGGACCAAGGAAGCGGCCTATGAGTGAAGCGCTACCTGCTCTGCTGCGAAGGATCCTAGAGGGTGCTGACCATACGGTGCTCGGGCTCTGGGGGTCGCCGAAGATACCCACGCATGCGTCGAGGAAGATATTGGAATAAGGACTAAGAGTTGTTTTCTGAATTTGGGCATCGATCTGGTTGATTGAACTTGCTGGTCCTCAACGGATGAGTCCATGGCTCTTTTATATGGATCTGTTGGTTGATCTTACTGATATTCAACGGAGATTCCATTTTGATTTTTATAATAAGTGAATATATTGCCGAGTATTATGAGCTAGGAACTATTGAAAAGGCCCTTGAGTGGACAGGTGGTGAGCATTGTGGTTGCCAATGTGTGGTTGCCAATGATGCCATAGGTACACCGATGAAGGAATGATTGGAAATTAGGATTCAACCGGATATTTTGGAGGATTATGATTAGTGACACTGGTTTCATTAACTGATTATTTTAAAGACAGTTGTATCTGTGAAAAAGTAATTTCATATTGGGTGTGTAAGTGGTGTGACTAGTTTTAAGTTGCCTGAATATCCGGCTAGGGAGCCTGGGAACTCTTTTCCCTGGTACCCGGGACAAAACCTAACCAAATTCCTAATAGGATCCCATCACTACAGTGATTGGCGGTTGGCTAACCCATGGGATTGAATGGGGTTAGGCTGGATTGATGGATCCCTAAAATGAGACTCAATTTCTGTTATGGTAGGATAGATGAAGTAAATCATCCCAGATAAAAATTGTTCTATGAAAAAGAATCAACGACTGTGCCTCTCAATGAGAAAAAAAGTGTTGGTCTCTATGATCCAAGTGCAAGTTTCTTCCTTGATCTGATCGAGTGTCTTTACAGATTCGGTCGGATCAGTTTGGTTAGTAATGACCTTGACTACGTTAGAGTAAAAATATCCTGGAGGAATCACCCGTGCTTTCTAGGCGAGGGAAGTTTTTCCGGGTTCGATTTTGGAAGAACCGAGGGATTAGTCTCTTGTCCGGATATCCATGGGCGAGGCCCCAAGTGAGAGGCTCTGCCCTACGCAAAGAAGTGCTACTTCCGCTGCTAGCACCCCCGAATTCGTTGTGTGGAGGGAGCATGGATCTTTCAACTTGTATCAGAGCGAATTGGCTAAAGTGGATCAACTGAGAAGCCAAAAATGTCATAAATTTATGAGGTAACAGTAAAAGGTTAGAATTGTGTGATAAAATTCATACAAATTGATATTCAGACTGAAATTCATAAATTGTTAATTGGGTCTTCAGATGGAAGTACCGCAATTGTATGGAATCCTTGACTTGCTTGAGGCCTAGACATGATGGCATTTACCTTATAATTTCAAGGACCGTGACTACCCGTATATATCGAGGATATAACTACAGCTCTTTACTGGCAGTATATACGGGTAAGTCTAAGATCTTGAAATTATAAGCAAAAATGCTATCCAGATGATGAATTTGAATGTGGTTGATATGATTTTAAAATTCTGGTTGAGAACTAATGAGTTGATTTGGATTCTAATTGAAAAATGATGATTGATTCTTGAATTTTGGTTGAAAAGCGTTAAGCTGAGAAAAACCACAATGAGGATGAATGGGACGAGTCCTTGTGATGATGTTTGTAACTGGAATGAGGATAATGAGTTTAGCACATCATTATGAGATTAGTGGATTGTGCTGACAGATTCCTACTGTTAACACTTGGCCCAGTGGATCAAGTTAAGGGATGACAAATTAAAAATCTGTATAATTAAAATTCCCATGGAGGTCTGTTCATCAGATGGAAATTTCGGTCTAATGGACCATTATTGTGTCAAAGATATGAATGATATGATCTGAATGAATTGTTATTTGATGATGAGTTCTATATAAGGGATCTTTATCCCAGGATTGTGTTGGGTTAACTTGACTATAAGAAACCCCAGAATCAATTGGATCTTAAGAGAAAGAGTTGTCCTCTAGTTTGCGAGATGAGGACATCTCGCGTTTTTTAAGTGGGGTAGGATGTAAGATTCCTCCCCAGCCCCTCAAGATGTCCAATTTTCCCCCTGTAATCAATCCCCTTTTCAGAATAATAACATATCTTGTTTCTGTCTGTTTTGGCCTAGAGAGAGAAAATGTTATAGAGAGAGGTAATTCACTTTTTTTTAGATATCTTTGGATGGAAAAATATCCCTTCTTATCAAAATAAATTCTCCCAAAACAGAAATTTAAAAAGAAATTCCTAAGGTGCATTAGAAGAAAATTATAATGTGCACAAAAGACCTTAGCCTAAGGGTCCAGATTTTCTAAAAATTTTGGATTAAGGTTCCTATGGACCAATAAGATTAATCCAAATGTAGAGAGGAGATAAATTAAAGAATAAAAGAAAAACCCCCCAAAAAAGAGCAAATGCTCACATAAGATGAAGAGTGGACTAAGGACCAAAGAAAACAATAAAAAAACTAAATTTTGACACCTCAGAGTGGGAATCTCCCCTCATGAAGGAGGTGCCTTTTTTCTCATCATTACCGCCAATTTTAAATCAATAAAACGAGATATTTCATCTCTCCTCTCTCCTATTTCAAAACTAGATCCAAAAAGTAAGCTGATCTGACCCAAAAATGGTCAAAAATTGACCAAATTGATCTGGAAAATTCTAGAATCAGTTTGCTTGGTTAGAGGCTCACTTTTTCCTATAAATAGAAACCTCCCTCCTTTGTATAAGCTTAATGGTGTTTATGCACTGTTACTCTACTTCTGTCTTGAAGTCATCTACATTGAATTTCTTAATAATTCAATTGTTTTTGGTCTAATCTTCTCCAAAGTGAATTAGTGGCCACTCTTGCTTCAAACAAGAGTAGAACCCTAAATCCCTCAAGCCAAAGGAGAGCTTACAAGCTCCATGTAAGCTAATTTTTTTACTATTTATAATTTTTAAATATATAGTTTTCTTGATTTTTATGTTTTACAGTTGATTGAATTAAATTCAAATGCTATGCCTTGATGAAAAGGCAACCCCCTTCTCTTCTTTACATTCCAGCCTTTCTTAATCCTAGAAAGATTAACTAAGGGATTAATTAAACTTCTGTAGATTAGAGTTCTATAAATCTAATTTGGGTTAATTTAAGTCAAAAAAGAATGATAAAAATGAGAAATGGTCAGTCATACAAAGGAGGTTATGGCAAAATTTTACAGAATTTTGTGGAAAAGAAAGTTTGTTTTTATGTTATTCCAAAAGAGTAATTCCCACCATTTTTGCATCTAAAAGAAATATTCTAATTACTCCATGTACATATTCACCTATGAATATGCATGGATATCACTGATATTAATTATTAAATTTAATTTCTATGCATAGAAAGATGCATAAAGGAAATTTTTTATTATAAACGTGTTATTCTCATTACATTTGATTTTTATGCATAAAAAGATGCATAAAGGTATTTTTTTATTATAAAAGTGTTATTCTCATTAAATTTGATTTTTATGCATAGAAAGATGCATAAAGGAATTTTTTATTATAAAAGTGTTATTCTCATTAAATTTAATTTTTATGCATAGAAAGATGCATAAAGAAATTTTTTTAATTATAAGTGTTATTCTCATTAAATTTGATTTTTATACATAGAAAGATGCATAAAAGAATTTATTATTATTATAAAAGTGTTATTCTCATTAAATTTGATTTTTATGCATAGAAAGATGTATAAAGGAGTTTTTTTTAATTATAAAAGTGTTATTCTCATTCAATTTGATTTTTATTCATAGAAAGATGCATAAAGAAATTTTTTTTATCATAAAAGTTTTATTCTCATTAAATTTGATTTTTATGCATAGAAAGATGTATAAAGAAATTTTTTTATTTTAAAAGTGTTATTTCTATTAAATTAATTTTATGTAAAAATAGATGCATAAAAGGAATTTCTTTTATATAAAAGTGTTATTCCCATTGAAGTTGATTTTTATGCATAAATAGATGCATAAAGAATTTTTAGATCAAAATTAGAATTCTCTTAAATTCTATGTTTAAATTCTATGAGTAATTGATAAATGAATAGTTAAATACTCTAAGAGAGAAATTTCATTCGTTTTATATTCACACGGTTTGTAAAAAGAAGATTCAGAAAATCTATCAAGATTAAATTATTCAGATAAATGATTAATTTATTTCTCATTGAAATTCATAACTAATTTAGAAATAATTAAGTGTATATTCAAAGAAAAAAATTCGGTAAAATAGTAAACTGGATTATTAAACCTTTTCGAGAAAGATAGTTCAGGAAAAATCTTATCAGACTTGCACTGTGAATCAGATTATGACCAAGAACAAACTCTTTTGTCAGTTTCGAGGAAAAGAATGGATGTTAATGTGTATGTGAAGAATGGATGTGGATGTGTATGTGAAAGAATGGATGTGGATGTGTATGTGAAGAATGGATGTGGATGTGTATATGATGAAAATGGATGTGAATGTGTGTGAAAAATGGATGTGGATGTATATGTGAAGAATGGATGTGGATGTGTATGTGAAAGAATGGATGTGGATGTATGTGAAAGAATGGATGTGGATGTATGTGGAAGAATGGATATGGATGTGTATGTGGAAGAATGGATGTGGATGTGTATGTGAAAGAATGTGATATGATGTAAAGATATGTGATGTGACATGAATATATATGGATGTGAAGTGATAGATATGAATGTATGGATAGATGTGGGTAGTCGTATATGTGAACGATTGGATGGATGTGGATGAATGAGATGAGATATGTATGAATGAGACATGATGTGAATGTAATGTGTTGTGAATCGGGATGTGAATGAATGAGATGTGATGTGAAATGGATGTGATGTAAATTGGGATAGATGTGAATGGATGGTATGTGATGTGAATGAATGAGATGTGATGTAAATTGGGATAGATGTGAATGGATGATATGTGATGTAAATTGGGATAAATGTGAATGGATGATATGTGATGTGAATGAATGTGATGTGATGTAAATTGGGATAGATGTGAATGGATGATATGTGATGTGATGTGAAACGGGATAGATGTGAATGAATGAGATGTGATGTGAATGGATGAGATGTGAATCAAGATAGATGTGAATGAATGAGATGTGAGGTGAAATGGATATGATGTGAGGTAATGTGGATCGGGGTAGATATGAATGGATGAGATGTGAATGAATGTGATGTGATGAGATGTGAATGAATGTGATGTGATGAGATGTGGATATGGGTAGATACGAGTGGATGAGATTTGATGAGGATAAATGAGGAAAGAAGTGATGAGATGGAAAATGATGTGCTTGGATGAGAATGGGAATACATATGAAATGGATGTGGATTAAATAATGTGGATTGATGTGGAACAATGTGGAAAGATGAGAGTTCATTATAGAAACTATATTTATGACCTATTTTTAAATGACTGTTTTATGTCAAAAATGATGGGGAAGCATTTTGACCGTCTTGTGAATGAGGTCGTGGAGACCTAACTGATAAAGTTAGAACAGCTGACGGAGAGTCAACGGAGGACATCTCGCGTAGGAAGGTCAGTCGAGGTCTTGACCAGCGTCGGTTTGATTTAAATGGTGAGTTTTCGGCACGGTGGATGAGGGACCAAGGAAGCGGCCTATGAGTGAAGTGCTAGGTGACCTACGAAGGATCCTAGAGGGTGCTGACCATACGGAGTAAGAGTTGTTTTTTGAATTCGGGCATGGATCTGGTTGATTGACCTTCCTGGTCCTCAACAACGGATGAGTCCATGGCTCTTTTATATGGATTTGTTGGGGTTGATCTTGCTGATCTTCAACGGAGATTCCATTTTGATTTTTATAAGTGAATATATTGCCGAGTACTATGAGCTAGGAACTATCGAAAAGGCCCTTGAGTGGACAGGTGGTGAGCGTTCTGGTTGACAATGATGCCATAGGTACACCGATGAAGAAATGATTGGAAATTAAGATTCAACCAGATATTTTGGGAGATTATGATCAGTGACACTATGGTTTCATTAAATGATTGTTTTAAAGATAGTTGAATCTATGAAAAAGGTAATTTCATATTGGGTGTGTAAGTGGTGTGACTAGTTTTAAGTTGCATGAATATCCGGCTAGGGGGCCTGGGAACTCTTTTCCCTGGTACCCGGGACAAAACCTAACCAAATTCCTAATTGGATCCCATCACTACAGTGGTTGGGCGGTTGGCTAACCCATGGAACTGGATGGGGTTAGGCTGGATTGATGGATCCCTAAAATGAGACTCAATTTTTGTTATGGTACGATAGATAAAGTAAATCCCAGATAAGAATTGTTCTATGGAAAAGAATCAACGGTGTGCCTCTCAATGAGGAAAAAAGCGTTGGTATCTATGATCCAAGTGCAAGTTTCTTCCTTGATCTGATGGAGTATCTTTACAGGTTTGGTCGGATCAGTTTGGTTAGTAATGACCTTGACTACGTTAGAGTAAAAATATCCTCGAGGAATCGCCCGTGCTTTCTGGGGCGAGGGAAAGTTTTTTCGGGTTCAGTTTTGGAAGAACCGAGGGATTAGTCTCTTGACCGGATAGCCGTGGGCGAGGCTCCGAGTGAGAGGCTCTGCCCTGCGCAAGAAGTGCTACTTCTGCTGCTGCATGCTATCACCCCCGAATTCGTTGCGCAGAGTGAACATGGATCTTTCAGCTTGTATCAGAGAGCGAATTAGCTAAAGTGGATCAACCGAGAAGCCAAAAATGTCATAAATTTATGAGATAACAGTAAAAGGTTGGAATTGTGTGATGAAATTCATACAAATTGCTATTCAGACTGAAATTCATAAATTGATAATTGGGTCTTCAGATGGAAGTATCGCAATTGTATGGAATCCCTGACTTGCTTGAGGCCTAGACATGATGGCATTTACCTTATAATTCCAAGGACCGTGAGTGACTACCCGTATATACCGAGGGTATAACTACAGCTCTTTACTGGTAGTATATACGAGTAAATCTAAGATTTTGAAAGTATAAGCAAAAATGCTATCCAGATGATGAATTTGAATGTGGTTGATATGATTTTAAAATTCTGGTTGAGAACTGATGAGTTGATTTGGATTCTGATTGAAAAATGATGATTCCTGAATTATGGTTGAAAAGCGATAAGCTGAGCAAAACCACAATGAGGATGAATGATGGGACGACGAGTCCCTGTGATTGATGATGTTCGTAACTGGAATGACGATAATGACTTCAGCACATCACTATGAGATTAGTGGATTGTGCTGGACATATCGCTACTATTAACACTTGACCTAGTGGATCAAGTTAAGGGATGACAAATTAAAAATCTGTATAATTGAAATTCCCATGGAGGGCTGTTCATCAGATGAAAATTTCGATCTGACAGACCATTATTATGTCAAAGATATGAATGATATGATCTGAATGAATTGTTATCTGATGATGAGTTCTATATAAGAGATTTTTATCCCAGGATTCTATTGGGTTGACTAGACTATAAGGAACCCCATAATCAAGTGGATCTTAAGGAAAAGAGTTATCCTCTAGTTTGCGAAATGAGGACATCTCGCATTTTTTAAGTGGGGTAGGATGTAAGATTCCTCCGTAGCCCCTCAAGATGTCCAATTTTTCCCCTTGTAATCAATCCCCTTTTCAGAATAATAATAGATCTTGTTTCTATCTGTTTTGGCCTAGAGAGAGAAAATATTATAGAGAGAGATAATTCACTTTTTAGATATCTTTGGATGGAAAAATATCCCTTCTTATTAAAATAAATTCCCTCGAAACAGAAGTTCAAAAAGAAATTCCTAAGGTACATTAGAAAAAAATTATAATGTGCACAAAAGATCTTAGCGTAAGGGTCCAGATTTTTTGAAAATTTTGGATTAAGGTTCCTATGAACCAATAAGATTAATCCAAATATAGGGAGGAGATAAATTGAAGAATAAAAGAAAAACCCCCCAAAAAAGAGTAAATGCTCACATAAGATGAAGAGTGGACTAAGGACCAAAGAAAACAATAAAAAAACTGAATTTTGACACCTCAGAGTGGGGACCTCTCCTCATGAAGGAGGCGCCTTTTTTCTCATCATTATCCCCAATTTTAAATCAATAAATTGAGATATTTCATCTCTCCTCTCTCCTATTTCAAAACTAGATCCAAAAAGTAAGCTGAACTGGCCCAAAAATGGTCAAAAATTGACCAAATTGATCTGGAAAATTCTAGAATCAGTTTTGCTTGGTTAGAGGCTCACTTTTTCCTATAAATAGAAGCCTCCCCCCTTTGTATAAGCTTAATGGTGAATATGCACTGTTACTCTACTTCTGTCTTGAGGAGCCATCTACATTGAATTTCTTAATAATTCAATTGTTTTTGGTCTAATCCTCTCCAAAGTGAATTAGTGGCCACTCTTGCTTCAAACAAGAGTAGAATCCTCAATCCCTCAAGCCAAAGGAGAGCTTACAAGCTCCATGTAAGCTATTTTTCTTACTACTTACAATTTTTAAATATATGATTTTCTTGATTTAAATGTCTTACAGTTGATTGAATTATGCCTTGATGAAAAGGCCACCCTCTTCTCTTCTTTACATTCCAGCCTTTCTTAATCCTAAAAAGATTAACTAAGGGATTAGTTAAACTCTTCTTATTGTTTACTCTCTTGAATTTAGAAAATTGTGTAGATTAGAGTTCTATAAATCTAATTTGGGTTAATTTAAGTCAAAAAAAGAATGATAAAAATGAGAAATGGTCAGTCATACAAAGGAGGTTATGGCAAAATTTTCCAAAAACTTGTGGAAAACAAAGTTTGTTTTTATGTTATTCCAAAAGAGTAATTCCCACCATTTTTGCATCTAAAAGAAATATTATAATTACTCCATGTACATATTCACCTATGAATATGCATGGATATCATTGATATTAATTATTAAATTTAATTTCTATGCATAGAAAGATGCATAAAGGAATTTTTTTAATTATAAATGTTATTCTCATTAAATTTGATTTTTATGCATAGAAAGATGCATAAAGGAATTTTTTTAATTATAAAAGTGTTCTTACATACAAGAGCTCTCATTTTACAATGGTCGGCCACCCATTTACAATTGGGAGCCCAAAACTAGCTTCCTAGAGAAAGCATCAACAATACAAGCATGCATCCACAAGCTCAAGAGAGTGTGTGTGTGTGTGTGTGTGTGTGTGAGAGAGAGAGAGAGAGAGAGAGAGAGAGAGAGAGAGGCAAAATGAGACTAATGGGATTATCCCTTTTCATATTCCATAAAATGTCTGACATACAAGAGCTCTCATTTTACAATGGTCGGCCGCCCATTTATAATTGGGGGCCAAAAACTATCTTCCTAGCTCTATGTATACCTCTTTTCTATGACCGGCATTACACAAGCCGTAAGCTCGATCATCCCATATCTTTTTTATCATTAAGTGCTTTGCACAGTTACAAAAAGATAAGTTACAAGAAGCGTAGCCACGCTTGAAAATTAATGTTAATTAAAGTAATTAATATAACCCCCTCCCTAATTTAGGTCCATGCTTGGAGCTGTTCAAGGGATCTAACAGTAGTAGATCGAATAGGTGCTGACAAAATCGCGATGCGAGAGGTAGGAGTCGGGGAGGCTTGATGGAAGACTCTATAGCTAGTCCAGAAGGTAGTCTCCATCATGTCTTCAAAAGTTTGAAAGTTTGGAGACACCAAGCGGGCATCCACATGATGTGCTCGTAGTAGCCAAAGATTTGCTTTAGTGTTGGCCCTTTGTTTGATGTTGAAGGCCAATCCATGTGTGCCTTCATGGTAGTTGTTCCAGAGTCGGGGAATGCCTCCAGTAGCTTGATGATGAGGTTTAGGCACGACAAGGGCCTTTATCTCCTTTGACCGTCGCCTTTACATACCGTCATATTGGTATGTACATGACATGGTAAGCAAATAGTGGAAACCACCATAGGATCATGGACCTGATCTTATCTTTGAATGAACTCATGGATGCACTTTAATATTCTCTCTTCTTCCATGCACAGCTATTGGGGCATCAAAGGAGCGAACCATGGGAAGTTGAATAGCATCTTGGGGTTCTTTTTCTACTCCTCGTGGAAGAGGTTCTAGGCCCACCTTTGTAAGATTCCTCCCTCCGGCTTTTGAGGTGTAAAGGTGTAAGAACCTCCCCTTCTATTCTTGTAATTATTCCCCTCTCTGAAATAGAAGAAAGATCTTGTTTTACCCTATTTTGGCCTAGAGAGAGAAAATATCTAGAGAGATAATTCAATATTGAGATATTTTTGGATAAACGAATTCTCCAAATATCAAAAATATATTTTCCTAAAATAGAAGTTCAAAATAAATTCTCCAAAGTGCATTAGGAATCAATTAAAAATGATTTAAAAGACCTTAGCCTAAGGGTCAAGATTTTTTAAAAATTTTGGATTATGGTCCAATTAAGGTTCCTATGGGCCAATAAGATTAATCCAAGTGTTAGGATAAGATAAATCTAATGAATTAAAAAAAATACCCAAAATGAGTAAATGCTCACATAAGATGAAGAGTTGACTGAGTACAAGGTTTATTAGTTAAAAATTATGAGATATTACTAAAAAAATGAGATATTTTGGAGGAATGATGAATTTTTGACACCTTGGTAAGGAAGGGGAGACCTTTGAGGTAGGCACCTCCTTCACATGTGTGGGAGGGTTTTTAATTCAAAAATATTAAGATATTTTTATCTCTCCTCTCTCCTGAATCAAACTAGATCAAGGGTAAGTACACCTTTCATATTCATGTACTTTAAGGCAAAGCAATCTTGGAATTCTGTGAGTGGAGCGATGAGCTTGGTCTCTTCCTCTATAGAGAGGTCATCTCCAATGTATACTAGCCTCGAGTCTTCACCCGGGCCTACCAAGTTAATTTCTTTTACCTTGGCCGAACCATCATATGAGGTTCCTGGTTGTCCATTATGGGACCTTTGAGCCGAGTCTATCGACCATCTAAAAGGTCTTGAAGTGTTTGGGCACCTGTTTGGTCTCTTCTTCCCTAGCGCTTTCTTCTTCTATCAATTTTTTGGCTTCTTTTTTTGTCAGCGCCGCTAACCTTTTATTGTGTGCTTCGTGCGTAGAGCGACAAAGCTTTTCTGGTTCGGGTTAGGGGGGATCAATGGGCTCCATTGGCTTTGGGGTGGTTGTGTGGCCAGAAGGGGGCTATTCGTGAACTCCTTTTGCCATATTTGGTTGAAGTGGTCATGTGCTTTAGCCAGTGGGAGTCTAAATCATCCGGAAAAACATAGCATTCTAGCCCAAGGAATCCATCAGGCTTGCAAGTTCACTGTGAGTGTGTTTCCCTTGATGATGGTTCCGGTTTATTGGCATGTTCAAGTTCCTAAGTGGCGATGTTAGGCAGGTATGCAGTGCTGCTAAGCATGTAAAGAGATGTGATCTCTTGCCCGTCTGTCATAGCAAACCTAGTTCCCGTGCATCTAGAAAGTATGTCCAAGGTTGCAAGGATATGCATCCAATTCTCAGAGTCTTCTGGCTCTGGAAGAGGTGCACATTCCTCACTATCCTTTTCATCATCTAGTGTCTTGTGGCACATTGACATAGATGGATTGCAGTGGATCTTGTTGTTGTTACTACTAAGTCCTCTACGAGAAGGGTCTGCCACTCATGGGATGTACTTTCCACATGCGTAGATTGATCTTCACTGTCTGATCTTTCCTTCGAATGTAAATATGGTCAGTATCACAATCATGTATCATTTTGGTTTTCCTCATGAATGATCGCCCAAGGATGTAGTCATATGAAATTGGCTAACGTCCGAAGTTTATCACCACAAAGGTGTGGCGAAAGGTAATTTCAAGAATATTTATTTTCAAATCCTTCAATACACCAATGGGTCTAGCAATGGCTCCCTCAGCGAGTTTGATGAGTAATGTGTCATCCATGGCAGGTGCTCCCCATTTTTCCCAGCATTGTTTGGTAACAATGCTCATTCTTGCTCCCCCGTCCCCAAGATTGTTTTGTGACCTGGAGGGCATCAAAGGTTATCGGTAATGCAGCATTGAGTTCATCGCCTCTTCAAAGTATTGTCCGAGATTATTTACTCGAACTGTGGGGGTGCCAGTGGTCTCATGGGGTTCAACAAGCTCATCTTCCTATGACTCATTAGAGCTATCTAGCTCTATGGATTCTTACATGCCTCCCCCGAGGTTTCCTCCATCCAATCCTTCAGATCTTTCCATAAGCTTAGGCTACTTTGAAGCAAGATGCCTATGGGGATTTGGATTGAGAAGAGAAGAAGGAAGAGAAACCAACAATGTCTTTAGGAGCAAAGGCTGTTCCATGAGGAAGGTCACCTTGGCTTGTTCTTAAGCTCTTATGTGTATATGGTATCTCGATGGGGATTTCTGTGTCCATTCTTTTGAGATGGTCATCCCCCAAATTTCTAAGATATTCAACTACCCGGTTCCCTTGGTGGGGGGTAGATGTCGCAGGGTGCTGTTGCTTGTGTTGGCCTATGTGGGGGTGACGGGTCCAGGAGCTCTCTAGTATCTACCTAAGCTTCTTCAGTGGGTCTCATGTTGGAGACCAAAGGGCATGGCTCGAGGTAAGCAGTAGGAGGTTCATCTTCTATCTGAGCTTGGCAGTCCCTAACCAATTTTTGGGCTACCAAGATTCTTTCCTTCTCCTCTATGGGGTTAGGGTATTCAGTAAGATTTTTAGGGAGCTGGTTAGTGTCAACCAGTTCCATGGCTCGGGTGGCTGAGCATAGCAAATATTCCTCTTCTAACAAAGAGGTTGATGCATGTGTGATCATGCAATCTTTCGAACCACTCTTGATTACTACTCGGCTATCTCCCTTGCCAATTTTTCATGGTTTTCTTTCTCGAGTGTCTAGTTGCTCATGCTTGTTGAGGGACGTTCTTTGAAGATAATACCTTTGCTTGTCCTTGGTCTCCCGAGGTTGATGCCTCTGCTCTACAGCATGATCTGTGGGGGCCCTCTGTTTGTTTTGCAATCTGGTTACGGCATTGAGAGGTACCTTATGGATGAAGCTGTCTCTTACACTCAGTAGGTTAATGTTGGTGTTGGGATTAGCTTCACGAGCCTTCCCAGTTATCCTTGGTCTCAGTGCAAATAATCCTTATACATATGGTCTATCCCCCACACCCAACGCATAAAGAGGATAATGCATAAGCACCTATAGAGTTACTTCCCATCCCTTTCTTGATTGGACACTCAACCACTTGGTGAGGTCCTGCGCAATGATAGTGTTGCATGGGTGGTCGTTTCACCATTGTATTCATGTCCCAGCCCCATGGCATTGGGACAGCTAAGTACACTGTGAACATTTGGTCACCCTCCATCACATAGTGGCTTAGAATTCGGATGGATGGATTGGTAGGCTCCATAGGTAGTTCTTTTGGAAATTCCCCCCTCATCCCCTTATTCAGTCAGGGTTAGCTTATTAACACATTGATATTGGACTCATCTCCATAAACCTATGACTGCTCAGGACTGTATAATAGATTGGTGTGTGTTGAATTGCCACATAAGCAAATGTTCCCCACTTTGCATGAGGTTATCTTGCATTGCAATATCCATGAGACTTGCAGACCATTTAATCCAAATGCTATTTGTGAGTGAAGAGAAATGCACAAGGAACTATCCACGTAGGTTTACAGAAGAGAGTATTGTGGATAGTAGTGGTTACCCTGTGTATATGCATCGCAATGATGGTAGAACAGTAACAGTGAGAAAATGTAGTATTGATAATAGATGGGTTGTTCCATATAACCCTTTTTTATCAGTGACATATAATGCATATATAAATGTAAAAATATGCTCCACAATTTCAGTAGTGCAGTATCTGTATAAGTATGTATATAAGAGCCATGATAGAGCAACAATAAAATTTCAGCAAGGTGGTGATGTTTTCCATGGTGGGGGAGTCATTAAAAGATAGAAAGGTATTTGGATGCATGGTATATAAGAGCCATGATAGAGCAACAATAAAATTTCAGCAAGGTGGTGATGTTTTCCATGGTGGGGGAGTCATTAAAAGATAGAAAGGTATTTGGATGCATGGTACGTCTCTGGAGGATCAGAGGCATGTTGGAGACTCTTTGGATATGATTTACATGAAGGGAAGCCAGATGTGCAACGCTTACATGTACACTTACTAGGGGGACAGAATGTTATCTTCAAATATGGTGATAATATCATGGATGTTGTTCAAAGGAAAAATTTAGGAAAGACTACTCTCACTGAATGGTTTACTTGTAATGAAGAACTTCTTGAAGCAAACGATACTTTATATTTCGACTTTCCTCAACAATGGTTTTGGAAATCAAGCGTGAGGAAATGGACTAAAAGAATGTAGGGGAACACTATAGGGCGCATGTACTTTATATCGCCTTCTACAGATGATCAATACTATGTTCATTTACTTCTTACTATAGGCAAAGGATGCAAGTCATTTGAATATTTTCATTCTTTCAATGGTTGTGTGTTTCCTACCTTCAAGGCAGCTTGTATTGCTAGAGTTTCTAAACTAATTATTTGGAGCTTACAAGATGTAATGTCTTCTCGGAAACCATTTGGTGGAAAGGTTGTGTTATTGGGAGGAGATTTTAGATAGATATTGCATGTAGTTGTGGCAGACAAGAGAATATTGTTGATGCATCATTATGTCACTCCTTTTGATGGAATTCCATTAAGGTTCTAAAGTTGACTAAAATATGTGGATTGTGTCCAGCAACTCTAACAAAAACAATGAGATTAAAGAGTGGATAATGAATATTGACAATAGAATAGTTTGCAATGGTGATAATAAAATGGTAGCTCTAACAGCATACATGGTTTTGCAAAGATTGTCTCTAAAAGACTTAGTCAATTCTTTGTACTTAGAATTGACCACCACTATAGACTATGTTACATACTTCAGCCACACCAACGAGCCATTCTTGCTACAAAAAATAGTGAAGTTGATACTGTGAATAAAATTGCTTTGGATGCCATACCTCTCACGGTTTTTCCCTAGTAATCCTCCCTCTTCTCTCATAGATGGTTGCATCAATTCTTTCTCCGTTGTAAACATTTATAGCTCGAAAGGTTTTCCTGTCTTCCCAGAGAAGCCCTCTTGTGCTAATCAAGTTGGTTGGCTCGTTCCCGGGTAAAAATGGCTACACAGGGCCGTACCGATGGTGAGGCTAGAGAGTATTTCAATGTAGATTCAGTTATTGCCGAGAGCGAGGACAATTCATTTCTATGCTCCATTGAATTTTTAAATGGTCTCAATCTAGGGAGATGATATCCATCTCATTGCTTGGTTTTAAAGTTAGAAGACCCTACGATATTGTTATGTAAATTAGATCCAAGACATGGGCTTTGCAACGGTACTCGATTGATTTTTAAGGCATTTCACTCAAAATTCTTGGAGGCTGAGGTCATCACACCGACATTAAAGTTGGAGAAAGAGTTTTTATTCCACGAATCACCTTCATATGCATTGAGACACGCATGCTATTTAACACTAGATGGAGACAATATCCCGTACAACTGGCATTTGGAATAACGATAAACAAATCACAAGAACAAACCCTAAATTTATTGGGATTATATTTGGTAACACCTGTATTTACACATGGACAATTATACGTTGCATTGTCACGAGTACGAACCCCCTATGGGATGGAGGTTTTGCTTGAGGATAGTGATGTAAATGCTTTAGCTCTATCTAAGGGTTGTAGACTTACAACAACTAACATTGTTTATAAGGAGATCTTGGATGCCTTTGGGTGATAATTCTAGGTATTATATTGAAGTTAGGTGTTTTTATTTTTTTGTATGTGTCTTTTTGTGTGTCTTTTTGTATATATGTATATCTTTCTTATTGAGCAAGTTTCCTTTCCCTGTCATGTACAAGAGAAGGATGCATGCCGAAAAAAAGTTTTCTTTTATATATATTTTCTAAAAAAGTTTGTTTTGTTTTAGAGACAAGCATGTATTATCATATTCACTTTAGATATGTTAGAATCGAGGATTGAAGGTTAATAATTTTATATTAATTCTTTTCTATTTTTCAATATTTCCTTTCTATTGATTCGTAGTTTTTTAAAAATATGATATTATATTTTGCAAAGCCACCTATTTAGTGTGCACCCCTTCCTTATCAACATATTACTGAAAATATGCTAGATGGTCACAAGGATGGGTACGTAAATTACAAGAAATCATTACATGTTTATTTCTATAACTTCTTAATTTCTTCTTTGTTTTAGGATTCTACCTATGGTGAATTTTTTCATGGTCAGAGTTGTGGATGAAGAGATTAAAGATATAGGATTAGTATTCTTAATGAGGACTTAGAAGCATATTTATTTATAAGAGTGCATGTTTGACATGTTCCATGACATGGAGAAGTGAGTTGCCTCTTTCGAGGGTTACTCTATATCAAAGGCTTGGGTTTTATTCACTACTTACAGGACGTTCTCCTTTCATGACACTTAGCATAGCTTTATTTCAGTCTTCGTTTGTATCTGGTAAGATTACCTATAATAGATTTCTATCATATTTTTAATTAAAATTTTATCAATAAATCTCTCATGTATAGGTCCATGCAAAAAAAAAAAGACATCCACACAAAATGTAATGGAGATGTATTACAATCGTACCATGTTGAACGGCAATGTCATACATTGCTCATGGTTGATGACTCTAGAAAACGAAAGCTTGGCTTTTCTCCCGATCACTAGATCGATTGATTGATTCCGCTACTTTTACTATTTTGTTTTTTTTATTGACTCTTTTCACTACTATACAATAAGGATGTGCTTTGCATATTTATTTGGATATCATTACTTATTCGATGATATTATTCATTCATACGTGTTTATGCTTATTTCTCATGGAGAGAGAGAGAGAGAGAGAGAGAGAGAGAGAGAGAGGGGGGGGGGTATATGTACATGTATGTAATGGAGAGATGCACATGCACACACATGTAGGAACATTCATTTAGAACACGCAAGGAAAGGAGGAACACACAGTAGAATAAGGCACGAGGTGCAATCACATGTAAGCCAAGGAGTGAAGGCTTTTTTTTAATACCACAACACTTGCACTTGTATATGCACGCAGGCAAAAACTTTATGCCACTACAACACGCGGGTCACCTACTAGTATAGTTTATGCATGATAGTTTTCTCAAAAACAGCTTCTAAGTCTAACGACTCTCTTCCTAAGCCCACCATCATTAACAAAATGACAACCTTAATATTCTAGGCCAAGCTTCTAAGCACTATAACCAATATGGCATGTCGGCTTCAATTGACAAGCTATCTAGTCCAATAGAAGCATGCCATTGTAGGGCACATTAATGACCAGAGAAAACCAGCTGCTAACAGCATGAGAGATACTCCAAAGCCCTTGGCCACTTCAAACACAACCCCAACCGCTACCAATTATTTCTCTAACAACATTGCGGATCATCACCCTGTTCAAGCAATTGTGTGGCTACTTCCAAAGCTTATACTTGAAAAATGTGTTGATCACTACGCAATGTCATCCACATCACCCAAATGTCATGAGCCTCCTCCAGAGCTGGGAAGTTTGATGGCATATAAACCCCTCCTTGAACTCTTTGAAGACCTTTGGGAGCCATACTCACCAGCAAGAGGACAGATGCCTTGAGTAAACAAGTTGCTAACCTCCTTTATGAAAACAGAGGAGAAGAGAGCTTGAGCTCTTGCAAGCACACACACACTCACGAAACCCTAAAAGAGAACACACAAGGTGAGGCTCAAAATCTTCTTCTTCACTCAACACTCAACACACCATATACAAAGATAAGAGTACACACTATATGAAAAGGTACTCAACCAATAGGGTTCTCTATAGTGTGAACCCAACCAAATGAGCTGGCGCTATAACTATGCCAGTCTCTAGAATGGCTGTCACACAGCCTGTCATCTCACTGGCTGCATATCACCCATGATCTCACCAACATGCCAGTGGTGTAAGTGTGGGGCCTATCCCCCAGGCGGGTCATCAGTGTCCACCGCCTCACTAGATGAGCTCGATATCTCAACACTCCCCCTCGAGCTCAACTCCATCTCATGTACACCAAGTGAAGCCCTGAATCTGCGAAGCTTCTCTGTACCCAATGCTTTGGTAAAAATATCAGCGACCTGATCCTGTGTGCTGACATAAACAAGGTCAATGTCTCCTGCCAAAACCTTCTCTCTGACAAAATGATAGTGGACCTCTATATGCTTCGTGCGAGCATGAAAAACTGGGGTCCTGGCCAACTGTATATTGCTAATGTTGTCACAGAAAATGACAACTTGTCTATCCACTGATAGACCCAAATCTGTAGAGCAACCGTAGGCTGCTTCTTGCTGCTCCAAGTCACAGCAACACTCCCCAAAGAAAACATGAAGCCACGTAGATCTTCTATCTGAGATACTACCAGCCCAATCAGCATTTGTGCACCCATGTACACATCTCTGTCCCAGTTTCATAAAATAGTCCACAATGCAAAGTAGACCTCACATACCTCAGTATGCGTCTCAATGCATCCAAATGCGACTTCTGAGGAACCTGCATAAACTGACTCACCAACCCAACAGCATAGCTCAAATCTGGCCTAGTGATTGTCATGTAGATCAAGCTTTCTACTATGCGCCTATACATAGTAGGATCATCCAAAATCTCTCCTGAATCTGCACTCAACTTGCCATTCTGATCCAATGGCACTGAGATAGACTTACAGCCTGTCATACCATACTTGGACAACATGTCCAAGTCATATTGTCTCTGCAGTAATCCAATACCATGTGGTGACCTAATCACCTCAATGCCCAAGAAATATCTGAGCTCCCCTAGATCCTTCATCTCAAACTTTTGTCTAAGCAAGATCTTTACATCAAAGATCTCTGCATCATGGTCCCCCGTAATGATCAGGTCATCTACATAGATGACAACACGCACAAACCCTCTATCACTGTGTCTCACATACAACGAGAAATCTGCCTTGGCTACATGAAAGCCAATAGTGACAAGATATTCAGAAATCTTGTCAGACCATGCTCTTGGTGCTTGTTTTAAGCCATACAAGGCTTTCTTCAACCTGCAAACATGCTCGGGGTAACTCACATCCTCATAACCAAGTGGCTGCAACATATACACCTCTTCTTGCAAATCCCCATGCAAGAATGCATTCTTTACATCCATCTGATGTAAAGACCATTTCTTTGACGCAGCCACTGCTATCACAACTCTCACTGTTGCCATCTTGGCAACTAGGCTGAAAGTTTCCTCATAATCAATGCCATATGTCTGCGCATATCCTTTGGCTACCAATCTAGCCTTGTACCTACTTATGCTTCCATCACTGTTATGTTTTTACTTTGTACACCCACTTGCATCCAATGGCTTTCTTGCCTTCAAACAATTGCACTAAATCCCAAGTCTCATTTCCATATAGTGCATCCATCTTCTCATCCATAGCTTTCTCCCAACACACATTTCCAACAGCCTCATCAATGCATGTGGACTCTACAACCTGTACAACTTTTGCCATGTATACATAGTACAACCTGTACAACTTTTGCCACATAACCATCATAAGTAAACCTCTGCACAGGATTCTTCACTCTCCCAAATCTTCGCAGCTTTGCATTCATGGCTTCCATAGCCTTCTTTACACCAGGTGTTCTCATAGTTGGTATCCCAAGATCCTCATCAAGGCTTATCTCTGAGCCACTAGACTCTCCATCAACATGAGAATGCCCTGCAGAAATGTCAGGCATACTAAGGGGCTCAATCACTTTCTCTTTGCCTTTATGTGATGTACTAATTACATTTACAGGACTGGTATTATGACGCAGCCTGCCACTCCATGGTCTATCAACTGAACCACTAGATGAGGACTCTCTTGGTCCACTCAAAGACTGTGATTGCTGACTTGCATTCTGTGCAACCACATTTCCACTCACATCAACCCCAACAGCTTCTTTTTCAGCAACATACCAGCTGCTCATCTCATCAAAAACAACATCCCTGCTTACCCTGAACTCACGTGTAGCACGGTTATAACACATGTATCCCTTTTGCTCAAAGGAATACCCAATACACACATTTTTCAACTTTTGGATCCAGCTTAGTTCTCAACTCATCTGGCACATGCACATATGCAATGCATCCAAAGACTTTCAGATGAGACAAATCAGGTTTTCTGCCAGTAAACCTCTCCTCTAGAGTTACATCATGTATGGCTACAGTTAGAGTCCTGTTCATGATGTTAACTGCTGTAGAAACAGCCTCAGCCCAATAGCCATACAACATATTCTTCTCTTCCATCAATGCTCGCGCAATCTCAGCAATGTATTTGTTTTTCCGCTCAGCAACTCCATTTTGCTGCAGAGTGTATCTGCATGTAAACTATCTCCAAATACCATTCTTTTTCAAAATTTCAAAGAACTCATTGGAGAAGTACTCTCCCCCTCCATCTGACCTTAGGCACTTTACATATTTCTCTGTTTGCTTTTCAACCATAACTCTGAAATTCTGAAAATGAGTGCACACCTCACCCTTCTCCTTCATGAAGTATACCCACACTTTCCTTGTGTGGTCATCAATAAATGTCACATAATACCTACAGCCTCCCATAGACATGGTCTTCGTAGGACCCCATACATCTGAATGCACAACATCTAGTGCATTTCTACTCACAATTTTGTCACGTGGAAATACATGCTTTGTTTGCTTTCCAAATTGACATGCTTCACATATTTTCTGCATACCTTCAACTTTAAACTTTGGCAGCCCTGTCACAATTCCTTTAGTCTACATAGACTTCATTCTCTGCACATTCACATGTCCAATTCTTTTATGCCAAATGTCTGTGTCTGCAACAATTCCTGAACCATTTGCAAACATCGCAGCACTCACTTCAGGCATGTTTACATTCAATGTAAACATTCTACCCTCTATTACCTTTTGCAACCAACCTGCACTTGTCTTTAAAGTCTTCAACATAACAACCATCAGGGTTAAACCGAACCTACAAACCTTGCTCAATCATCTGGCTAACTGAAACCAAATTCTTTGTTATGTTCGAAACATGAAGTACATCTGCAAGGTACTTCACTTTGCCATCGTGCATAAACAGTGGCACATCTCCAACATGGGCAATTGGATGAGCAGTGTCATCCCATGTTTCCACAAAACCTGGTCTTTCAAGGTTTTTCATCTCCTTGAACCACTCCCCATGACTTGTCATGTGGTTCGAAGCACCTGAATCAACGTACCATACATCATCTTTATGTGCTGCTTCAACATTTTCAGACATGACATTAACGACATGCTGCATAACAAACAACCTTTCATTATCCTCATTGTTTCTGCTCGCGGATGCATAGTTGTTTTGCTGCAATTTTTCATTTTGCATGTCAGCCTGCTTCTTATAACAATCTGCCTGCACATGTCCACGCTTACCACAATAAAAGCATCCACGTGTATCGTTATACTGCCTTTGCTAATTTCCACGACCTCCTGAATTGGCCTCTTCCACCTGTGTGTTGTGAATTCTGCGACTGTTGTTGTTGCTGTTGCTGTTGCTACTACTGGCCATGATTCTGATTACCTGATCGACCACCTCCTTGGCCGCATCCACAACCTCCTCTACCTCGTCCTCTTCCTGAACTTGTGTAGAAGGCCTGTTTTGTCAAGGCTGTTAGTCTTCACCCAAGCTCTTCTCTTCTATAATCAACAGACACCAAATCTGTGAAATTGAGAATGTTTTCCCGAGTCTGAATGGATGTCTTGAACACCTTGTATTGTGGCCCAAGACCACGTAGACAGACTTCCACCTTATCATCATCATCTACTGAAACGCCAATAGATGCAAGGGATTCCACAATACCCTTTATCTTCAATGCATAGTCATACCCTTTATCTTCAATGCATAGTCATTCACAGACATACTCTTTTTCTCCACAGTATGAAGTTCATTCTTCAACTGTATCTTTCGTGCCTTGGTATTCGATTCATAGAGTTTTACCAAGGTGTCCCACGCCTCCTTGGGGGACTTGGCATCCTGTATGTGCCCAATCATGGTGTCCTATATACTGATAGAGAGCCAATACATAACTTTTCTGGCTCCGTGGTTCCAATCCTTGAACTCTTTCACATCTGCAAACAGTCGGATTGATCTCCGGTATCTCCGGTGCCTCTTCATGCTCACCTTCTATATATAGTCCCAGTAACCCTTTCCCATGAGGAAATTTGTCAACCTGAACCTCCAAGCATGAAAGTTGTTCTTATCAAGCTTCTCAACAATAATCTGGTTTATGCCATTATTTGACATCTTGCCAGATACACAAATTTACCAAAAACACCACTCTGGTTTGTCCTGCACAAACTGCTGTATGTTCTGCAGCGGTACTGTACTACACTCAAATGTCACAACCAGTGACCTCAATGTGCATACATACACCCAATGACAACTCTTGACCTCTTTGCAGCACACACAATGTCTGCACAACCAATCTGTCTTCCTGCATTTCTTAAAACAGAGTTCTGCAAAGAATCGATGACTTACCCGCAGTGCTCGAAATCGCCTGCTTTCTGAAAAAAGGAGATCGTAACACGCACGAAACGCTTTTTCAGCCATGAAAAATTATGTCCAATAGGACAGTATAGTTGCCCTATAACTTTACTCCCGCGAAAAAGGCTCCTCAATCAGAGATCGTTTGTCGATGCCTCTCGTAGAGCTCCCGACAAGGGTGTAGTCGCCAACATAAATAGGGAAGAGTAGATGAAGCTCTTACCCTCATACCGCTTCCTATGCTTCTCTTGCTTGCAGCTCAGCCCTTAGCATGAACCACGCTCTGATACCATGAAAAGATGCAGGGGAGAAGAGAGCTTGAGCTCTTGCAAGCACACACTCACGAAACCCTAAAAGAGAACACACAAGGTGAAAGGCTGAAAATCTTCTTCTTCTTCACTCAACAATCAGCACACCATGTACAAAGATAAGAGTACACACTATATGAAAAGGTACTCAACCAAATACACACTAAGGTTCTCTATAGTGTGAACCCAACTAAATGAGCTTGCGCTATAACTATGCCAGTCTCTAGAATGGGTGTCACACAGCCTGTCATCTCACTTGCTGCTATCACCCATGATCTCACCAACCATGCCAGTGGTGTAAGTGTGGGACCTATCCCCCAGGCGGGTCATCAGTGTCCACCGCCTCACTAGATGAGCTCGATATCTCAACACTTTAAGCCTGCTTTCTTTACGCTTGATCTTCAACCATGCCATTGAGCAGAAATGGTTTATTCTGCCAATAATTTGTTCATGGCTTGGAGTAGGTATGGGAGCCCTAAGAAGTTGCTACGCCCCATTGATCTGTAAGGAATCACTCTTCCAAAAAGAGCCATCGTGAGTTATCCAACCTAAAATATCTCCTTCAAGCTACACCAAAAAATATTTGCCAAAAACACCCATCCATAAAAGTTCACTCACACCACACCGTTAATCAAAATGAAGGGGAACAATGTGCCTTGTTGACAAAAGGCGTTCACCTTCAAAGTCCCGGTATAAACACACCTAGTTTTTGCCCAACAAGACCAACAATGGCATAGATTCTCATGTTATGGATGTAAATATGTTCCTAAACTATAAGGGCTTACCAACTCAAGAGACCCTTAGTGAACTTAATAGTGGCGACTGGCCAAAACATCTCCGAGGCCTCCCAAAACCCTTCACTTGGCATGTCATTGACACTTCTATCATGTAGCCCTATCCATCAATGAAAACGTACTCGACAATGGCAAGGATGCATGTTATAGCAAGTATCATCAATCATGATTCACAAGACTCCTCTTTCAATAGCCTGCTACCAGAGGTTTAAAGAAGATACGAGGTATAAAGCATGAGCAAGCTCATCCAGGCCATGAGTAATTGTATACAAGCCAACCCATGCCCATTGCCCACCTACTTGCTCAACCACATTTGTCTAGCCGATACATAGAGTAGGGTAAACCTCAAAAAATAAGTATTCCACATGGAAGTGATTTGTTTCAAGTGCAATGTCAAAAGATGCCAAGAAGGCTCCAATATTAAGTTTACAGATATACATCATAGTCTGCAACACCTCTAATTGCTCTCTAAAGACGTAATTTCTTCATATCACAAGAAAGACACTAGTATGAACTACAGTAAAAAGCCCATAAAACTACACGCATGGGTGCACACTCTTCTTCGAAAAAGTTCCCAAAATTGTGAGAAGGAAAGCCAATGTCGCTGAACCCATTGAAGCAGAGCTCGCCCATGGATTTGGGCCTTCGACATAATGCTATTTTATCACCTGCACTAAGACATGATAACTCAAGCAAATCACATAGCTATTTCTAAAAAAATGGAAAGAACTCAAATATGCCTAAAGAAAGGTGCTCTCTCTCTCTCTCTCTCTCTCTCTCTCTCTCTCTCTCTCACACACACACACACACACACATACAAATGCATGTGCACATATAGAGATCCCAAGGTTAAATCCCATTCCCTGCAATTCCGTACTGTCATTTGGATGATATGTGGTTCACTGGCTTGGCTATGACATTAAAAGACTCATCTCTCTCCCTTCCTTTTCTCCCCCTCTTTCTCTGGCTTGGCTATGACATTAAAAGACTATCTCATCCCATCTCCCTTCCCTTTCTCCCTCACCTTCCAGCTTGGGTATCACATTAGAAGACCTCTCTCTCTCTCTCTCTCTCTAGCATAGAGGTTTAGGCATTGAGCTCTTAACTGAGAGACCTTGGTTCAAGTCCCATTCCCTGCACTTTAGTGCTGTCATATGGATCATATGTGATGCGATCCGCTGGCTTGGCGATTATATTGAAAGACTCAAGGGTTTCTCTCTCTCTCTCTCTCTCTCTCTCTCTCTCTCTTCCACAGAAGACATGCCCATTAAGAGAAATTTGCCTCTTGTTTAGCAAAGGGAGGTTGGAAGCAGCATAAGATAGCACAACCATTGAATAAGCATTGCAGGCAACCAGTGAAAATTGTTCAGCTACCTCCAAACAGGAACATCTATGTTGTCGAAAGTAAAACTGGCTCCAAAGCTTTTTGGACAAATTGCGGCAGACAGAATGCTGCAGTGTGCATCTGCACTCAAAAAAAAAACTACAAACTTAAGCCAAAGGCACTGTAAAGAAAAATAAGTTCCGGTCACGCTCCCATTGATGCACCAATCAGAAGCTTTTATAAGGATCAAAGCAAGCAAGGAAAACTAAGTATTTATGGCCTGGAAAAAAACCTCGGAGTTATAAAATTTCCGTGGTCTGGAGGAGTTCACAGCTTCTACGCTAGTTAATGTACTGACTGCCTCGTCTAGCTTCTCAATAGGGTTTACCGGTTGATGGAAATTGACCTCTCGACCTTCTTTGGAGCACAGCATGAATCCAATAACGCCACTTAGGAAACACAGCAAGAAAATATTGTCAGATTGTGAGCCTCTTTTACATCTGCATTAAGGCTGGATACACTAACTTCCCCGCCCATCTGATGGGGCAGGGAGTTGGAGAAAGATTGCCCATCCCTCCCCAATGAAAGCAGCCTGGATGGACCCCTGCTGACCTGCTGACAGGCACAGGCTAGTTTGTGTACCCAGCCTAATATGATGATATCCTTTCACAAGAATGACTACAGCCAGGCCCCAGGGTCATGAGATACCAACCAGCCTGTCAAACCTCAAAACAAAATTCAATGCCATAAAATGGCTAAATGTATTTCATACCTTGGATAAGTTGGCACACTGGTCCACGCATAGTTAACTGAACCTTTGAACGTTTGCCGACAAACTGAAAAGATGTCTTGAATAATATGCAGATGCAACCATAAACTTTCAGCTTGTGTACAGACAACACCCCCTGGGCGCAACACCCTTGCTAATGACTCAAAAAAAGGCTTCTCAAATAGTTGCTGGGCAGGACCTGCACGAAAGTAAATGATTAAGAAACACATTTTGCAAAAATGTGGCCAATAACAAGAAAACCTACACAAGCTGTAGCACCTATGGGATCAGAAGAATCCACTATTACTGCATCATAAAATCCTTCAGACACATCTCTGAGGAAGGCAGAACCTGCAGACAAACACGATAAAGACAATCTTGATCTGCCAATTTACTTTGCCTTACTAAAGAAGCCACCTGACTCAAACCTGCAGATACATACAAACCCCTAGTCCTTCAAACAATCTTACAGGAAATGTCACAGTAATGAACTCTCAGCTATGTCCTTTACCATCCCCAATGAAGAGCTTTACTCTGGGATCATCATATCCGACTGCAATGTCAGGGAAAAACTTCTTTGCCACCTGCACATCGTTAAACAAGATTGCATATATAAACATGAAGATTCATTGACACGTACATACATGCGTACATAGGTAGCTACGTACGTATGCATGTACGAACGTATGTAGGTGCAAATGATAGAACATATAAACCTCAACCACAAGGCCCCTCACATCAACAACCATCTTGTCAATTTCACATATATCGATTTGCTCTATCGATCTATGCCGAGAGACCTCCCTCAACACACCTCCATCACCTCCACCTATCACAAGAACCTGCAAAAATCCAAAATCTAGATTGTCAAGCATACTTGTGACTTATGCTCAGACCTTGACAAAGAGAGAGAGTCTTGAATAAACAAAAGAATTTTGAGCTTTCAAGAATTGCCTTGGAAAGACTCTAAAGGAAATGTCCACCATACCAGCCCCTATCTAAACATTTACCATCTTGCACACGGAATCTCTCTCTAGTGTTAGGAGGTTTACACACTTCGTGGGTGGAATCGAGCAAAGGTCCCAAAGGTGCACCTTAGGATTGAGTCGGACAGCCACCATCGCTTTACACACCATTTTATGGCTTCCACAGGTTGGAGCTAACAGAGCTGCTGACTGGGTGGAAACAAATTTGATATTCATTGCCGGGAGACCTTGCCTGGCAGTGGTATGGGCAGGCACTTTACCATCCTAGCAAACCATGCTTAGGATGTAACAAACAATGGCTGGTCTTTTATATACAACATCTCACTCCCTGCCACATGACCTCATAGGCTGCTTTCATAGGCCAGTGTTTCCTATCTACCACACATGATCTTAGTGGTTAGTAGGGACTGATACATGAGACATTCTAAGCAGTAGTAGCAGGTCTTTAGGTTTCTATGATCAGGAGCCAGGCCAATAATTTGAAAAAATAAGTACTTTACCAACCTTTTTTGGGTCAGGAATCGAGCAAAGTGGGAGATGAGAGATCATCTCTTGATAAGCACACTCGTCACGCTCAGTCAACTGGATCACACCATCCAGGACCAGCACTTTCCCATATGTTGCAGACTGCCATCACAACACATTAGTTCGACATGTCGTGTGTAAGTGCAAGGACAGCATTTGAGCTCACTGCTCCTTGAAAAGACCTCATCAATACCATACCACACATACCCATTTGGTCATGGCGAATGCATCTGCGTAAGAATTGATTTTAAGATTAGAGAGCTTCCCTGATTTGGAAAGTCCACCTTAAACAACAAACCTGAAAAACGAGAACATCTTGATAGTCTGACTTCCCTTCAAATAAAATCTCCTCCACTTTCAGTGAGTGTGCCTCCCCTAGAAATACAAAGCCACAACAACCATAAAACGTCTCTCTCTCTCTCTCTCTCTCTCTCTCTCTCTCTCTCACACACACACACACACACAAACAGCAACAAGATTGCTATTCAGGCTGACAAATTTGTAAAGTACCTCATTACTGAATCTTTATATAGCCAGACCTCCTGCATATAATTCAAAACATCTGCAAACATAAACAGGTGCATGCCTGCACTGACTCTAAGTTCTCTGAAGGACCTTCAGAGTACGTTCCCAACATTGCCAGAAGCAGTGCAAGACTTGAGACATGAAGTTTCTGTCCCAACATGGTTAGAAAAGACTAGCAAAGCCTAAAAAGGGGGTTCCACGTGAGAAACTTTAAGGTTACTTACTCCTAAGGCAAAGAGATTTGCACGCAACACATACTTGCACAAAACCACCGTTAGAGTTACCAATTGCGCAGGGCTTCCAGGCCATGTCTACATACGTCATTACTGGTTTCCGCTTAAGCAGAAGCCATAGCTAGGGCGTCCATTTGTGCAGTGTCCATAGCTAGGGTTTGCAAAGTCCATAGCTAGGGTGAGGCAATAGCTATGATTTCGATTAGTGCAGAGGCCATACCTACGGTTTCATTAGTGCAGAGGCCATAGTCGGCGTTTCCACTTGCGCACAAGCCATTGCTACTTGTGCAGAGAACAAAACGAAAGCATTTTGAACAGAGAGAGGGTGAAGAAGAACAGAGTAGGGTGGGATTACCTGGCCACATTGGGCTGATTTCTGAGAACCATCCCGGGATGACAGTGGAGATGTTGGCTCGTCCAGACCCGGGTTGAGCGTCCGCCATAGCCATGGGAGATCGAGGACAACAGAACTCGAGGGGCGTTTTATAGCTGCATTTCTCGCCGTCAGAGCGGGGCCTCTTACAGTGCACATCGACGCCATCATCATCCTGATGGTGGTGCCCTCCCGCGGCAAGAAAGCTGACAGGCTCGGTGAGCTCTTCTAGCGTTTCCGACGATGCCACTTCTACGGTTTCCGCCATCGCCGCTTCGACGGCCTTTTCCTGCCCATAAAAAAAACAGTGGAAAGGACACACTAGAAGGGTGGTAAGGCTTTTGCAAATGATTAGCAAACTTTTAGGCCAAAAAAACCTGCCCGACGGGCCCACCAAAACCCAAACTGTTGGAACTTGACCCTTGGACCCCTAGGGCTGGTCTTTGCTAAATTGCCTGCCCAGAGTTTTGGTCATGCATTCCCTTTACACACAGAATGGGCTAGGCGTTCCCTTTACACACATTTGCGTCTCCGCCCAGCTACAGTGCATTCATGGCCACCCATATTTTTGCAAAAGTTTGGAGCGCCCACTCCGCTCTGTCGTGCACTGGCCGTTTTTTATCAGTAAGGAGATGGACGAAACTAGGTGGACAATCAGTATGTGGGCAACGACGTTTGTAAAGCTCTTATGTTAGTCTACAAGAAACTGGTGGAGCCCACACCGTGAACGTGTTCGATCATGTATATCTTTGGACTACCTCGACACGTTTATATTTTACAACCCACGAGATAAGATAATACCAATTCCATTGTCCATATAGGTAATGATGCAAGAAGTTGTTGCCCAACAAAACACATTTTTGTGTTGTATTATGTTGTAAATAAGTGTACATGTTCTTCCAATCACAAAAGTTTGACAATGAGAGCCTACATTAGATACAGGCCTTCTATCATGCCCTAGTGATGGGAAGCTCAAACTTTAATCCATTTAATGTCCATGAAGAACAAGGTTGCATAGAATGCCAATTACATACCCCATTACAAAAGTTGTGTGTATCTAATTGGACCCATTCTAATTGGTCAATGGCGATGAGTACATGCCTCTGGCTATGTTCCTTGAAGGAAAAGAAAGGTAGGTTTGCAACTACCTTACAACGGCTTGTGGTGCTAATATAAGAATGTGCTTAAAGTTCACACTAAGTCCCATGTTGGTATTTTTTTGGAGGAAAACACCATAATGGAGGATATGCTTTGATCTTTAAGGGATGCCTTAACACTCTTCTTTATTTATTGAATTTTTTTTGTAAGTCCACCATCTCTCTCTCTCTCTCTCTCTCTCTCTCTCTCTCTCTCTCTCTCTCTCTCTCTCTCTCGTTTACATAGTTCGTATTTCTTTGACGAGCTCTTTGAGGAGCTATTATGATTGTCAGCTTAGACTATGCCTATTAAGGTTGTAACTCCATTAAAACTAAGCAAACTAGTTGCTTAGACTATGCCTATTAAGGTTGTAACTCCATTAAAACTATTAAGCTTAGACTATGCCTATTAAGGTTGTAACTCCATTAAAACTAAGCAAACTAGTTGCTTGATTTTAAAAGGGGATTCAAAATACTTATGTGAATAATAGTGGCAGAAAAGCAAGTAAGATGATAGCTTTGATAGGAGCGTCTTGGATAGTCATAAGGGTTGCATTTGTGAGATAGGTATCCTTAAGTAGGATTTGCATACAATGTTGTTAACCTATGGTTTTACCATGAATATGAGACCTTTTGGATTGCTCATGTTGACCCAATCACTATATAGTGACTATGAAGGATGGCGTGGATGGAATGGGTGCACACTTGTGAGTAGGAATCTTCATGCAATACCATGCCATTGTGTTGGCCACTATAAAAGGGTAATGTGTAACTCATGCTCGTGTATAGCTATATATGGGAACAATATACAAAGGAAGTCCTTATTAAAAAGTTAGTACAGACATTTGAATAAAGGCTCTATATAGATGAATGCAAGATCATCTTCTTTGTATTGCTTTACATTCCAAATTAGTGGACTCATTTGAATGAAGGCTCTAAATAGATAAGTCATCTTCTTTGCATTGCTTAGCATTCCAAATAAGTGGATGAAACTTAAACATCCAAGGCTATAATCACATAATTAAATACACCATGAGTGTGATGATACAAGCAAACCCATGGTTCACAAACAACTGCCAAATTTGTGTGGTCTTATTATTTGTTAGCTTTGGTGAGCTCGCATAGCCATACAAGAGCCGCCCCAAACTAATGTATCATCACAAGCCTATGAAACTTTTGTGAATGCCACCTTATTTTTTGCTAACAAGATAGGCTCTTTTAAGTGGTCTTAATCTGGTCTTTCTATTAAAAATTTTGGAAGAGCTTCAGACGTTCTTGGCTTCATAGGTTGAAAGGTTCTTGTTGGCAGATTGAAACTTTTGGCTTTGAGTATAGTAATTCCTTGATAAAATCAAGAGGGAAAATGTCTAATAGAAGATAAGTTTAAAGTAAAGGCTAGAGACTCTAGTAAAAAGGCTCTACCACATGTGATTGTGTGTGTGTGAATACATGTAAAAAGACTTTACAAACACGAGTGGAATTAAAGTAAATAAGTTTCTACACTAGAGGCCCACCCATGTGTAACATGGGTAGGTTAAGTCCATGCCCATAAATATATTTGGTGGTTTAGGTATTCCTTTGACAAGTTATTATGATTACTTATGTCTGTTGAGATTAGAAAAGAAATTCTAGTTAGGGAGGATCATAATAAGAGAACCTCCATGATTAAAGAGCTAATCTAATTAAGTAAGGGTTAATGTAATGCTTAAGTAATGGCACACTTAATCAAGACACAGTCTCATAAATCACACTCTAAAATGAGCAAAGGAGCACATCATTATATAGATTCTCATGGAATCTTCTAGATCCACCATCAATTCCACTCCCAGAGGCTTCACAGCATCAAGGGACACTTTGACACCTCATTGCCTCCATCACTTGTTGGGAATATACCTTGGACTTTGGCATCTACCCTTCTTACTTGTCCTTGTTACATTTATCTCAACATATAACCTTTACACCAATTCTTTTATAGCTCAAAACATTAAGGTGCATACCCTTCATCACTTGTTTTTCAACACTCCCCCTTAAGTGATGAATCCTTGATGATACATATACTAGTCCTACACTCTTAGAGTGGTCCCAGTTTGGTTCTTGGGCTACAATGCTTTACACAAGGGTAGGATAGGGTTACAACACAACGGTGGAGCCATGCCCTTTCAATTTACTTGCTCATGGCCAGTCCGAGAGCCTTCACTCTCCACACACAACATTTTGATGCATGGGACTTGACTTTTTTGGCCAATTATAAAAATATGGTATTTGGTGAAAATGTACACTTTGTTATAGACCCTTGCAATGTGAAATCATGTATTGATGTTAAGATGACGACCTCATTGCAGCTAAAGTAATGGTACTTTCTTTGAAAACCCAAAAGCTCAACCTCCATGTGACTTGAGCGAGCACTTGTAAGACTGCTTGTGTCAAAGAAATCGGATTCTTTTTAAACACAAACCTTAAGACCCTTTGGTTTTAGAACTCTTTACACTTAAAAAAGTGAATAACCCTAAGGATTTATACAAGGAGGTCAAAGAGAAGGCTACCTCATACTATGGCATTGATTATGGTGATGCCACCTTTTCGATGAATACTCAAACAACCGGAACTTGTTGTGAGCTAGGAGAAGAATGCTCAATTTGCTCTGTGAAGGCTTGTTTTCGATGAACCTTTATGTTCTCCTCTGCTTGTGTTGGCCGATGGAGATGAACTTTGTACTTCTGCGAGCTATTGGTTTGCTATAGTAATTGAGGTAGATTTTTAGTTGATTTATTACAACTTGCTTAAGCTGAGAGCCATTTTCTCTATGTAGCTCACTACTTTTACTCTAAGAAAAGGAGGATAAGCTCAAATGTAGAGGAAAATGATGGTTATGAATGTACAATATCTCTCTCTCAACTTTTGCAAAAAATAAAAATAAAAAAATCTCTCCTCTCTAAATAAGGTTTGATTTTCTTAATTAAGAACTAATGATGCCTAATGAGTTAATAATCATAACCAAATTAAATAGACCTAACCTAAGCTATGATACCCAAGGAATTAATAATCCTAACCTAATTAACTAGATCTAACCTAAGCTATGATACCAAGAATTGTCCTAAACTAACGAGACCTAGCCTAAACTTTGATAAATTCTAGGTAGGGAGGATCATAATATCATAATGAGAGACAAACTCCATGAGAGACAATGATAAATAACCTCTGCACGAATGCTTTCATGGCTTATTAAATGCATGCTCCCCCTCATTCCTCCAATTGTACCCTTCATCCTTGTTTTTCACACTTAGAACTTAATTAAAACTAAGCAACTAGGTGCTTGATTTTAAAACTAGATTCAAAATAGTTATGTGAATAATAGTGTTAGAAAAGTAAGCAAAATGAGGATAAGAGAGCTTCAAGAGGAGGGTCTTGGATAGTGATAGGGGTTGTAACTCGTAAGGTAGGTCTCCTTAAGTAGGAATTGCCTATAGTATATCAACCTATAGTTTGAACAACATGAAAAAGACACATTAGGAATAGCCATATCCACCACATTTACATTAACTACATGTGGACTATAGAGGGTGTATGGACAATGAAAATGACATGTTAGGAATATCCACATTTACATTAACTACATGTGGACTATAGAGGGTGTATGGACAATGAAAATGACATGTTAGGAATATCCATATCCACCATGTTTACATTAACTACATGAGGACTATAGAGGGTTGTATGGACGATGGCATGGATGGAATATGGGGCAAACTTATAAGTATGAGTCTTCATATAATCCCAAGTCATTGTGTTGGCCACAGGTGATAGTTGTGTAACTCATGCTTGTGTTTAGCTATATATGGGAACTATTCGTATACGTGAAGTCATTTAAAAATGTTAGCACACTCTATAGATTCAAGGCACAATGTCATTTTTTTGCATTGCTTAAGATTCCAAATCACATTATGAAATATTCTATGTCATTGTGTTGGCCACCACAGGTGATAATTATGTAGCTTATGCTTGTGTTTAGCTATATATGGGAACTATCCATATACATGAACTCATTTAAAAAATGTTAGAATGCTCTATTGATTCAAGGCACAACGTCATTTTTTTGCATTGCTTAATATTACAAATCACATTATGAAATAGACCATAGTAAACCTATAGTTCTCCAACTCTCAAAATTGTGTGTTGTTAACCTTGGTGAACTCACATAGTCATACAAGAGCCACTTTAAACTAATGTATCATCAATGTTTATGAATTCTTTGAAGTATAATAAGTTAGGCTCTTTTAAGTGGTCTGAATCTAGCTTTTATATGAAGTTTTAGAAAGAACAACATATGCTCATCCCTCCATGTTAAAAACATATCCCTGGTGGCCATCCTACACTAGATGGTCCTCCTTGTCTACCTATCCCATCTTTGTTAACATTGTCCCTACACCAAAATTCCATGATGGAGAGAGAGAGAGAGAGAGAGAGAGAGAGAGAGAGAGAGAGAGAGAGAGAGAGAGAGAGAGATATGAAATGAAATGTTATATTAACATCTTCAAAAAGCCAAAGTGACCTATGAGACCAAAGTTACAACCATGTGACATCTGATACACTGATTGATTTTAACAATCAGTGAGGCCAAATATGACCAATGGGACACATTCATTTGTTACAAGGTGCAAATGGGACGACCCGTACAAGCACATATGTTTGTTACAATCCCATAACATCAATTAATCCTTTAGGCTGAGAAGATAAATAAACAAAGGAAAAGAAAAGAAAACTTATTGGTTTTCTAGTGTGTCTCCTATTGGAAAAATACTAGATGGATAGTCGAAAGTTATATAAGCCAGAGACTAAGAGTGCTAAAACGCCTGCACATGTGCCTCTTTTGTGTTCTTGTGAGATTCCACCTTGTTGAGATGGTGCTTGACTTCCTACAACCGCTTCTTTAGCTTCAAGTTCTCCCTTTGTAGTGAAGCATTTCCTTGCAAAGGTAAGTAACCCATTCATTATGATGTGATGGGAGGATTCCTTGGTGAACCATGTTTACATATATAGTTTCTTTCCCCTAACCATGTTTACATGCACTCATCCCTTTATAACTAAGGAATAGATTTTCTTGTTTTGTACTAACTGATAAAGATAGTGAGCAAGAGATCAATCGAGTAAGACAAAATTGAGCTAGAGCTCAAGTCGAAGTCGAGGAGAAGCTAGTAATAGTTGATAAGGCATTGGGGCATAGGGGAAATGTAATTCTAGTGCAAGGTACACATCTTTTATAGAGTAGCTAAACGAAGAAGGAGGGACATGTGGTGTAGGATGGCCATAAGCCATATTTTGTTAACATGCAAGGATGAGGGAGTGGGGCAAGTCATATGGCACATGCACAAGATTATGTGGGAAATCCCCCTAGGTTATTTGTTGGAAATATTATATACAACTATAATGGAAAGGGGTACAAGCTACATGGAGTCCACATGGCTTATGCTGCTCACTTCCTCTATTTATGAGTGGACCAAATTTTTATAGGTGGAAGTTTATAGCCCTCTTTCATGTAATGCCAAACCATTCCATCATTCCTCCCCCCCAAAAAGCCCCTTCTAACACACCATGCAAACTAAAAAAATTATCTTCCTCCCTCTCTCCCTCCCTCCCTCCCTCTCTCTCTCTCTCTCTCTCACTAACTTTCATGAGTTAGCAATTTTTTTATTCGAGTGTTTGAGAGGGATGGGGAAGCAAAAGATGGAACTTTGTTTTCTAAAAGGCCTCCCCTCATTTTATTACTAGAACTCTATCCTATATTAGCCAAGTTAAGGTAAGAGATGGTATGGATGAGTACATGAAATCCTATTAGAGGAGGAGATTGTGGAAATAATCCAATAATCCTACTAGAGGAGGAGATTGTTTTGTGGCAATAATCCAATAATTCGATAAATGTTGTTATTACTTATACCCATGAGCTCAATTTCACATAATTAATAGCCCTCTCCTTCACACGTGTGGAGCATGGGCCGTCTTCCTCATTTTTCTTTAAACACTCTTTTCCTCTTCCCTTTTCCACGTGTGTGTACAAAGGGCCTTCTCTCTTCAACTTTTCCTCCTCCTCTCTCTCTCTCTCTCTCTCTCTCACACACACACACACACACACACACACACACATTTGTTTTTCTTGTTTCTTATGCATAGTCAGCTTTTATCTTTTGACAACTTGGGTATAGATTTCTTTCACCTTTGTCTTTTCCTTTTTGCAACTTGGGGATTGTTGGAAAGGTAGATGGTGGTGGCCACATCATGATGGGGATCATATGGAAAGGATAGAAGATGGTTAGAAGGCTCAAAGGGGATGGATAATGATTCTATCACAATGCTAGTGTGGTTTAGGAGGGATGGTTATAGGATCAGCTACATATTTCATTATTCATCTTTAATATTTTTGCATCCTCCTTAGTGGTGCAAGGACTCTCTTACAAAGATAAAGGAAAACTTGTGTCTTAAAAGGCACGCTCCTTCGCATTATATCTTATTACCCTCTCACATGGATTCTCCTTTGAGTGAATAATTTACCTTGCTTTATGAATTTGAATTCTTTATAAAACTTCCAAGCCTTGATTAAAAACCTTATGCATCCTTCTGTTGACAAGGTTTATGTCATCTTATAATGATTGGTGAAAATCATATCCATTTCCTTCTCTTTAGCCTTATACTTAAATGCTCAATTTTGTTGGTGCTTTGTGGTCTCCTTCTCTTCCCTTTTTTTAAACTTTACGAGTCATTTTCTCCCAATTCTTTAAAAAAAACTTTACTTGGCATTTCCTCCTCTTTGGTCTTATACTTAAATGCCCAATTACGTCGGTGCTTTATGGTCTCCTTCTCTTCCTCTTTTTTAAAACTTTACAACTCGTTTTCTCCCAATTCTTAAAAAAAAAACTTTACTTGGCACAAGTCAACGTTTGCATGAGCGTGAGGATCTAGAACAAAGGATCAATGTGCCCTTATTCAAAGACTTCATATAATAGTTATTCAAAAAGAACTTATGAGTGTTATGTTTTGTAATGGGATATGAGTTAATGGATAGCAATGAAAATGAATAATCTTTGTTTCTTTTGAAATTTAAGAAAAAACTCTCATTACTTTTTTATTAAAAAATATGCTTTAGCAATATCCAATTTTTTATGTTATGTGCAAAAGGTGGGCATTTGGGAAAAAAATCCCATCATTCCTTTTAAAATTTCAACTTGCATAGAGCTTTATTATCTTGGATGGATAAAGAATATTTGGGAGTTGTAATGTGTAGTCGTGTCTAGTCATCTTTAAAGGTAAGTGTAATATTTAGCTATCTAAAGTGGCTAAAGACTTTACATTCTAGACGCAACTTGAGCACTAAGAGAAAATGCAATTATAGTGGAATAGTTTGTGTACTTACAATCATGATAAATATCTTCCATAACATATATTTTACTTTTCCAATTATTGAGGTCAAATTATACACTTATTGTTACATTTGAAATGGTTTGAAATTCCAATTTTAATGCTCATCATTGATGCACATGGAGTTGTTTGAAAGCGAACACGTTCATTACGCCTTTATGTATGTCTTCACATGCCTTTGACCTTTGTTTATTAGAGCAAGATGTTTAAACCCAAGTTGAGGTCTTTACGTGGCTTAACAAGGTCTATAGTTAATGCAACCAACAATCATTATTCTCTAAATGACGCATGGGAAATAGCACATTTAAGGTCACTACTAATCCACTCTTACTTCAACATGAGCTTACAATTTTCCTTGCACATCTGTAGTAAACCTCCCTCTCCTTCAACCTTCTTGTCCACCAACCTACATTTACACATGCACATGTGCACAAACATCCAATTTTTGTATGGAAAAACTAAGCATTTTCTAGTGCAAGATATACGAAAAAAATTCCATGATACGCCCTCGATATTCATGTTCCCATTTTTGTCATTTGTACCTTCCTTGAGATTCCAATGGTTTTCTTCTCTATCATCCTTGATATTCAATTCTGCCAATGTCATTTATGCCATCCAAGATTATATAATCATTGTATTATTCCACAAAAGATAGAAGAAAATGTATCCTCTATATATTGTCCTTTCATTCAAGTTCAGTCAAATTTATTTTCTATATGAATCAAATTTTGAAATGTCCTTATATTTTGAACCCTGTTGGGAAAATCTCTCTCTCTCTCTCTCTCTCTCTCTCTCTCTCTCTCTCTCTCTCTCTCTCTCTCTCTCTCTCTCTCTCTCATTTTAAGTGAGACGATGTAAATGTGTAGTCTTTAATTTATATTACCATTGTGGCCACCACGAGCTTACCGTTACAATAATGGACATACAATAGACCAATCAAATGTACACATTTTTTGGACCTAAGCCCAAATAATATCCTTACAAGGTCTTTTTTGAGCTGGGGCTAGTGTATGAACATATTTTTGTGTGCATCTAGGCTGAAAATTTAAAGGTACATGAAATATAGGTGCTTGCATGTAATAATGCATGTCCCCCCACCTTCCATAATATAGGTGCTTGCATGTAATAATGCACATCTCCCCACCTTCGGTAATTTGAAAGTCCTGGCAAGTGTAGCTAGGGTGTTTTGCAATAGTGACATCATATCTTTCACCTCTATAATGGAAGAATTGCATGTCTCCATTACAAATATCTCATGCTCTAGTTTGGAGCATTTTATATAGTTGTAAAGATTTTCCATGTGTGGTCTACACTACTGTTTGCAAAACCGTATGAATTGCTACCATTGTCCTCCATTCCATTCATGCAAGCTAAAAGCTTGGTGTTGGAACTCCTTTGCTTGACTGCTTGATGGGTTTCTTGCACACTTACCCATTTTCCCCCCTGGCATGCAACTCTTAATACATGTGCATTGGATTACCCACATGTATTATGAATCTTGACTTCTCTGACTCTTTAAAAGACTTGGTCCTAGATAACATGCTCATTAACTTGATAGTTGAACCTACAAATGACCACAAACATTTCGAGGTTGATTCTCTATCATGTACTCTAGCCAGAGAGTTGTGGCCCACTACGTTAGGAACATTATGCATTGGTGTGCCTGTGACTATTTCTTTGACCAATTTACTTGTGGTTATTGGACTAGGAGATGAAGTAGCATTGGCGAGATCACATTTCTCTCTATGAGCTTTGCAATGCTAGGAACCGAGCTGAGGTGCTTTCCTTCTTGGAATGCATGCTTCTTCGTGCTCTGTAGGAGTGCATTTGCAAGATCAGCCACACTGCTCAATCATACAAGGTTGCTCCATCATACAAGGTTAATGTGCCCTTAAATCCTTTTCCTGCTAGCTAGCTAGTACGCTTTGACTCTTCTAGGTTGTTTCATATATTAAGACATCCAAGGATTTCTCATCAAACTCCTATAGGTTAAACCAAAATACTTTTTCTTTAATGCATTAATCATTGAAGGATTGTAACTAGTTTAAGCTTAGAAAATTGCTTACCTCAACTAGGTGATGCCTCTAATGAGGAAATCTCACATTCCACCAACTTAACCAGAAATATTTCCATTGGCAACCTTACCATTACCCCACCATGATCTTATATACCTATATTATATTAATGCATCATCCTTAGTTGATGCATGATGCCATATTCTACATAGAATCTTGTGGTGATCTTATATACCTATATTATATTAATGCATCATGCATCATCCTTAGTTGATGCATGATGCCATATTCTACATAGAATCTTGTGGTGATCTTGAAAAGCCTTAACAATATATTGTGTTGTGTGAATATGTAGGCTTTGCTCCCAATGAAAGAGATATGACCATTCCCTATCCTCCATCCTATTGTGAGGACCATCATTATACATAGTTTGTACTGCCCTCTAATTAGCACTTGCTCATCCAAATAAATCCAGCGTTGAAAAGCCCTTTTTCTCTGCCACCTCATTTAGCATTCTTGAGAATAGAACTTGTGTAGCTGTATCCTCCTCCTTTATCTTGTGTAGCTGTATCCTCCTCCTTTATCTTGTGTAGCTGTATCCTCCTCCTTTATCTTGCATGTTGCTAATGTCATGAGCTTTTGCATGCTATATATCCAGAAAGTGTTAGTGTTTTCTTAGCATAAACATTAACATTAAATAACTGGTAGTAATCTGTTTTCCCCTTGCGTGGGATCGTATACATGAACAGCCATAGTGGTCTAGCCTTGTACTCTTCACATGTGATCAAAGCAAATTCATGCCCTCTTTAAATATCCATTTCCAGTTTACCGCATCTAATTGACCAAATCTACTCTAGAAGCAGGGCCAACTATTGATATCTTAAAAATATAACAGTGTTCGTGTTCCTTAGCTGCCTACCCTAGAAAATGGCTACCATGAAAGAATTCATAGGTGCATTGCTTTTTTAACTCTAGTATACTTGACTCTGGTATACTTGACTCTAGCCCTTATCCATGCCCACCTTTCAACTCTAGTATACTTGACTCTGGCCCTTATTCATACTCTTAAACCTATGAAGCAATTATTTCTTACTAAATTGTAACACTTAAAAAAATTTATAATCCCTTTGGACATGTTTCAAAAAATGATGTGTTACCTGTTTGTTTGAACTAGTGGGTGTATCTGAGCATAGATCAAACAACTCCCTCTCGCTTATTTTCTTTTTTACTTCATTATCTGCTCTAACATAGCATCAATGTGACAAGCCGCTTTGCAATACACATTTGAATCTTTCATGGGCTAAACGAAGATATGTTAAAAATTTCTTCTTCAATAAGCTCCTTGGTTCTCCTAATGGATTCTTATGAAGTGCCTCTCTAAACCTCATGGCTATGAAACCCCTGATGTATCATCACATGTGTTGTGAGCGTGCATTTCTTTGCATACAATAGTATACACGTCACATAATGAGCTATGAAGACAGGAGGTATCTTGCCAATAAAAACACGATAAGGAATCGTAACCTTTAGTTGAAATTCCTATGCTAGGAACTCTATGTGATAACTTACCTAACAACACAATATGATAAGGAATCATTTTGATGTTCAAATGAATGCTTAAGGTTCATTGATGTTCACATACTTTGCCATGACATACGGTTTTGTTAAAACTACCACAAAGGGAATATTAGCACTCAAACACACCTTTAGAATAGCTCTTTTTCATTACCCTAGGAAACTTCAAATGGGTCTCCACCATTGGTCTTGTCCAAGAATGATCCTTGTGCATTTATTCCATGCTTATTGTTGGTGAATTTTGGTCCTTGTTGTGGCTGATGCATGGTAGTTCAAATGCCACATTGCTATTGTACACATGTCGAATTTCTTCTACTTTCTTTATGCTACTGCAACCTATTACCATTTTTTTAAAGAAGCTTTGCATTGGTACTATCATCTACTATGAGTCTAATGATACTATGCTCATACTGCTTATCATTTAGAGTTTTCGGCTCTGGACTTGCTTCAAGAGTTAGGTCTATCATATCATGTTTTGTCAAAATTAAGGTTAATCTTATTATGTGCCATAAGGTACCTATTTGAGAGCTTCATATCAAACACAAAGAATTTGACATGAGAGTATGTGTTGCCAGGTACCAAATTGTCCTTTCCTAACCGTTTCATTGTAAACACTGAGAGATTGGATTGGCAATTATAAAAAATCTTACACTATAAGTCTAATTCTTTGATTTAGGAATTGAAAATAGTTTCCATGTTTCCTTGACAAGGGCAAGGGTTTAGCTTTGGATTAGCCAATTGTGGATGGAAATTGGAAGACATCACCCGAGATCATCACTTTAATGAGTTTGGAGCTAATCATGCTAGATCACATGAGCATCATAGAGATCTAGCAAATTACAGCCTTTAGATTTGTGAGTTTGATACTCACAAATCTAGCAAATTACAGCCCTAGCTTTACCCTCATGGCATGAAGTTGGGGCAAAGATGGATTACACATTGGTATGCAAAGATGTGAGTTTGATACACACAAATGATTACACTTGCAAGGCTCATTTACTTATATTGGTGGACATGGGGTTCCATTGACATTGTATTATAAAATGTGATTGGTTGGCTACTCTTGGGTCTTTCACAATGAATTTATAGCTTGGGTACAGTAATTTTATACATAGCAATGAAGAGTTTCATTGATCGAAAAGAATGAAGTTGATTAGTGCTGCATAACTCAAGAGGGAGATCAAGAGTATAGGATGCATTTACATGTTACATCTTTGTAAAGAAGAAGAAAATTGTGAAAAGGGCAAAGTAAGGCATGAAGTCATGAAGAAGTTGCTCAAGGAGTATGAAGATGTATTCCAAATGCCTAAGTGCTTATCACCAAAGAAAGAGGTGGACCATGGGATAGATCTTGATCCACATGCAAAGCCCATCAACAAACCACCATATGGTTATCAAAGGTTGAAAAAGATGAAGTGGCAAAGCAAGTACAAGAGCTCATTGATATGGGATGAGTTACTCCTAGTCAATTACCCTTTGCATCTTTTGTACTTTCAGTTAGGAAGAAAGATGGAACCTTTTGGATATGTGTGAATATTATAGGGATCTAAACAAGTCAAGAAGAAAGATGGAACCTTTTGGATGTGTGTGAATATTATAGGGATCTAAACAAGTCAACAATCAAGAATAGATTCCCTATCTCATGGATTGATGATTTACTTGATGAGTTGAAGGGTGCATGCTACTTCTCTAAGATTGACTTGAGGTTAAGATATCATCAATTAAGGATCAAATAGGGTGATGAGCATAAAATAGCTTTTTGTACCAAAAGAGGCCTTTATCATTACTTGGTCATGCTGTTTGGATTATGTAATGCACTGGCCACATTTCAATCAATGAATAAAGTGCTTCAACCCTTCCTTTACAAGTGGGTATTTGTGTTCTTTGATGAAATCTTGATCTATAGCAAGAGTGATCAAGAGCACTTGAGACATGTAAGGGATGTTATGCTTTGAGGGCCCAACAAATCGTATGCAAAAAAGGAGAGTAAATGTTCATTCATGTCACAAGAAATTAAATATCTTGGACTTATTTATGAGCAAGGATGGCATTATGATTGATCCTTAGAAGGTGGAGTGTGTCAAAAATTGGCCTCCTACATCTACAAAAACTACTCAATCAAGAGATTTCTTGGGCTTATCTTCATTATATTGAGGTTTATCAAGAGATATGCAGATGCTTCTCTTATGGATAAGCATAAGAAGGAGGCTTTATTTTGGGACACTATTGCGCCAAACAAGGGCTTTGAGGAGCTCAAAGAAATTCTCACATTAGCTCCTATTCCATTATGCTTAGACTTCACAAAGCCATTCATGGTACAAGCCAATGCACGCGGAAGAGGTGTTGGGGTTGCTTTGTTCCAAGAACATGGAGTGATTGCATTTGAGAAAGAAAGTTAAATAATAAGGAGATGGCTATGCATGTCTATGATTAAGAAATGTTGGCAATACTTCATGCCATCAAGAAATGGCATTACTATTTGTATGGGATCTATTTCTTTATCAAAAGTGATCATAGAGTACTCCAATACTCTTGTCCCAACAAAATCTTTCTCCTAAGAAAAGCAGGTGGGTGGCCACTATACAAAATTATGACTTCAAGATCTCTTAGATGAAGGGAAAGGAGAATGTTGTGACAAACGCATTATCACGCATTTGGGATGTTCATTAAGGTAAAATCTCAACATTCATTAATGACAATATCAATGGTGCATAAAGATTGGATAATGGAGATACAAGAAGAGTATCTTTGGATGAGGACTTGTGGCATTGTTATGGCATTAAAAAAGTAAAGCATGTTCCTTAATGGCAATCTCAGTGGTGCATAAAGATTGGATCATGGATATGCAAGAAGAGTATCTTTTATATGAGGAAGTGCCATCATTATGGCATAAATTACAGCATGGTTCCCATCAAGAATTATCATATTACAAGCTTCATAATGGACTCATTTTATATAAGGATGAGGTCTACCTTATGCCTACATCAAGCTACAAGAAAAGAGTGTTGGAAGAAATGCACTTTTCTCCATTTTTGGGGCACATGGGGCTGTTTAAGTCCTTTAACAAAGTACGGAAAAGTTTTGATTTTTTAGAAGGGGATGTGGAAGGATGTGCATGCTTTTATGACTAGTCTACCATGCCAAAAAAACAAAGATCCCACACATAAACCTAGTGGCTTGCTCCAGTCTTTGCCTATTCTCAAGGGCAAATGGACACATTTCTATGGACTTCATCACAAGGCTACCTCACACAAGGAGGGGATGGGATACAATATATGTGTTTGTGGACCACATGACAAAAGTGGCACACTTCATTCCTTCCAAGGTCAAATTTTTAACATCTATGGTTGTAAAATAGTTTGTGGATCATGTGTTCAAGTTACATGGAGTATCACAACAAATTGTGAGCGACCATGATGTCAAGTTTATGAGCTCATTTTGGAAGACTTTATTTGAGATTATGTGGGGAATGTTTTGATACCTAGCACCACTTATCATCCCAAGACCGATGGGTAAACATAAGGGTTAATTAGTGAGTTACAACCTATTTGAGGCATTATTGCCAAGGCGTATGGGATGAATGGTTACAAATTGACGAATTTACTCATAATAGCATGCATGATGAGAGAATTGGTATGTCACCTTATGAGGCACTTTATGAGCATCATGAGAGCATTGGCATGTCACCTTATGTGGCACTTTATGAGCACCACAAGAGCACTGGCATGTCACCTTATGAGGCACTTTTTTATGAGTATTAAGTGAATGTGCCAATGATGATTCAAAATCAAGAAGGAGTGAATCCTAATACAAAGGAAGAGATGGAAAAGATGGATGCAATTTTACAACAGTGAAAGGCTAATATGAGGCAAGCTCAAGAAAGAATGAGGCATTATGCAAATGCCCATAGGATACTATTGGAATTCAAGGAAGGGGATTGGGTTTTCTTAAGGATCCCAAAGACGAGATATGGTGCTCTTAAGGGTAACACTAATACCAAGCTAGCTCACCGGTATTATGGGCCATACAAGGTTGTGAGGCATGTTGGTGTGGCTGCGTATCAATTGGAACTACCACCAACTACAAAGATTCACAATGTGTTCATGTATTACCTTGGGTTAGAAGTGCTTGTGCATGATGATCTACCTCTAATGACTGAAGAAGGAATGATTGAGTACATGTAGGAAATGATTTTGGGCATAAGAGAAAGGGTCCTTTGCAAAACTGAACGTTGGTGGAATATCTAGTCAAATGGCAAGGGTTACTTAATGAAGAAGCTTTATGGTGGCAACCTACATCTATATTGGAAGGCTACAAAGGGTTGTTGGATGCATTTGAAAACTCAATTGAGGCTTGAAAACAATTAAATAGCTTGCTGGAATTTCCTATAAATGCACTTTGGATAGTCCTATATTCACTTGAGATGGATAGTGTTTGGAACCTTTATGATACTTATATAGTATCATGATAAATGCACTTTGGATAGTCCTATATTCACTTGAGATGGATAGTGTATGGAAGCTTTATGATTCTTATATAGTATTATGATAAATGCATTTGGATATGTTTGGAGGATAGAAGGTGCAGTTTATAGCCATACATATTCTATCCTTTTGTCTCCAACACACATATGGCTCAAGTGTGGGCATGATGCTTGACATGAGTCTTTGCTAATATTCTTCATTCATGTGAGTTTACACATACATCCATGGTTTCGAGGATGAAACCTCATGGGTGGGGATGGTTTGAGTCTCATGTCTATTTCGGCTCAAGGTCAAGAATAAGTACATGTAAAAGGGTCAAGAGCTAGGGAATAGAATGGCCATGGCCATGGACACTTTTAAGTGTAATATGAAAGGGCAAACCATGTAATATGAAAGGGCAAACCATGTATATAAGTGAAAATGGGAAATAATGATGTAACTAATCACTTGCTAATGAAAATTATAATTTTCTAATCCTAGCTATGGTGGCTTCTCCCTTTTGAGAAGATGAGTGAGCCCTCCTCTATGAGTGCTACCATGTAAACTCCAGTTCATTGAGTGTTCCTCTTTTTTTTTTTCATTGTTTGATCCTTTTCCAAGCTACCTAGGCCCTATACCTACTTATCATTAATGTACACGATAAGAGTGTGGTGTGTATGCATGCATAAACTTAGCACCATGATGTATGTATCAATAATTACAAATCAATGCCAATAATATATTTAATTGTGACCTCATCAAGGTTTCCTTTGCTACCTATCTAAGCTAAACCCCCTCTATTGAGCCTTCTCTCGCTATCATGGCTTCATTATCACCACATGTATGACTAAACAAATTCCACCAGTTAAAAGTAAACATAAACAACTTAGAACATGGTCCTAGTAGTCTAGCCTTATCAACTTATATCAACCACTAATATCCTTTGCATTGAATAAAAACTATATGTTATGTGATACCTTTTGACCTTAGATTGGTTTGGGGATTCTTTTATTCAACATCATAAAGAAACCGAGAGAGAGAGAGAGAGAGAGAGAGAGAGAGAGAGAGAGAGAGTTGTAATATTAGAATCTACCTAATCTCACTCAACTTTCATGATAGTTAAGTATGAGATATGATTGTCATTGCCGAAACAATAATTTGATTTTATGAGTTAAACATTCTTACATCCTACCCAAGTAAACACATAACAAGCTAAATTATAATTAACTCAAAGAAACTTCCATGAAGACATAAGCATACATGATTTCTAAGAATAACAAAAGGGGAAAAGAAACCTAAACAAACATAGCAAAGTGCAACAAAGAGAGAGAATTGTAGATCACCAAGAGTTAGGCATTATATGCATTTATTGATTGAAAACCTAAAAAATAAAGAATGAAAATACATTTATAAAAATTTAAGTAACATATATAAGTTAAGAAGAGACAACATGATGTGAGTTCAAGGCGTTACCTTATTGGCGGTCAACACTCGACCAGCTATCACAAAAGCAATAATCCCATATGTGATTGAGGAGTCTTGGGCATTGGGGTACATAGGGTTTAAAGGCTCACACACGTGAATTATGTGGGTGTAGGGGATACAAGGTGGGGGGCCTCAGGTTGTCTAGTTGTTATTGCTATTGTGCGTGTGTGTGAGCCTCGTCTATTGTTTTCCCTTAATTGCTTGACCTAACATTGGTATCAGAGCAAGGGAGTGTCGCTACTTATGGCGTTGCTGGTGGCATTGCTAGCGCCTGTGCTCCGTAGAAAAGTGGGATGTAGTTGTGCACTGGTGTGCCGAGTGGCATCGCCATGGCTGGCATGCTTGAAGATGCTAGGCAGGATTTGCGCTTGGTAGGCTTGTTGTTGCTTGGCTAGCTGGTGGCACCATTGGTTGGGCGAGCACATCGAGGTGTCCTTTGTGTTGAGGGAGGGTGTTGGTGGTCAACACTCAACCAGATGCCACATAAGTAATAATCCCATATGTGATTGAGGAGTCTTGGGCATTGAGGTACATAGGTGCTCATACACGTGAATTATCCCCCCACATTTTTTTGTGGGCGTAGGAGATACGAGGTGGGGGGGCTTAGGTTGGTCGGTCACTGTGCTGTTGAGCATGTGTGTGAGCCTCGTTTGCTATTTGCCCTTGATTGCCTGACCCAACAATTGTGTCATCGAGAATGTGTTGGCTTGCCTTTTCTCCCATCTTCCACATGTCATTGTCGTTTGAAAATCCAAGTCAACCAAACTTGGTCCCTCAATCAATATGTGCATCAAAGCATCGGCATTTCTTGTACTCAAGTGATTTCTTAACTTAATCTTGAAGAGTTTTTAACACTCAACCAGATGCCACATAAGTAATAATCCCATATGTGATTGAGGAGTCTTGGGCATTGAGGTACATAGGGTCAAAGGCTCATACACGTGAATTATCCCCCCACATTTTTATGTGGGCATAGGAGATACAAGGTGGGGGGTTTAGGTTGGTTGGTCACTGTGCTGTTGGGCATGTGTGCACGAGCCTCGTTTGCTATTTGCCCTTGATTGCCTGACCCAATAATTGTGTCATCGAGAATGTATTGACTTGTCTTTTCTCTCATCTTCCACATGTCATCGTCGTTTGAAAATCCAAATCAACCAAACTTGGCATTTCTTGTGCTCAAGTGATTTCTTAACTGAATCTTGAAGAGTTTTTTAACACTAAATTCCCTCTCACATGATGTGGTGCTATAATATTGATCATATAAATTCCTTTCAATTGTAGTAGCATAGGGTAGCTTGTAGCTTGAAGTAGTGATATTCTTTCTTTGTTTGGTCTCTACTTATCAATGTCTCCAAAACCTCACCATTCACTCCCACCTTTGCTTCTTTATAAAAAGATGCTACGTGGTTAATCTTAGAATGGTCATAATTTTTGACCTCTTTTTCCCATGGGAACTAGAAGGAGCTAAAGCTCTAAAACATCTCAAAACATGATTATCAAAAAATATTTATCTCAAATTCTTAATAATCGAGTCAACAAAAGACTTTTGAAACAAAATTGAGCTATCCAAGTTAGATCCATCTCTCTCTATATAAATTTTGATGTTTTTGTACATGTTACCTCTCGGATAGATGAATGTAAGACATAAACTTATCCATCAAAAGGTCCATAATCTAGGATGATCTGGTAGCTACTTTATCAACAAGTACTGAAGCATTTACTTCAACATCATGATCCAACACGAACTACATCTCCAAATCCTGCATCTCAACCTCAATAAAGCCAATAATCAATGTTACATCAACATAATTTTGTTGAAATACCTTACTTAATGTTGCAAGCCTCTCTAGAATATTAGCCCCATGAAGTCCATATTATAAATGAATTCAAACTTTGAAATCGTATAAAAAAGAGACTTATTCTCTCTTTTTGCAAACTCTAACAAAGCCTCAAAATACTCACAAACCTTATAAACCACACTGTGTCTACTCAACCATCTCACCTTATGGATTCTACTCATATGTAGCATTGCACACCCAAACTCTTTCTCCAAACTCTCAAACATAGAGGTTTTTAGAGAGCTTTTTGAGAACATCGATGTAATAGAATTCATGCATGCATCTAAATTATGTGAAATTTTAGAATATTTAATTACATTAGATAAACACAAGCTTGCTTGATGTGCAACACAATGAATGTTAGTCATGAAAGCATTATCTCTTTTCAAACATGCAGACAAGCCATTATGGCATCCGATCATTGCTGATGCACCATGTGAACCAAAATAAACCATTTTTTAAATATTAAGACCAAAAGTGGACATGAACTTCATGGTTACGTTGTATAAATTAAATGATGTTCCGCTATTAATCTCTAATAATCCAACAAAAATTGTGATAGGTTCATGATTCTCTAAGAATGATGTATAAATGATTAAATGTTACATAAGTTGAATATCTATAGATTAATCCATCATGATGTTGAAAAACAATGATTGTATAAATTAGATGATGTTCCATTACCAATCTCTAATAATTCAATGAAAGTTATAATAATAGATTTATGATTTTCTAAGAATGATGCATAGATGATTAGATGTTACTTAAGTTGAATATCTATCATGATGCTAAAAAACGGTGATTGTTTTAATCTTTGAAGAAGCCCTTTCATCAAAGACTCACTAATATATTGAACAAAGGTGATGCATGACATATCATTATGATACATATCTACTAGAAGTAAAGAGCAACCACATAATGAGAGCAACTGCAAAATTAATGCACACTTACTGCTGAAAGCAAGATCCTCCTTATCCACATGATATGCAGTAGCAAAAAGATTTGATGTGGCAAGATTGGCTTTATCCTTGAAAATACTCAATGTATCTGTAATATTCACCTTACTTGTACTAGATGAATAGGCAAACTTGTGAGTATCAGATCTTGCATGATTAGAAAGGGCACTTATCTGAATATTTTTGGAACCCATTTTACTAAAATCCCTCTTGGAATTTATATCTTTCTTGCAAAATTTGCAACACATATGACCTACTTTCTTGTCAAAATAAGCCCAGTCATAAATCTTCACCCACCTTTTATTCTAATCATGCCATGTTTTTTTCCTATGCACAACCTCTTCTTCTGTATCTACTGCTTTAAACATATCATTCACAAATTTAGCTATTTCATCATCGATTATAGTTTTACATGTTTTGAACTTCCCTGTTTTCTTTTGCTTGAACCTGCTCGAGTTTCTTTTCTTATGAACCCAGGCATCCCAAGCAATATGGATTGCACAAAAAACATTCTTCTACTTGTATTCACAAATAATTGACATAACTTTAGAATGTAGAATACTAACATAAAAGTGTTCATTAGCATTGATAATATGGCAATGTCTAGGTCATCATCATTGACAACAATAGTAATGATGTCCACAACTACAATGGCCCTAACCATGGTCCTCCATGACCATGATCTTGGCCCTTGGTTGTTGAGCTTCATCGAGCAACCCTTGCCACAATTAAAGGCTCTGAGCACATATGGAAGGTGTAAAGCTTTAGGAAAACTCAACAAGACTACCATAAAAAAGACATGTTAGCACTATAGATTGGTACTACTACAAGAGTAGTCCTCTAGCTAGTAGGTATAAGGCTAGTTGTAGCAATCACTACCAACCCAAACCCTGTTTCATAACCTTAATCTGGGGTCTAGAAAGGTATTTCTTTTTTTACACATCACGCATCTCTTCCAATTAGCTATAGTACTATCGCTCTATGCATTTCCAAGTGTCTAATGTATGGATGCGGTAACCAACTATCATGATAGATTTCCATATAATGACTCTTTATAGTCCATGATGCCATGCCAAATCACTATGCCCTTCTTGTTTAACCCAAAATGTGAGAAACCCTTCCTTGTAAAATATGGAAGTATTTTCTTTAGTGCTTACTTACTTTTATTATACTATTCCACATGCGAAGGGGGCTTCCCACATTAGGACCACTGCCCCATGCCACCTGGCAACCTATCAACAATGACATCAAGCATCGAAAGTGCATGTCTAAAATGTACAATCCTACGAAGGGATAAAGTCCGAATCTTCTAATTAGTAAAAAAATAAGAAATACAAGAAAATGATTTGTAAGTAGAAAAAAGATATTCTTTTATATATTAGGCTAATACTCCTTACATATCCCGAAAAATAGAAAGTTAAAGAAACATGCATATGCCATGTATGATGGTGTACTTGTAAGGCGGACTTTGGTGAGAGCAGGAGTCCTGGGATGAGTATCAAAATCCAGATGATAGATTGAGTCTTCGAGATGAAACTTAAAGCCCTAAGGCCCTTACTGCTTAGCGTAAAATTTAAATTTGAATTAAGTTATTAACAATTCAGCCCTTAGCCTAAATTGTTAATAAGTTAATAGTGAATATATCTATTATCTACATTATTTTTAATTAATATATAAACAAATATTATCTTGCAAGAAACTTTATTAAGGAGATTTATTAGTCTTAATCTATGAATTAAAGTTGTTTAAAATTTGAGACCTTTTTCACAAGGTCATATTTTTTTTTCAAATAAAGGCTACTTATATTAAGAGATTAGAAAGAGACAGGTTACAACATATAGAGAGCTCTAATGAGTACAATGTCCTTGAACATGACATTCTCTTCTTATCACCCACAGTTCCTGAAATGCAAGCCATAGTTGCTCCACAAGCTTGCCTTTGACTTTATTGAGAAGCTTCTCTAGTTGTGTATCTAGCTTTTTCCACTTTTTCTGAGTGTGTCTTTCAAAAAACATAGAGTGCTTTGATGAGAGCAATACATCCTTGGAGATCACGGACTCTCTCATCTTCAACAGATCCTGAATTTGCTGTATCACCTGGTCCACTTGCTTTCCTTTAGCTTTCTTATGCAAGCAATGAAGCTTGGTGTCCAGGTCTTTCATCCATCTTTGTATGAATCTTTCACCTACATGTATCAAGTTCTCTTTCAACCCTAAAATTGTTAGTAGGCATACTATTAAAAATGGAATCAAGTCTATGTAACCACAAGCACCATAATAGCTCAATTCTCACAAGACAGCCCATAGTTCCAAGGTGCAACCGATGCCTTCTCCAAGTAATAAGTTTTTCCAGCCAAGGGTGTAGCCATTCCATGACTGAATGCATTTGGCTAATGACTCGAAGCATTCCTTTGCAATAGGGCAGTGCATGAATATGTGTAGGTCATCCTCAACCTCCTTGCATCTGTGGCACTTCCCATCCCCAATGTTAAGTCTGAGGGCTTTAAGCTGAGTCCAAATAGCTCTGAACATAACCAACCAAGCTAGGCACACTTTTTTTGGTTCCACATATTTATTCCATAACTTACCAAACACAAAATACCATTGTGATCTGTCCAGAAGGATTCCCCATCTCTTGTTTAAAGTGCAATGGATAGGATCAGTTCTTTGTTTGGGGGGAATAGGGAGAAGTCCTTTTTGACTTTGCCATTGGAATGCTTTGTGAGCAGGCATATCTTTAATTGATAGCAGCCAGGTGTCCGATTGGTGCTATAGAATGATTCTTGCCCCAATAAGGTCTAATTCTACATATGAGACATTATAGTCTCTGATCAAATCAGCTCTAGACATCCAAGAATTGATGTCTCTATCCCAGATATCCCACCAACAGCAAATTCCTTCCTTATGCATCCTCAAAGCCGCTTTAGCTTGGGCATTATCAATTGGGGGGAGGGGAATGCTTGGCCACCAGATGGAGTCTCTCCCATGTATACCCCATGTGTAACTAGGCTTCTCAAAAAGGATAAGGTCAGTCTTGATAGCATTCCAAGCCGACCAAAGCGAATAGACCAGTTGGCTGCCAACCGGTTTCACCAAGTGTTTGCTTGCCATAATTGTGAGCGAGAGGAGCTTCTTCCACTTGGGGAATTGTTTGAGCTAGACATCTCTGCTTAAGGGTGACCTTGAATCCCATGGGATGCCCAATAATTTGAAAATCACTCCCTCTTCCAGGACTTTAGAGCCAGCTTGGATTAGGCAGTCAGGAGGCTTATCAACATGAAAGTCCTGATACCTATTTTCTTATGGTTAATGACTAAGCTAGAAGCCCTGCAAATAAATGTCCAAGCAATCCCAAAAGCACTTAATTCTTAGCTCATTATTGGCAACCATGGCATTAGTATCATCAGCAAACATTTGAGTGCATAGCTGCTTATTGTTTGGGAAGAGAGATGCCATTCATTTCCCCTTTGTCCATTCATTTCCCCTTTGTCCATCCTATCTTTAATCAGCCAGCTCAGACCATTTGCAGCAATAGCATAGAGGAGGGGTGCTAGAGGGTAGCCTTGTTTGATAGATTTGGTAAGGGAGAAAGCACTAGAGAGCACACCATTGACATTCACTCTAGCCGTGGCATTCCCAAAAAGAGTACTCACCATTTGGATGAAATGTTGACCTGCACCCATATGTTTAAGGGATTCTAGTAAATAATGCCAAAACTGAGACTATTATAGGCTTTATCAAAGTCAATTTTGAAAAAGATGTAGTCCTGTTCAGATTCTTCTGCATACTCCATCCATACCCTCCCACAATGTGATAATGGCATCCAGAATGTAGCTTCCTTTGATGAAACCCTTCTGCTCCTGTCTGATCCAATTCTTTGGTTGACTGGATAGCCTCAGAGCTAAGGCCTTGGCAAATATTTTGTAAGCATAGTTTAACATGGTAATAGGTCTCCAATTGCTCAAGTCATTCTTCTCCCCTTTCTTATGGATCAGTTTTATCCACCCTTCATTGATTGGGTGGGGCAACGCCCCAAAAGAGAGCCTCCTACCACACCGCAAGTAAGGGAGACAACAAGAGATCCTTGAACGTCTTATAGAATTCAACGGGCATGCCATCTACACCTAGGCTTTTCCTCACCTTTAGGCAGTCTATGGCCTTGCCAATCTCCTCTTTGAAGATGTTGTTTCTAGCTCTTTAGCAAGTGTGTCAGGGATGGTTGGCTTCCTGGCCTGCCCTATGAGTGCAATGCATTTGAGTTAGTCATTGGTCACCCCTCCCCCTTTACTAAATATGTTATTAAAGTGCTTGAAGACTCTTGTTCTATCCCCTTCCTCAGAGGAGTTACTCGAAAAGTTAGGATCATGCAGTGTAGGGATTGCATCCTTACATTGTTTGACTTTTAGCATTTTGAACATCTCAAGAGTGGGAAGGTCAACTTTCCTAGCTCGCCAATCTCTAAAGAATAGGAGGGCCTACTTCTGGGATAACTCCTCTTCTCTCCTAATTTCAGCCCTAGTACTAAGAACAGCTTCTTGAATAGTAGGGTCTTCCTTATTGGCTATCACTTCCAATTCTTTTAGTTTCAGATAGAGCATGCCTCTTTTGTTTTTCCTGATTCTGGTTACCTCTTTCCTAATGCAAATCAAAAGGGCTTGGGTAGATTTGATGGCCAGACTCCATGCCCTTTCTGGGGTAAGACCACAGCTGAAGAGTCCAAATTCTTTTGACTTCCTCCTAAAAAATAGGCATTTTAAATAGGGCTGGATCCGTGTGGAACCACTGATTAGAGACCTTTTTGTCATGGTTGTCCAGCACTAATATAATGGGGTAGTGATCTGAGAGGCAAGTAGAAATGTCGGTTCTACATTCACATCTGATGTAGGAGTTACCCAAGGTTTTGCTAACATATCCTTTGTCCAATCTAGCTTTTCTTTGTCAATTCCCCATGGGCATAATTCTGCCACGTGTAGTCTCCAATATACCCTACGTCACATAGCTCAAAGTGATTAGTAGTGCGCTGCCAGGCTAGGAGATCAGCCCCTTTTATGACTTGATCTTAACTTGTCATTTTTGGATTCCACCATATTGAAGTCCCCCATTAGAATGATAGGATCAGGGACCCTTCTCAGGGTACCCTAGGTTCTGATTCTGATTGCCTGAGCACCTCCAACATACCAATGAAGGAGAAGGTTGTCATTTCAAATGCAGCCCATTGATCAAACGTATCAATCCTCACATCTTTCAGCTCATTCTGATGGTCTACATGCATGCCCACAGCACTCCTCCAGAACCCTGATAGTGGGGTGTGTAGATCCAGATGTGCTCTTTAGAGATGATGAGAAACCTTTTTCAAGCTCATCCCGCCATTAACTTTGACTTCAGTTAGAGCTATAACGTCGATTCTACCTTGTTTCCTTAGCCATTGTTTCACTAGTTGGACTTTTGAAAGGTCAGTTTGACATTCAAAGTGGTGCATCTCATTTGCCCTTTTTCTGAGAGTTGGCCTTTTTAGGTCCCACTTTGGAGGCAGCTTGAGGTGTGGTGGATCCAACCTGAGCATGCATTCTTTTCAATTCCTTGACTATCTCCATTTCTTTGGGAAAACCATTTTCTGTATCAGACAGAGACTGCTCAACCCTGTCTTGCTCATCTCCCAACAACGAGCCAGCCAACATTGCGTGGGGAGGGAGTACCTGGTCATGGTCCATTTGGTTAGTTTAGGCCAGAATTCTGGATCTATCCAGAGGCGTGGACTGAATGATCTCTTGGGAGTCAATTGGATCATTAGGGTCCGAGATGCTGTCTAGCAAGGCGAAGGAGTTAGCAAACGCCCTTTGGTTTCCCGCCCTATTCTGTCTAAATGTCTTCCTCCTGTTGGGTACTATAAACTTTTCTCCCTTGTCTTTTGAGGTAGAGGGAGCAAGGGGAGGAGGCACAGTCAGATTTTTATTCACTCCAGTAGGCTGAGCTTGGTTGCTGGTTGTTGGAAGATTAGGGACACTAATCGCACTCAAATTGGGGTATTTGGAAGGACACTCTCTGATAACATACCCTTGCTTTCCACAGTGGAAGCATGCGTTGGGAAGGTGTTTGTACAGAATGCTTTGCTGGATGTTATAGTCACCGCAACAATTGATTTCAATCTCATCAATAAGGGGCCTATCTAGATCCACTTCCACAAGGACCTGAGGATGCCAAGCCGGGTTGTAGTCATTCTTGGGTCTCATGCCTAGAACTTTCCCTATGGGGGATACAATTTTTTTGAGCCAAGGGTACAAGTAAAAAGGTAGGTTGGGATGCTCAACCCACACAGGATAGGCTGAGGGTTTTGGACCCTGAGGGTTAAAGCTTTTGGACCAACTGAAGATACAGAAAGGGATGTTCCTGTACATCCATTGCTCTGATCCTAGGACCTTAAGAGCCATATTTGAGTCTTTGAATAGAAAGAGGTAATACCCATTTGGGAGGGCTTGGATGATCTCTACCTCAATACCAATGGAGATCCAGTTGTCTTTGACCCACCAATCCCTAAGGAAATCTATTGGTGGTCTTGGCCCGAACAGTAAACCAACTAAACATCAGGCTGTGTAATCAATTTCCAAAGATTGAACCAACTCTGGTGGAAGACAAACCAGAGGTTTAATGGAAGAGGGATAACTTGATGTGGCCAGAGAGATTGTTTGTTGGTTTGAGCCTCTTCTTCGACTTATTTCTGCAGCAGCATGAGATTTAGTTCTTCTACTCGGGCTCTGGAATCTTCTAGCTGTTTTTTGGTGTCCAGGAAATCTTCTAGCACCCGCTCATATTTCACCATAGCTTCTCTATTGCCATCCATGGCAGGGGGCCACTGCAGGGATTGTTGAAATGCTGCTTGAGTACTCTTAACAGGCAGTGAAATCTGTGCAGTCCCAGAGCCAGACCCCTGTGCTCTGAGAGCAGAGTGGGGGTTCCCCTCCACTCGGTGCCCATGCACTTGAGGGGGGGATGCTGTCGAGAAGGAGGAGAATCAAATGCTAAATGCGAGCCTCTGGCAGCAGGCGCAGAGGAAAAGGTGAAAATGCAGAGGGCTAATCAGACGCAGCCCGCCATCGGCCATGAAACCTGCTTGCGCAACGGCTAGTTGTTTCTCTCCGCGCGCGAAGCTGTTCTCCGATTGCTACTTGTGCATTTTCCTTATAGGAGGAGCATGAAGGTCATAGTTTTTTGTGAATCTTTATTTTCAAGAATTAAATTTAAAAAAAAACCCTTAAAAGAAAACCTCCTAGCAAATTGATTGGTCCTTTTTTCCAAAATGAGCCTTGAGAAATACACAAGTAACAAGACGAGTGTGTGTCGGTGGGAATAATAAAGTGGGGCCTGTCGGCAAATTGCGTTGATTGATTGATTGATGGGCCGTGTTGCGCTGAAGCGGCCGTGCGAGATTGCCTCGTGCGAGAAGGTTGTGAGCGCCGGTATTCTTTTTGATATATATTATTATTCTGATGCCCACTTTCTCTTTTCAGCCAGCCATCCCAGTCCTTTACGTAAAGCTAGCTAGCAACGACTGGTGGCGGTGAGAGATGCTTGCTGCGTGTGCCTGCACTTACTTGTGTGTGTGGCTGCTTTATTCTATAAGAAGGTACTCACTCTACGATAATGTGCCGTGCTTTGCGTTGATGCTTAGGTGTCCGATTCCTTACCATCACGCGGCGGCCTTGATTGACCTTTACTCAGGTGGCTTCTGCGGAGACCGGTGAGCCGCGTTAGGCCGGCAGCAGGCTAGGAGAAGACTAATAAGGGGCGTTTCTATGGCGAGTCTCTATTATGGTCGGCTACCCTAGCCTGGTTAGTAGCTCATCAAGAGAATAAGAAGGAAACGCGTGATGGCATAGGCAATCATTGCCAGGCATCACGCTTAGGAGCCAAGACAAGAAGGGTTGAGAAGAGTGTAAGCACTTAATTGTCATGGGGTTAGAAGGATTGGAGTTGGAGAGAGAGAGAGAGAGAGAGAGAGAGAGACCATAATATATGCTTAGTAGGAACATTATATATGCTTTTAAATAGGAATAAGAAAAAGGATATTTGCTCCATCTATAATAAGATGGGTCTAATACAAATTCTCATTTTCGAAGCTTGTCCTACATCCATCTAATAAGAATTATTAGGTTAGCTCTTCCTAACAAGACTAGAGGTGTCATGCATCCAATAGTAGAGTTTTGTTACACTACAACAAATAGGGGGTATATAGCCCCTTTTTTTATCCATCCAAAGAAATCAAAGGATATAGAGAGTTAAAAAAACATGTTTCATGGTTATAAATATAGTTGGACAATGCGGCTACAAGTTCGCGGCTAGGTCACATTGTTACAACCACATTTATAACCACGAAACAACCAAAAAAATCACAAAAAAATTGGGGTAGAATGGGGGAGATTAGTCTCTCCCAATTTTTTAAATTAAAAGTACACATCATTAAGAGCATGAACACATTAAGAAGATAAAGATCTCATAACATTTAGAGCATAGAAAGGCATTACATTTAATATCTAAAATATTAAAAGAATATTTATGATATATACATTATATATAATATGCAAATGCAAAGAGAGCTATATCCATGCATAGAACACTCTATGTATACATAGAGCTCATAGAGAGCCCTATGCATGCATATCGCTCAAACCTTAAAACCTTTGAGCTCTATGCATGGATCTATGTATGTATAGTGCTCATTGCTTATGCCTAGGGCTCTCTATTCATGCATACAGAGCCCTATGCACGCATAGCGCTCAATGCTTATGCATAGAGCTTAAAGAGAGCCCACCTACATAGAGCTCTATGCATAAGGTAAGAGCCCTTATTTATGCAAATTCATAGAGATCAATGCATGAGAGCTCTAATGCATGTGAAAAAAAAGTATACCCATAGCACTCGAGGGTGTAGCATTAAAAAAATGAGTATTGGGTTTAAAGTTTACCATCGTAAGAGAATAAAGAGCCAGCAAACAAAGAGCAGAGTGATGACCTACAAGTAGAAAAGAGAACATATGTTAACCTAAGGTTAACGAGGACTACCTACATGCATCAACAACGGGCCTACACCACCACAATGGGCATGTGCATTGGCCATGAGTGAAGATGAACCGTCCATAACGAGCTAACAAGAAGTAGAAACACTTGAGAGTCACCAAAGGACGTACATACACAATGGGCATCGCCTAAAAGATCTTTGTCTGCCCTTAAGAATGTGTTGTCCGCCTAAGTGAAAATTAATAACTCTTTCCAGCCATTATAATGTTCTTGTGATCATACTTAATGATGTACTCAAGGGACGACCGAGCCAAGTAAAAGAGTCGGCATCTGCCCAATGTGTGCTTAGACTAGCCTAGATATGGTTAGGTAATAACTTAGGTACCTAACTACTAGTTATAAGGTGTGGACAGCCTAAGCTTTTGACTATCTTGTATACAAGTCGGCATCTGCCCAATGTGTGCTTAGACTAGCCTAGATACGGTTAGGTAATAACTTAGGTACCTAACTACTAGTTATAAGGTGTGGACAGCCTAAGCTTTTAACTATCTTGTATACAAGTCGGCATTTGCCCAATGTGTACTTAGACTAGCCTAGATATGGTTAGGTAATAACTTAGGTACCTAACTACTAGTTATAAGGTGTGGACAGCCTAAGCTTTTAACTATCTTGTATACAAGTCGATTTCTCTAATGAGAAAAGGAGAATCCCTTGAGTGCTGAATGTGAGTATGCTTTTTCTTCCTTGTGCCCAAGTTCTCTTGCCCTCTTGCCTCTGTGTACATGATATTGCTTATGTGTGAGAGTGTGTGTGATCCACTTGCCTTCTTGCCCTTCTTTAGCTTGCATATGAGTGGATGTGTGAGAGTGTGTGTGATCCACTTGCCTTCTTGCCCTTCTTTAGCTTGCATATGAGTGGATGTGTGAGAGTGTGAGAGACGATTTGGTGTCTTGAGAGGCTAGCATGGTCTCTTCTCTCTTGAGGCTCCTAGGCTCTATATAGACAACTCTCAAGCAGTGATAATGGGAGGTGGGTCTTCTCAAGTGCTAGCTAGTGTTAACGTGGTTACCTCTTCTCCAAGATGGCAAGTGAGCATCCAAGTTTTCTACGACATGAGAAAGGTAAGTGCGCTCCACTTGGTTAGTGAGTGTGACCAGTGTGTTTGGGCTTTCCATTTTGGCACCGTTGCCAGGGAGAGCACGGATGCTTTGACTTAATTCTTGTGTTGGGCTTGTTTCTCTTGCCACATGGTGAAAGACCCATGTGTGAGCATGCTTTAAGGGAAAACTAGCATTGGAAAGCTTGTTGTGTTTTGATTTGGTGATTTTTGCTTCATTTTTATGATAATGTGGATTAGCCTTAAGTAGGTAAAGCATAGGAGCTTTCTTTGCTTACATTTGGTGGCGTAAATCCAAGATCTTTCCAGAATCATCTCCTCTTCCATTGTTCCTGCAGGCATAACAAATACCTTTCCACAACCAAGGGATTAATTTTGATGGAGATGTTAACATGAAAAAACCCCATGGTTTGCATAACAGACAGATGCACACCGTGAACCTGGGCATAAGTTGCCTCTAGGATGGGTCTGTTCAGAGCTACCCAAGTTTCATAGGAAATCAAGTTATGACTTGATCCCGTATCAATCAATGCAATGGTCTTTGTTTGATTACCCTTGGTAGAGAGACGTACATTGAGGCGTGCAAGTTCAATGTCCAGGTCATCCTCTTCAATCAAAGACTAGGATTAAGAAAAGGATTAGCGGGTTGATTTGGTTACATAAGAGTAATGATAGACTAACGGCTCTCATTAGGCATATTGTGTTGTTGTTTAAGCATTAGTTAGATTAGTTAGTTAGTATTGAGTGGTTAGTATTGCAATAATTAGTAAGCTCTTGGCTAATTAGTTAACTTGTACTTAGTTGCATTTAGTTAATTAGTTAACTAAACTAAGTAGTATTAGTAATATTGATATTGGTTTGATTGCATTAGACTAGTTAGCATAATTAGTTGGATATAATTATTAGTAGTATTAGTAAGTTAGTTAGATTAGTTCAAAATTTTAGTTGTAAAAGAATAATAGTAATAAAAACCATTAAATACACAAAAAAAGGGGAAGGGAGAGAGAGAGAGAGAGAGAGAGAGAGAGAGAGAGAGAGAGAGAGAGAGAGAGAGAGAGAGAGAGGGATGGTGATTAGTAATTGAATAGTATAATTAGTAATATTAGTAAGTTAGGTAGATTAGTTCAAAATTTTAGTTGTAAAATAATAACAATAACCATTAAGTACACAAAAAGAAAGGGGAAGAGAAAGAGAGGGAGAGAGAGATGGACGATGAGAGAGAGAGAGAGAGAGAGAGAGAGAGAGAGAGAGAGAGAGAGAGAGAGAGAGAGAGAGAGATGGTGATTTTTAATTAAGAAAGAAAGAGAGCGAGGTGAATCCAGGGGGGAGTAAATATTTGCATCAGATTGAGAGAGAGAGAGAGAGAGAGAGAGAGAGAGAGATGGTGATTTTCAATTAAGAAAGAGAGCGAGGTGAATCCAGGGAGTAAATCTTTGCATCAGATTGAGGAGGAGGAGGAAGAAGGATTTAGGCAGAAAAAGAAACGTATGCAACAGGTAGACTTGTTAGTTGAATTTTGAATTAAGAAAAGATTAATTTGCTTAATCACCTATGAATCATGTTTAGTAAGCTTTCTTGTTAGCTATCAATTTGATTCTCCTCCATGCTCGAGTGTTCATAGAAAACCCGTAAACAGTGACAATGAACTCGCAAATATTTAGAGCTCCCTTGCAAAAGTAAAAGTTGTAATTTTTGACAGATTACATAATTTGGGACATAAAGCTAATTTACCTACATAATAAGAAAGCCAAGGTCTTTTGACATTACTAAATGTAGGCATGAAGGTTTTTACATGGTGCAAATATTTGACAAGAAGGTTTTCAAAGGTTAAGTTATCTAGGTATAAAGGTTAGACATGGTGCAAATATTTCTTTCCCTCAACTCATGCTCATGGTGCCTGGCTGTAGGTGGCAGCCTGTGTGATTGTGCTACTCTTTCTGGCTTCTTCAATGAACAATTCCTCGCTCGCTACGGTAGCCGTCTCTCCTTTTTGGTTGCATGGGCTTGGCTAAGGCGGTTTCCCTCTTGCCATGGGGAAACCGCAGGTCACCTGTATTCTGTACTCATCACAAGTTACCTACATTTCTCTTTCCGGCTTCTTCAATCTTCTTGTCTTACTCTCCTAAGGCAAGCAAGTCCCTCTTTTTGGTTGTGGGCTTGCGCCTTGGGCTAAGGTGGCTTTTCTCTTGCCATGGGAAGACCGCAACCCAAATCCCTAGAGAAGTTCTCAAAGGGCTAAGCTCGGCTTTCTCATGCCGCCGCCTGTGTCCTATGATCCTGTTCTTTTCAACTTTTCAATCCTCTGCGTTTTCTCATGCAGCTGCGTCCCCTGTACGATGCCCAATCTCGTCGGTGTTTACTTGTATTCTCTGATTTTTTTAAATTTTCTTGCATGTTATTTGAGCATACATGACCCTGCATGATGCCGAATCTGGTTGGTGTTTACTTGTATTATTTGATTTTTATAATTTTATTTAGCATGTTAATGTTTTTTGAGAATGTATATACGTAGGGTTACTTTTACAAATGGAGAGGGCCCTGCAAGTTGAGTGTGTGTCCTGTTAGGTTTTTTTTTAAATTAAGGGCATTACTTGTATTCTCTGATATTTTGCTTGCCATTTGAGCATGCCTAGCACTTGCAATCGGTCCGGTCTCCGGTGGTGATTATTCTGATGTTTTCTTGCTTGTCATTTGAGCATACATGCACATGCAATCGGTTCGGTTGTGATTATTTTGAGTTTTATCTTTTATGCTTTGATTTTTTCTTTTCTTGCTTGCCATTTGAGCATACATGGCACATGCAATCGGTATGGTGGTGATTATTGTGAGTTTTAACTTTTATGCTTTGATTTTTTCTCTTCTTGCTTGCCATTTGAGCATACATGGCACATGCAATCGGTCACTGGATGTCTTTTGTTTAAATGTCTTTTATTTTCTCTTGTATCATGAATAGAAATGTAAAAGAACTTTTATTTTTCTCTTGCAAACATGTAGGATAGAATGTCATACAAGCAGTCTACGCTCCTATTCTCACTTGGTTTTACTTGTGTCATTGAGCCATACAAGCAGTCTATGCTCCTATGCTCACTTGGTTTTACTTGTGTCATTGAGCCATACAATCTACGCTCCTATGCTCACTTGGTTTTGCATGTAGGATAGAATGTCATACAAGCAGTCTACGCTCCTATGCTCACTTGGTTTTACTTGTGTCATTGAGCCACCTAAGAAAAGGTCAAAAAGAGGCAAGGAAGAATCTTGTCCTGTTGGTAACAGTGCCATCAATATTTGCTTAGAGGATGCCTCTAGCAATACTCATGAGGAAGAAGTGCAAAGAATAAAAAATGCATGTACATTGTGGAGGAATGATGCATGGAATGTGACCTTTGAATGGGCTCACTTTGATGCTAATAGTGGGTTCATATTTTGTACAATATGTCAAAAAATGAAAAAAACTTAGAAGTAAGTTTGGTACTTTTCGGTCTGTTAATATTCAGGTAAGTGCAATTAGAGTACATGCAACTTCAAACGAGCATAGGTTGGCAGCACATTCTATGAACTATGGAACAAAAGCATTGAAAAGTGGTATTCAACGAGACAATAGGGGGATGTAGATCAAGGGGTTTCAAATCTTTCCAAGGATCTTATTATATAGCAAAAGATGACCTTGCCTTCAGTAAATTTCCAACTTTGCTATATTTGTTATCTTTGTGTCGTTGCCTCTTGCATAAGTGAATCTCTTTGCAACAGTGTGATTCTGAATGTGAATATGGATATTCTCATGCGGATTTCCATCGAAGGACCACCTTTCATGTCTTTTGATTTCACAGATGCAATCAATTTGTGGAGAGATGGAGCAAAGACTTCAAGACATGTGTACACTCAGATAGCTTAAGAAGGCTTATATTTTATGCTGCAGTTGTGGATAGAGCATATGTATTTGCTATTGCTACAGATAAGTCTATGGCAGCAGAGCTGGCTACTATTGTTTTTAGACAATTACTGCTGTGGATAGGTTGCATGCTATTTTTTGGATGGGTGTTACCTAGTGTAGAGGTGCAATTGTGAACAGGTTTCATGCTCTTGTTTTGGACAGTTGTTGCTCTTATGTAGTTGTTTCTATAGCGGACAAATAGCTTTTATGCATTTGTGGATAGCTATGCAGTTTTGTTGCTATTATGGGGACAGCTTCTATATGCAGCTTTGTTTGCTGTTAGTTGAAAGCTTTTATGCCCTTGCTACTATTTTGGTGTGTAGCTACTATGGAAAGCAAAGACTTCTTTTGGAAATATGAAAAAACTTGTTGCTATTATGGAAAGCAAAGAGTCATCATCAAGATATGTTTGCAATGGCACTAGTATGACATAGTGCTTATGTTCTTGTTGCTTTTCTCCATACATTTTGGTGCTTTATGATGTAGTCTTGTTGAACAAAATAAATTGCATGGATGTTTCTTACAAATGTATTAACACCAAGAGAATCAAAAGAAGAAAGTTAATATTTTTTTCTCTTGTGCAATGTAAAGATGGTTATCCTAGTACCTACGTATGCCTTGTAAATTTCTTAATGCAAGTTTTTAAATTCAATACTTTTGGAAGTTCCAATTATTCATGGCTTATAAATTTTGGTTGAGATTATTTAAAGGTTGCAATTTATTTCTTTGAATTGATGATTTTGGAAGTTTATTCTTTGCAAATTTTTAGGGGTTTTTTTCTCTAATCTGAAATATCTGCAATAATTTATTTAGCCTAAGTTATTTAGGAGTTTCCTTTGTGAGTGGGCTAGGGTTGCCTTGAATGCTAATAGTGGAGGGCAGTGTTGTTGACGTGGAGGATAATTTCCCTAGTGATGGTATGTCCGTGACCTCCTGCCAAAAGCACCGGTTCCATCTCCTGCTGAGGTCGGCCTCCGGGGCATCCATTTCTCGCTAACCACCTCCCATGCTGACCCACATGTCTCACCTCCTGGGCGGCCACACCTCACGTTGGTCCATTGGCCGGCACTTTCCGCATCCACATCGCACAGACCACGCGGCTTACGTGGTCTAATGCACATCACTTCACCACCCTTAGCTTGCACAAACCCGCTTCATGCACAACACTTCACATTTAGCACTAGGCTCACCACTGCACCGACCACCTCACAATCATTGTCTCTCACCTATACACACCTATACACCATCTTCCGCTTAGGTACCATAGGCTCACACATTAAGGCATACACTCATGCACAAGCGTTATTGTATGCACAACCAGGAAAAAAGAAAAAAAAAAGAAAAAAGAAAAGCTGTCCTGAATTACACAACATGGATGGAGTAATAATGTGATGTGTGTGATTGCATGCGCATGCCTCTCATGCATGGAGGCAAGCAGGGCGATAAGAATCAAAGGATGGCAGGAATCTGGGCGCAGTTATGGAGGTTGGGGGGATTGGGAACCAGACGAGGAAATGAAGAGGAGATGTGAGGAAGAAGGGGAAGGAGAGGCGAAGAAGGCGCAACATGATTGGATTTCTACAAGACTGAACACACAAGTGCAGGGAGGAAACCTCATCAAAGGGAAGGTATGTGCTAGTATCTCCTCTGATCTGGTGAGGAGACAGATTGAGTTGTTCTCTATGTGTAATGCTATTCTATTTTGCTCGGGAGACGTCGAGCAAGGCGGAACTAGAGAAGTGGTTACAGGATGAGGAATTTCATGAGAAGGTGGTTTCACAAGTTTTCTATCTAGGGAAAGGCTTCTTTAATGTTCTGTTCGTGAAAGGACAAAATTTTGTTGATCTGTTTGCAAGAGGTCCACTTTTCATGGGGCAAAGGCTTGTGCATGCTATGCCCTTCGACCCTGCTTTTGATGTAATTAGAAGCTTTCACGAGAGGCATGCCCGGTGTGGGTTGAAATTAAGGGGCTTCCACCTTGGCTACTAAGACTGGCTCTAGGGGATTTAACTAGAGCAATAGGCCCGGTTTTGTTTTTCCCAAAGGACGAGGACAGTGGACGACATTCGAACAAAGTTTGTATCACCTGGAATACCCTATTGGAGATGCCTAAAGTATTGGAAGTGGAGCTAGGGGAGCTAGGGAAGATGGAATTGAAACTTAAGTTTAGTGTTTTCCATGGGGCTTGGTTTAGATGTGGTAGTTTCGACCACATAGCCAAAAATTGTGGTGTTACAAAAAACACGGAGACGGGTGGGGAGGAGAGGAAGGAAGATGAACCGAGTGGGGGAGGAGAGGAAGGAAGATGAACCGGGTGGGGAGGAGAGGAAGGAAGATGAACCGGGTGGGGAGGAGAGGAAGGAAGATGAACCGGGTGGGGAGGAGAGGAAGGAAGATGAACCGAGTGGGGGGGATAAAGCCGGGATCAGCGAGATAAGCCTGAAGGGAAGGGGAAGTTGATATCAGAGGAAGGGGGGTCTATGGAGCAGGGTTGGACTAAAGTAAGGGACAGAGCAAAGGGGAGTGATAGCCATACGCAAATCAAAGAGGAAGCAAGAAGAAGCCAAAGTAGAAGGGGAAGGATGCAGTGGGTGGCAAATCCTTGGATGGGTCGGGACCTTTCCTTTATTCTAATCCCTTCAGTCCATTAGGAGTAGATGATAGTGAAACATCCTCCATGGGAAGATTCGACTGGCAGGTGGAGACTGTATGGAGGGATATCCAACAAGGATTTGGGGGTCAAGAAGATGATGTAGATGTAGAAGGGGAGGCTGAGGTGGATATGGTATCGGCCAACTGCTTTGAAATGAATAAGAGATGTAAAGTGAAGGGGTGTACCTGGAACGTGAAGGGATTAAGGGACAAGAAGAACAAGGATATCCAATAAGAGATGTAAGAAGTGAAGGGGTGTACCTGCAATGTGAGGGGAATAAGGGACAAGAAGAACAAGGATATCCAACAAGGATCTGGGGGTCAGAAAGTTGATCCAACTGTAGAAGGGGAGGCTGAGGTGGATATGGTACTGGCGACGACTGATTTGGAATGAATAAGAGATGTGAAGTGAAGGGGTGTACCTAGAACATGAAGGGATTAAGGGACAAGAAGAAGAACTCAGCCTTTTAGGGCCTAGTCAAGGAGTGGGGCATGTAAATGATCGCAGTTCAAGAACACAATTTGTTTGGTCTGAAATGTTGGAGAAAATATAGTTTTTTGGATTGGGTGGTTTTGTATGGGGGAGTGAACTCAGGATATAGTGGTGTTTTGACTATTGTTTAGGACTTAAAACCTAGTATTATAGCTAATCATCCTAACAGTAGAATCCTGGTAGTAGAAATCTAAGTGGATGAGGAGAGGGTTTGGGTAGTTAATATATATGGAGCCCATAGTCATAAGGTTAGAGGGGAGATGTGGGAATGGATTGATAAACTAGACATCCAATGCCTTTGCATCATTATGGGGGACTTTAATATGGTAAAGAAACATCTTGATAGATGTGGAGGGAACACGATTTTGATGGGTCAAAAGAGAAGGAAGTGGGAAAGACTTAGAGGTAAGTTGGGCCTTGTTGTTGATGGATGGGAATTGGGATGGGAATTGGAAGCTTGGGGATCTGAACATGGACATACATACTTTAGTCTTTAGTATTTTGGGTCATCTTCAATAATTGACGGGGTCTTCTTTAGTCATCAAGCTACATGGGTTCCTCATACCTACTATGCTAAAGCTGAACCCTGCTCTACTTTATCAGATCATATGCCCTTGAAATGGCGGTGGCAAGTGGTTGAATAGGGGGAAGATAAGCTTAGATATTTTCCTACAAGGAAGCTGAGAGTGAATAATCTTTTACTTAAGCATGAATTGTTTACCTCTCTCACTGAAGAGACTATTAGAAGGTTGAGAAGCAAAGGGGGCAAGGATGGACCTTGGAGAATCTTTGCTAATGAGATGCAAGATATTATTAGGAGAGTTGGCAAATTCAGGGCTGAGGAGAAGAGACAAGAGAGGAGGATTTAGGGTAAGCTATTGGAGTACTTACAACAAAGGAAAAGACAAGTTGGAGGTCTTTTTGAGACAGATCTTAGTCAAAACATTGAGTGCCAAACTTATTTGAAGAGAGAGGATGATAATTTGGCTAGGGAGAGAGAAAAAGGAGTTAAGTGGAAATCTTTTAACAACAAGAGGAAGCTAGCCAGATACCTATTTGGTTTAGCTAAGGAGAAAAGGAATATGGAAGTGTTAGGAAAATTTAGGGATGAGAAAGGCCAAGAGGTGGGTAATATTGATCAAATTACCCTAAAATGGGTGGAGTTCCTTGGATCCACATTGAGCAGTTTTTTAGGCTGACCACCAGCAGTGAGAGTGTATATGCAGCTTAGGCTGACCACCAGCAGAAAGCAATTTGTTAGGCATGGTAATTAAGAGTGTGGAGGCTGATAGAGCTAGATGGCTGGAAAGAGAAGTGGAAACGGAAGAATGTTGGTTGGCCTCATAGAAAGTTGGGAAGGAGAAGTCTCCTAGGTGGGATGGATTATCTATGGAATTCTTCATTGCCTTTTGGCCCTCTATCAAGGACTTGGTATGGATTACATGTAAGAATGCCGTTGCCACTAGAAGGCTAGACAATGATTTAAAAGGAGTGATGAAGCTAATCCCTAAACAAGCTGCTTGTTGCCACATAGGTTCAACCATTGGAGACCTATTATTCTACTTACTATGGTTTACAAGGTATTAGCAAAGGTCATTCCTATGAGGATAAGCCCTGTTTTGTAGGAGGTGATTTCTAGAAAAAAATATAAATTTATTAAAGGAAGAGTTATTTACGACGACATCTTTTCTGCCATGTAATGTAATACGAGTTCAAGGCACAATCAATGGCTCCTTATTTTTATGATTTTTGTCAATTTTTGAAAAGAAAGAAAAACAGAACACCACCTTGTTCATTCACGTTGATGATTCCGATGATGCAAACATCAAAATTGACTTGAAAAAATAGTGGAGCCCTCTTCCAAGACCACTCCACCACACAAATACACAACAAACACAACCAATTTCTCACAATTTTTCACTTCCACTCAAATCTTATCCATTCATTTCCTACACAATGCACTACTAGAATGCAAAGGCAATGATGAATCTTATGTAATGGGAGCTAAAACTCAAAGAGGATGGAAGAAACAAAGGTGTTTCCATGGAAGTGGCGTCAAAAATGTTATGGGTTACCACACCTCCAAGAGGAAACTCAATGCATTCACCTTAGGGAAGAGCAATAGAACACAACTGTCATAGGGCACTTACCAATGCTTCGAACTTGTGTCCCTTGAGGCCTCCAAGCTCACTTGAGAAGCTCCACCTCCATGCTGTCACTATAGAGTCGCTCGCACCACCACATAAGGCAATCACTCTCTCTCACTCCTCAACACAAGCATGCAACATACAAGTATAGAAGAGGAACAAGTGCTAGAATGCTCTCTCTCAATCTCTCTCTCAAGACACAAACAAGAGCTCTCAATAGCACATAGGGAGATTGTGTCCATTCATTATGAGAAAATGCCTTATATACAATTGGCCCTTATTCACACTTGGACGTCCAAAACTTACTTAACTAAGGCCTTAGGTGGCCAATATCTCATAATGTACAACTTTTATAGTGCCTTTGCATGACACTTATTAATGTCCTCAAATGGAGGAGCATATTTGGGATTAACACACAAGAGTCCTCCAGCGCCACCACAAACAAGAGATGAGAGGCAATGACAAATAGCAAAGGGGCCAGAGAACATCCCTGCCTCATAGATCTTTTGATTTCAAATCCCCCCACTAATCTTCCATTTAGCAAACAGCTTAGGCTAACCACTAGCAGCAGTGAGAGTGTATATGCAAGTGGCCATCTTGTTTCCAAATCCCAGCTTTTCCATCACCTTGGTCACAAAAGGCTAGTGGACCCTATCACATAAGCTTTCTCCAGATTTGACTAGAGAATAACACACTTCTGACCAGTTCTCTAGGCTACTTGTTGGCACAATCATCTTGGAAGCAGTTGGATAAGGATTTTGCACCCAAAATCACCTTAGTCGATATGCAGGAAGTTCCCACGTGAAATTGCAGGAAAATCATTCACGATGTGAACTTTTCCTGCAAACTTCATGCCATGAAACGCTCTCGACATCAACATCGCAATTAGCGTCGTAATTCATGGGACTACGTTGCCAGAAATAAGTAGCCTTATCCTGACACCTCTAACACTACAGATCTGACAAAATTAAGAATCGTGAATTAGCAGAAAACGTTCACAGCGTGAACTATTTCAGAGTCGTTCACGATGTGATTTGATCGCATTTCATGGCATGAACCATTTTAAAACCTTTCACGGCGTGAACCATTTTCAGTTCACGACATGAACTGCTTTTCACGACGTGAAATCTTTTCCCTTCACGGCATGAGCTATTTCTGCAATTTCACACCTTAATCAAATCCAACTCACGAACCGGGTATTGTCGGATTAAGGCCAAGGAATTTCTTGAGACCATTGAAAATTATAACAAGGTAACGTAGAATTCTGAGTCTAAAGCAAAAATTTCAAACACCTGAAAGTGCAAAAATCGCTCACGACATGAACAATTTTTTGACATTTCACATCATGAATTGTTCTATGCAATCTCACGGCCTCAGAAACAAGTCGACAGTATCTGACTAAAATTTAATTGGGGTAACAAAATAGCTTATCAAATCATATTCACATGTACTTGAGGTCTGGAAAGCTCATCGGAGACGACCTCACTCCTGACGGATCAAATCACCCATCTTCCTATCAAAGAGTGTGGGTTCAGGCCACTCAGTAAGCACAATTGAGTGTCTTAAGGAATCTGACCACCGTTGAAACTAGTAGTGAAGAATCCATGGAAGAAGGGTTGTGATACTCTGGGTTTGGGGAAGAGGAGAAACCACCCTCCCCTACTAGATCCAATGATATCATTGATATAGCCCGAGGATTTTTTGGTCTCCAAAACAACAATGATGAAGAGGCACAATATGTGGGCATGGGTCTATCAACCAGCGCTGGACTTAGTCCAAGGCAAGAAGTACCTATCCAAACTTCAAATTTGAGGCTGTCAAACACTGGCACCCCCCGAATGAGAAGAGACATGGAAAGTGCAGCCAGGACTGGTCAAGTATTCGTCCCAACCTCAGAGGAAGTAGAATTAGATCTGAAAAGGATTGAGGTAGAATGACAGTTGCGAGAATTAAGCTTAAGGAAACAAGAGCTCGATACTCGAAGGACTAGAGCCAAACAAAAGGAGATGGGAAGTGTAAAATTACTTCAATCATGGGGTAAAGAGTCAGAAATAGTCATGGGTAGAAGTGAGGGAGAAATTCCAAACTTAGAACCCATTAATGAAGAGCCCAGAGCGGAGGAAGGGTTTGTAACCCTAGATGAAGGGGATGATCTAGGGTTTGTAACCCTAGATGAAGGGGATGATCTACCAAGAGAAGCGAGTGAAGTGGAAGACCGCCTGTACACCAAAAAGGACATCAAGCAGATGATCAATCATCCACGTTCCTACAGGACATGGAACTCTTAATTCTACAAAGGCGTATAGAGGTGACTAATGATGAGCCATTCCAGAATGAACTGGCCGGACCATCCCATAGACCGGAAATGCCTAGAAGAGCCAACATAGGAAGAAGATGAGGTCTAGGTAGGGGGGGAGTAGTTCCTCAAAGACCAAGGGAGGATCTAACCAAAGATCTTAATGCGGCCACAAGGATGGATTTGTTGAATATGGTTATGGAAATGGGCTAAGGAATGGTCAGGGAACTAGGCACTACTCTAGAATCCCGACCCTCCCAAATGAAGCCACACATCATTTCAAAGCTTGCTGGGGATGGGGATCCTATTCAACATGTAGAGATCTTTGAGTCTACATGTAGAGATGTTTGAGTCTACATGCGAAACCTGCGGGCCAATCACTGATGTAACAATGATTCATGCTTTCTCACTGACCCTAGAAGGAAAAGTGCATCAATGGTTTCGAACCCTCAAACCCGAAGATAAGGTTAATTTCACATGGCTCAAGAATGTGTTTGTGCCTAGCTTTGCCCAAAAGTGGCGATAGATGGAATCATGTGGCACAACTGCACAACATCAAACAAAGGGAAATGGAGTCGATGCAAGACTAAGTGTCTCAACTAAGGCACTTAAATTCAAGGTGCAAACTACGGGAAAGGCTAACTAATTATCAGTTATTGCCTTGCTTCCGGAGAGACCACAAGATGCATGATCTGATATAACCACAAGATGCATGATCTGATATAATCAGTTATTGCCTTGCTTCCGGAGAGGAGTTAGAGACCACAAGATGCATGATCTAATATTAGCCCGCCGACCGGCCATTCTGGATGCATGTTGTAAACTGGAAATTGAATATGAAGACAATGTGTTGGAATTGCCACAATTGGATCAATTTAATAAGCATAACACTTTTATAATTAAAAAACTTCCATTATGCATCTTTCTATGCATAGAAATTAATATCTTCAGCACCAAAGACTTCGCGTGTTTCGAGTCACCAAGAGATTGGAACTCGGAGCAAGCAAGTTGGAAACATGACTGTGAATGAGCTCAGTAATGCAATACTGGAAAAATTGAAGGTAAAGGATGGGAGAGAAACATCTAGGCATGGGCATACCCATCTTTACCCCCGTAGATTGAATCACACTACCACCGAATGTCCATAGTTAAGAGCAAGGCCACTACTCTATTATGCACACTGTGTAAAATTAGGGAATCATGACACCTCCCATGTAGATATCCAAGGTTCCAAATAGTAGCACAGCTGTCAGCACCTAGAACTCCATTGGCCTTACCAGCACCACCTGTGCAAATCACTGCAGCGAAGGGACAACCAAGCTCTTTCTATTTACCTAGGGGGATGTTTTGGGTACATGACACTTCACCTCTGTTGCCACACCTGTTCTACCACCACAAACGCCACAGGCTAAAGTCAACCAAGTATTGATTGAAGAGCTATCAGAAGATATGGATATGGTGTGTGAAGTAGAACTCAGTGGAGAGTACTATGTGGAAGCTACGGAGATTGCACCAGAATTCTGTGCTATAGAATAACACATTAGTACCTGTGTTTCAAACCATGGTAAAGTGGAAGGGTAAGGACATAAACTCAAACATGAGAAGAGAATCGCTACAATGTTTTGGTTGCGGTGGACCACATTGAATCATTGAGTGTCTAAACAAGAATGTGGTACATACGCACCAACCCCAACAATTGACTGCTCCACCCAATGACATGCGAGTACTTACTTGTACTAAATGTGGGATTGATCATTTGATCAAAGATCGTCCATACCACACAAGTGGTTTGACTTCCACTTTTAACTAGGCCGCCGTCCAGACCATTAGTGTGCAGCCTAGAAATATCACTCCACTCAATGTCCTGATACAAGCCCAGGCCCAATTGGGGGACAAAGGGGAGAGCCCAGTAGATGCAACCACTTCGAGAATTGTCCAGAGAAGGAGGGTGAAAAAGGTGGGTAAAGGTGATACCACAGTCACAAGAGCCTGACCTAGAGATGCAAGGGGAAAGACCATTAACCCCTACAGGAGGCGGTGAATACCCAAATGCCAAAGAGGAGATAAGGAAGCTCAAAGAAGAGTATCAAACAACTTCACGAAGCCGAGTTAAGGGTTGATTGGGTCAGGGATACAATGTATCCAAGAAATGAACCAACAAGGGAAAGAGAATTGGACATACCTACTCTAATTCCAAAAGAGACAGAAGAGGGATCTCAAGGAAACACGATGTCAAGAATGTTTAAAGACGATGTGCAGGATGAGTCCATCCATTGATTCCCTAGGGATGAATACGAGACACACACATGGAAGGAACCCTCAATTGCCAGGGAACCCAGAGACATTGACAGCCTCGCGGCCATACTGTCCACTTCTGTGTAAATGCCATTGGGACAATTGCTATGCAGTTCACCAACATTATGGGCAGACATAAAGGAATGGGTAGAAGGCGGACTAAGGCCAGTTGACACAACAAAGGATGTTTTGTCACTTCTGGCATAAAGAACCTTAAAACACACAAGAGAAAGAACAACCAGAGTCGTCAAGATACCGGTTAATCAATTGGGGAATTATTACGAAAGTGATGACACTAATGCTATAATCCCAATTCATCATAATGGGTACCAAGCACTGGCTATCCTGGATGGTGGGGCGGGGGTTAGCATCCTCACAAAATGGTGCTGGGAAAACTAGGAAAACCCGATCTAAAAAGAGCAGATCTTATCGTTAAAATGGCAAATGAAACGTCTTCAAGGCCCATTGGGCTTTTATATAATGTGAGACTTAAACTCTTTATGTTTCGCTACCATCATACATTTGTAGTAATGGACTTTCTACACCAACCAGACTCATATGACATAATATTGGGGAGACCCTTCATGAGAGAATACAAATTGGTGCAAGATTGGGCATTAGATCATGTGTATGTGCATAGGGATTCACAAATTTTAAAGATAGATCTGAGAACGTGGAGAGCACACCCCATGGAAGGAAAACTGTTTGGTAATGATTGGGTCACAATTGAGCAGACCACATCCATACAAATATGCCATCCCATGGTGGAAAATTCCAAAGATGAAGAGGAAACGGAAATTTATGCATCACTTGCTCCTTTGGATTTCAGTGAAAACTGGATGCATGTGCTAGCTACTATAGATGTGATGCAACCCCGAGGAACCCCATATGTGGAATGTGGAACTGTTCCCACTACCTCTGTCTGTATGGTCAATTGGCAAACCATTGATGAGGAATCAGAAGAGGAGGTATCTAGCATAGAAGGGACTGGATCACACCTTAGAAGATGGCGAAAGCAGAAATGATATACTACTCGACAAAACTCCCTACTACGAAGAAAACCCATGGATGCCCAATGGGCTGAGATGCCTCGAAGCCACTAAGGTACGTGACGAGTTCTCTAAGGATTGGGGTGAGGAATTGAGTAAGATATCACTTGAAGGGAAACATAAGGAGGAAGTCATCCTTCAAGAACCAAAAACACCTAAGCTTACGAAAGCTGGGTTCCGAAAATGAAACAAAGCTTTGGCAGAAACTGAGCAAGAGGCTAGGAAAGTTATGGCTAAAACAAAAAGTGAGAATGAGGATAAACCAGACTTGCTTTCAGTACCAGACCATTTCAAAACCTACACAGTTGACGAACGAAAGGTGGTCCGACTGACAGCAAAAAGAGTTACCAGAAGATGGGTTGTCCAGATCATACAGATGAAGTCAAGGAAGTTGATATTGTAGGACCAGGGGAGGAAGCCAAACCTGTTTATATTGCTAAGGACTTGACTTTGATTGAAGAAATGATCCTAGGACGATCTTGGATTGTAATATCCAATGGGAGAAGAGGACAACACTACTGAATGAGGGCAATAATGTCATTTTCGTACCCTTATGGAACCCGATAAACACAGGGAAGTAGGCCATGATTGAGGATATAGAAACACCAAGCACGGTGACATCCGCTCATGAAGCAAAAAAGGCATCAATTTCACAATCCCTATGCAAAAAGCAGCCCAAGTCATAGGGTACACAATAGTGGGTGCCTCAGGGTCAACTTGGAAACCAGCTCTACAAGGATGAGAAGAGCGTCAATAAGGAATCAACAAGAAGGTTTCAAAATGGAGACAAGGGACAAAAATGGTCTTCACAGGTAAGTTGGTGGTACTCCAACCAAAACAACACTCCACAAAGCATTTGTAGGCAATGGGTTCAAAAGGACTTGCTAATGGTACAAGGTTATTACCAAGGCAATACAACAGTATGGGTGCCCAAACTCCACCTAGTGGGCACAAATATTTCTCATAGATAAAATAAATTTATCTAAAATTCATCTTTGAATTTAAATGAATTATCTAATAATTCCAATATACTAGGAATTTCTCTTTTCCCATCTCAATGATGGAGTTCCAAATGTCATAAAAATTCATCTTTTAACATTAAAAATGAAATACTAGAAATTCTTCTTTTGCTAATTACTATTTATGCATAAACATAAAAATCAAAATTTTCATGATTATAATGAGAATCATTCAATTTATTCTAGGATGATTAATCCTAGAATATGGTAGGAAGTCCTCTTTTCATAATATAAATGAAAATGATTTATGTGTTTATTTTTTAGAAATTTTGCCATAGCTCCGCTACTATTACTGATAATTCTCAATAAATTTGAAAGAATAAAGTTTAGTATTATTCATGTGATTAGAATAACCACTAATTTGATCATTATCCAATTATGGATTGATTCTTAATTTTACCATAAATTAAATAGCATAAAAATATTAAAAAGCCATTATTTTGGCCTCCAATTAGACAAGCATAGAAATTACTTTTAGATTAGAGAAATGCTTCATGAGAATCTTCATTTGAATTGAGAATAGGTCATAGGAATGACCATGCTTTGGGGGAGAGAGATAGAAATGCTTAAAAACCATTATAAATTAAGCATAAATGGAAATTTATGTATTTCTTCATTATAATACATTAAAGAACTTCAATAGTATTCAAAAGCCATTAAAATTAATGCTTCTCAAGCTTGAGAGGGATTGAGAAGAGAAACATTTGGAGATTCAAGAAAAAGAAGACAATAATCCACACTTTACCTTCTAAATTACTTGATTCTTCGATCATAGTAGAGGCCCCCAACCAATCAATTGGTTTGGTATGTTGTTGGAGTCACCAAAGAAGATTGAAGAGAGAGAGAAGCTCCAATCTCTTCAATTTGTAGATGATTTTTAGAGGATAATAGAAAATATCATTATTTTAGTATAATACTGGCATGGTATAATTCTCATATATTTTTACAAAGGGCTAAGGGTCTTTTTATAGGTGAGGGAGGCCTCTAACCAAGTCTAACTAGTTTCTAGAATTTTCTAGATTCAGTTTGGCTGAATTTGGACAAGATTTGGACCTAGTTGGCTTCCTTTTGATTTGGTTTGATCTAGGAGAGAGGAGAGATAAAAATATCACAATTTTTTTTGAGTTTAAAACTCCACCACACATGTGAAATAGGCGTCTCCTTGAAGAGCTCCCTTCTCCTTACCAAGGTGTCAAAATTGAATCATTATACCCAAAATATCTCTTTTTTTTTTTAGTAATACTCATAGTTTTTTACTAATAAACCTTGTCCTTAGTCAACTCTTCATCTTATGTGAGCATTTACTCATTTTTGGGGGTTTTTCTTTTATAAATTGGATTTATCTCCTCCCCACACTTGGATTGATCCTATTGGCCCATAGGAACCTTAATTGGACCATAATCCAATTTTTTTTGAAAATCTAGACCCTTAGGCTAAGGTCCTTTTTACCTATTTTCAATTAATTCCAATTGCACATTGGAAAGTTCTTTTTGAATTTTTGTTTGAGGGGAACCCATTTTAGACACTAGGAGGATTTTTATATCCAAAAATATCTCAATTTTGGATTACCTCTCTCTAGAAATTTTCTCTCTCTAGATCAAAACAGGGTAAAACAGAATCTTTTTTTTATTTCAAAGAGGGAAATAATTACAAGATCAGAAGGGGAGGTTCTTACACCTGTACACCTCAAAAGCTGGAGGGAGGAATCTTACATCCTACCCCACTTAAAAAACGCGAGATGTCCTCATCTCGCAAACTAGAGGACAACTCTTTCCCTTAAAGATCCAACTGATTATGGGGTTCCTTATATTCTGGTCAACCCAACAAAATCCTGGGATAAAATCCCTTATATAGAACTCATCATCAAATAACAATTCATTCAAATCGTATCATTCATATCCTTAACACAATAATGGTCCATTAGACCGAAAAAAATTTCTTTCTGAACATTCCTCCACAGGAATTTCAGTCAAGTAAGTTCTCAATTTGTCATCCATTAACTTGATCCACTGGGTCAAGTGTTAACAGTAGCAATCTGACAGCACAATCCACTAATCTCATAGTGATTTGCTGAAGTCATTATCATCATTCCAGTTACGAACATCATCACAGGGACTCGTCCCATTCATTCTCATTGTGGCTTTGTTCAACTGATCGCTTTTCAATCAAAATTCAAGAATAATCATTTTTCAATCAGAATCCAAATCAACTCATCAGTTCTCAACCAGAGTTTTAAAATCATATCAACCACATTCGAATTCATCATCTTGATAACATTTTTGCTTATAATTTCAAGGTCTTAGATTTACTCGTATATACTGCGAGTAAAGAGCTGCAGTTATACCCTCAGTATATATGGGTAGTCACGATCCTTGGAATTATAAGGTAAATACTATCATGTCTAGGCCTCAAGCAAGTCAAGGATTCCATACAATTGCGATACTTCCATTTGAAGACCCAATTACCAATTCACGAATTTCAGTCTGAATATTAATTTGTATGAAATTCATCACACAATTCCAACCTTTTACTGTTGTTTCATAAATTTTTGACATTTTTGGCTTCTCGATTGATCCATTTTAGTCAGTTTGCTCTGATACTAGCTAAAAGATCCCTGCCCCCTCCGCGCAAAGGATTCGAGGGTGCTAGCAGCAGAAGTAGCACTCCTTGCGCGGGGCAGGGTCCCTCACTCGGGGCCTCACCCACGGATATCTGGACAAGAGACTAATCCCTCGGTATCTCAAAAACCAAACCGAAAAAACTTCCCTTGCCCAGAAAGCAAGGGCGATTCCTCCAGGATATTTTTACTCTAACGTAGTCAGAGTAAAAATATTCCTCCAGGATATTTTTACTCTAACGTAGTCAGGGTCATTACTGACCAAAGTGATCCGACCGAACTTGTGAGTCTCTTGGTCAGATCAAGGAAGAAACTTGCACTTGGATCATAGAAACCAACGCTTTTTTCCCCATCGAGAGGCACATCCGTTGATTCTTTTTCTATAGAACAATTACTATCCGGGATTTACTTCATCTATTGTACTATAACAGAATTGAGCATCATTTTATAGATCCATCCTTTTTCTATAGAACAATTACTATCCGGGATTTGCTTCATCTATCGTACTATAACAGAATTGAGCCTCATTTTATAGATCCATCAGTCCAGCCCCCCATCCAGACCCATGGGTTAGCCAACCGCCCAGCCAACCGCCCAACCACTGTAGTGATGGGATCCAATTAAGAATTTGGTTAGATTTTGTCCCGAGTACCAGGGAAAAGAGTTCTCAGGCCCCCTAGCCGGATATTCATGCAAATTTAACGCCAGTCACACCACTTACACACCCAATATAAAATTGCCTTCTTCACAGATTCATCTATCTTTAAAACAATCAATTAATGAAACCATAGTGTCACTGATCATAATCCTCCAAAACACTCGGTTGAATTCTAATTTCCAATCATTCCTTCATCGGAGTATCTATGGCATCGTTGGCAACCAGAGCGCTCACCACCTGTCCACTCAGGGGCCTTTTCGATAGTTCCAAGCCCATAGTGTCACTGATCATAATCCTCCAAAACACTCGGTTGAATTCTAATTTCCAATCATTCCTTCATCGGAGTATCTATGGCATCGTTGGCAACCAGAACGCTCACCACCTGTCCACTCAGGGGCCTTTTTGATAGTTCCAACCCCATAGTACCCGGCAATATATTCTCTTATAAAAATCAAGATGGAATCTCCATTGAAGATCAGCAAGATCAACCAACAGATCCATATAAAAAGGCCATGGACTCATCCGTTGAGGACCAGCAAGGTCAATCAACCAGATCCATGCCCGGTTTCAGAAAACAACTCTTACTCCTTGTTCCAATATCTTCCCTGACGCACGTGTGGGTATCTTCGGCAACCCAGAGCCCGAGCACCGTATGGTCAGCACCCTCTAGGATCCTTCGCAGGTCACCAAGCGCTTCACTCATAGGCCGCTTCCTTGGTCCCTCATCCACCGTACCGGAAGCTCACCATTTAAATCGAACCGAGGCTGGTCAAGACCTCGGCCAACCTTGCTACGCGAGACGTCCTCCGTTGACTCTCCGTCGGCTGTTGCAACTTTATCAGTTAGGTCACCACGACCGACCTCATTCACAAGATGGTCAAAATGCTTCCCCAGCATTTTTGACATAAAACAGTCATTTAAAAACATGTCATAAATACAGTTCCTATAATAAACTCTCGTCTTTCACATTGTTTCACATCCGTCCACATTACTTAATCCATATCCAATTCATATGTATATCCATTCTCATCCAATCACATCATTTTTTCCATCTCATCACATCTTTCCTCATTTATTCTCATCACATCTCAGCGACCGCATCAACCCATATTCACATCCCATCACACCTTTCCTCATTTATTCTCATCACATCTGAGCCACTCGCATCAACCTATATTCACATCCCATCACACCTCATTCATTTTACATCTCTCTCAATTTACATCACATCTCATCTCATTCATTTCACATCTCATCTCATTCATTCTTATCCCGATTCACATCACATCACATCTCATCCATTCACATCCCATATCATACATTTACATCCGATTCGCATGACATCACATCTCATTCATTCACATCCCGATTCACATCACATCACATCCTTTCACATACACATCCACATCCATTCTTCCACATACACATCCACATCCATTCTTCCACATACACATACACATCCATACATCCACATACACATCCACATCCATTCTTCCACATACACATCCACATCCATACATCCACATCCACATACACATCCACATCCATACATCCACATACACATCCACATTCATACATCCACATACACATCCACATCCATACATCCACATCCACATACACATCCATATTCATACATCCACATACACATACACATCCATACATCCACATACACATCCACATCCATTCTTCCACATACACATCCACATTCATTCTTCCACATACACATCCCCATTCATACTTGCACATACACATCCACATCCATACATCCACATCCACATACACATCCACATCCATACATCCACATCCACATCCATACATCCACATACACATTCTTCCACATACACATCCACATCCATTCTTCACACATCCACATTCATTCTTCCACATACACATTCACATTCATTCTTCCACATACACATACACATCCATACATCCACATCCACATACACATCCACATCCATTCTTCCATACATCCACATTCATTCTTCCACATACACATCCACATCCATACATCCACATACACATCCACTTCTGCATCCATGTACTTTCCATCTCACCCTTTTACATATCCTCTCATCTCATTATTCACATCCACATCCATTTCATTACATTACATCTTATCACATCCTATTTTTATCTTATCACATTCATTCACATCCTATTTTCATCTTATCACATTCATTCACATCCCATCGCATCCCATACACATCTTATCACATCCATTCACATGATATTCCCATTTAATAGCTTTTTCTAGTTTGATACCTGTCATGAACCATAGAGCTTGATTTCCACATGTACATAGGGGCCCATGGGCAAAAGGAGAAAGTGGCTATAAATAGGGCTTGGGGGACATTGGTAGGATCTTTTGACACTTTTACTAACTTTGGTCATCTTATACCTTTGGGCTCCATCAATGGAGATTTGGCCTTCCATGGTCAAGTTCATGGCTAACTTGAAAGCCATCCTCTTCGTGAGAGGTTAAACACACTTAGGCTATTTGTGCATCTTCTCTTGCTACATGCACTTATAGATTTTCTCTCTCTTGCATATTCATGTGATGAGCCATTTGACTAATCTCATGATTAATGGATGCTAGATTCTTGCTTTGATGTGTTTGATTCAATATTTTGCTCTAGATCCATTCCAATACCGATAATGGAACTTTTTCTAAATATCTACCAATTGTTTGGCCTAATCAAAGGTTCTTTTTCTCGACGGGTGAAAGCATGTATAGGTGGTACCACTTTTTTCACCTTTTGGTGGTACCACCAATAGCCCCTAAAAGGAGGGAAGTTTAGTGTTTTTAAAATTAGTAATATGGAAAATAGTGGGCCATCATAAAATTAATTGGGCCCCCCTCTTCAAAGCATGCATTGATTTGGCCGCCCCCCTTCTCGTAATATGGAAAATAGTGGGCCATCATGAAAAGGATTGGGCCACCCTCTTCAAAGCATGCAATGATTTGGCGCCCCCCTTCTCGTAATATGAAAAATAGTGGGCCATCATGAAAAGGATTGGGCCACCCTCTTTAAAGCATGCATTGATTTGGCCTGTCACACACACCCCCCTTCTCCCTCTACCCCCCTTCTCCCTCTACTCCTCTTCTCCCTCTGCTCCTCTTCTCCCTCTGCTCCATTCCTACATTCCCTCTCACCAAGCGAGCTTCTTGCCCATTCATCCCTCTGCTGCCTCGCATCACTCACGGTTTCACCGTTTCACAGCCGTGTGCATAGAGATGAGTGATCCCACCCCCAAGAAGAACACCCCCCCTAGGAGGTGCAAGAGACCCGGCGGATGCTGACTCAGTCGTGCAGACCCCTTCACCGATGCTAGAGCAAGGTGAAGCTTCACAGACAACATGCGGCCCCCCAACAGCAAAGTCCGCTCAGAAAGGTATTGTGCTCCTCTTCCATGTCTGCTGCATGCACATATCCTTCTTACACATCTCCTCCATTGGCTTTTGTTTGCACATTGTTTCCCTGTTATTAATGCATGCTCCCCTTGAGAACTAATGTTTGCTTGTTCTCTTATTGACAACGTCATCTAAGTACCCCAAGCTCTCCCGTTTTTGCTACTCAGTAGCAACTGAGTTGCATGCTGAGTACGGCTTGAGCATGGAGGGCAAGCTGCCCAAAGACCTTACTGTCGAGGATTTGCCACCTGAGGAGTGGCTGCTGACTGTCTTCAAAGTTCCTGAAAAGAAGAAGACAAAGGTCTTCCTGCATATGGTGCAGGATCACCTATACGACGCTTGCCGTCTTTTGTATCAGAAAGTGTACCAGGCTGCCCCCTCTAATGGGGAACTAATGACAAAGTTTGCTAGGGGGTTTGCCTTTGAGAATTGTGCAGCTGCTAAAGCTCAACCCGAAAGTCACAAGATTGCATGGGTTGTGGGGGGTGGTATGGTCTTGGAGAATGTGAAGGCTCAACAGGGAGGTTTGAATCGCAAAGTGAGCAAGTTCATGTCTGATTACGGTGTTTCTGTCTTATATGGACAAACAGAGCATGCTGTTGACTCCTATGCCTTGACAGTGTCTAATCACCCTGAAAACCGATTGAGGTTGCATCCCAGCCCCTATACATAGAATGGTTAGGTAGAATTGCTGAAGATCTTGATGGGCAGGCCCATATTGCTGAAGCGAAGGTTGGTTTTGCTAAATTGGTCTTAGCAGAGAAGAGGGATTTGTGGCTACGCAACGAAGGCACCTATTCGGCCTATGCCCCGATTATAGTAGAGATGGAGAGACTTAGAGCAGACATGGAGATATTAAAAGCATCTCCCCTAGAAAATGAAGCTCTCATTTTGAAGAAGGAAGCTGAGATAGAAGTGCTAGGAGAGGGTGGTCTCACTGGTTCTGGGGTGCTGTGACGTCTACAGAGATGCAGGAGGAGGTGTCCACTATGCAGGTACTTTTGAAAACTCAAGCATTTTTCTATCCTTTAAGTAGTGGTCCAAGCACTTGCAAGTGATATATGCACTTGCAAGTGATTCAAGCACTTGAAAGTGGTGTAGCATTTACACCACTTGCAAGTGCTTGTTTCACTTGCATCACTTGCATCACTTGCAAGTGCTTAGAGGTCATCGAGTTCATAGACCACTCATAAGTATTCAGACCACTTGCAAGTGTTATACCACTGTAAGTGCTTACATCACTAGCAAGTGCATAGAAATCATGCAAGTTCTTAGAAGTTTAACAAGTGCTTAGACCACTTGAAGGTGCTAAGACCACTTGCAAGTGGTCATACCACTTGCAAGTGTTCATGCCTTTTGCAAGTTCTAAGACCACTTGCAAGTGTTCATACCACTTGCAAGTGCTTAGGCCACTAGCGAAGTTCAAGAGAACTTGCAAGTGTTCATACCGCTTTCAAGTGCTCATACCACTTGCAAGTGCTTAAAACACTAGCAAAAGCACAAAGCACATACAATTTCTAAGCACCTTTAACAGGTGCTTAGAACACTTGGAAGAGCCACTTGCAAGTGGTTGCATCATTTACAAGTGCTTAGACCAGTTTCAAGTGCGTAGACTCAATGCTTCTTTGTTCCCTCTTCTTTGCAACCCAGTAGTTTTGAAGACCAAGTAGAAGTTCTCTCGGGATGTGTTGTGTGATAGACAATGGGGGAAGATATATGGAGACTGTATTGCCATTCTGTACACTATGAGACTCCATGTGGAGCTAGTTATGAGGAAGCTAGGAGGCTGAGGTTATTGCAAAGAAGACCATTAAAGCACAACTGTAGTCTTCATGGAGAGAGAGGGAGAGAGGGAGAGAGGGAGAGAGGGAGAGAGTACAGATGAATACAGCTTACGCTCAGGCGGGAAGAGAGGGAGATCGTACAGATGAATACAGCTTGCGCTCAGGTGGGAAGAGAGGCCCTTCTGTGTAGGCGGGAAGTAGAGGCTATGGCAGAGAGAGAGAGAGAGAGAGGTGGAGAGTGAGAGAGAGTGTGAGAGAGAGAGTCACGACAGGCCAATGGATTATAGGACGAGTGCAGACTGAGTGGAGGAGAGAGAATATTCAGAAGCGTTTAATGGGCACGCCATTCCCTTAATGATTGCTCAGTTGCATTTTCAAGCCCACCTCTATTTCAAATTTAAGCCTCTTTCTCCTCCCGAAGGGGTGGCTAAAAGGAGTGTCCAAGACACTCCTTTTTGGTACCACCTATACATGCTTTCACCCCGACGACTAATTTCCATATTCCTTCTCAATTCCTCAATTGAACTATATTCAATATTCCTCTTTTGAATAAAAGAATTCATGGGATTTGTAGAAATCAATTCTACCCTTCCTCTTTTTGCATTTGATTATTTGCATTCCAATGTCATGGGAATTCCTCTTTTTCCGTCAATTATTTCTCATAAAATAAATTCATCTAAAATAAAATATCCATTATTTCAATATGCTAGGAATTTCTCTTTTTCCATCTAAATGATGGAATTCCAAATGTCATAGGAATTCCTCTTTTGACATTTAAATATTTCTCATAGATAAAATAAATTTATCTAAAATTCATCTTTGAATTTAAATGAATTATCCAATAATTCCAATGCTAGGAATTTCTCTTTCCCCATCTCAATGATGGAATTCCAAATGTCATAGGAATTCCTCTTTTGACATTTAAATATTTCTCATAGATAAAATAAATTTATCTAAAATTCATCTTTGAATCTAATTGAATTATCCAATACTTCCAATATGCTAGGAATTTCTCTTTTCCCATATCAATGATGGAATTCCAAATGTCATAGGAACTCCTATTTTAACATTAAAATATTTCTCATAGATAAATAAATTTATCTAAAATTCATCTTTGAATTTAAATGAATTATCCAATAATTCCAATATGCTAGGAATTTCTCTTTTCCCATCTAAATGATGGAATTCCAAATGTCATAGGAATTCCTCTTTTAACATTAAAATATTTCTCATAGATAAAATAAATTTATCTAAAATTCATCTTTGAATTTAAATGAAATATCCAATAATTCCAATATACTAGGAATTTCTCTTTTCCCATCTCAATGATGGAATTCCAAATGTCATAGGAATTCCTCTTTTGACATTTAAATATTTCTCATAGATAAAATAAATTTATCTAAAATTCATCTTTGAATTTAAATGAATTATCAAATAATTCCTATATGCTAGAAGTTTCTCTTTTCCCATCTCAATAATGGAATTCCAAATGTCATAGGAACTCCTCTTTTAACATTAAATTATTTCTCATAGATAAATAAATTTATCTAAAATTCATCTTTGAATTTAAATGAATTATCCAATAATTCCAATATGCTAGGAATTTCTCTTTTCCCATCTAAATGATGGAATTCCAAATGTCATAGGAATTCCTCTTTTAACATTAAAATATTTCTCATAGATAAAATAAATTTATCTAAAATTCATCTTTGAATTTAAATGAAATATCCAATAATTCCAATATACTAGGAATTTCTCTTTTCCCATCTCAATGATGGAGTTCCAAATGTCATAAAAATTCCTCTTTTAACATTAAAAATGAATTACTAGAAATTTCTCTTTTGCTAATTACTATTTATGCATAAACATAAAAATCAAATTTTCCATGATTATAATGAGAATCATTCAATTTATCTATGATGATTAATCCTAGAATATGGTAGGAAGTCCTCTTTTCATAATATAAATGAAAATGATTTATGTGTTTATTTTTTAGAAATTTTACCCTAGCTCCGCTACTATTACTGATAATTCTCAATAAATTTGAAAGAATAAAGTTTAGTATTATTCATGTGATTAGAATAACCACTAATTGGATCATTATCCAATTATGGATTGATTCTTAATTTTACCATCAATTAAATAGCATAAAAATATTAAAAAGCCATTATTTTGGCCTCCAATTAGACAAGCATAGAAATTACTTTTAGATTAGAGAAATGCTTCATGAGAAGCTTCATTTGAATTGAGAATAGGTCATAGGAATGACCATGCTTTGGGGGAGAGAGATAGAAATGCTTAAAAACCATTATAAATTAAGCATAAATAAAAATTTATGTATTTCTTCATTACAATACATTAAAGAACTTCAATAGTATTCAAAAGCCATTCAAATTAATGCTTCTCAAGCTTGAGAGGGGTTGAGAAGAGAAACATTTGGAGATTTAAGAAAAAGAAGACAATAATCCACACTTTACCTTCTAAATTACTTGATTCTTTGATCACAGTAGAGGCCCCCAACCAATCAATTGGTTTGGTATGTTGTTGGAGTCACCAAAGAAGATTAAAGAGAGAGAGAAGCTCCAATCTCTTCAATTTGTGGAGGATTTTTAGAGGATAATAGAAAATATCATTATTTTAGTATAATACTGGCATGGTATAGTTCTTATATATTTTTATAAAGGGCTAAGGGTCTATTTATAGGTGAGGGAGGCCTCTTACCAAGTCCAACTAGTTTCTAGAATTTTCCAGGTTCAGTTTGGCTGAATTTGGACAAGATTTGGACCTAGTTTGGCTTCCTTTTGATTTGGTTTGATCTAGGAGAGAGAAGAGATAAAAATATCACAATTTTTTTTTAAGTTTAAAACTTCACCACACATGTGAGATAGGCGCCTCCTTGAAGAGCTCCCTTCTCCTTACCAAGGTGTCAAAATTGAATCATTATACCCAAAATATCTCATTTTTTTTAGTAATACTCATAGTTTTTTACTAATAAACCTTGTCCTTAGTCAACTCTTCATCTTATGTGAGCATTTACTCATTTTGGGGGGTTTTTCTTTTATAAATTGGATTTATCTCCTCCCCACACTTGGATTGATCCTATTGGTCCATAGGAACCTTAATTGGACCATAATCCAAATTTTTTTGAAAATCTAGACCCTTAGGCTAAGGTCCTTTTTACCTATTTTCAATTAATTCCAATTGCACATTGGAAAGTTCTTTTTGAATTTTTGTTTCAGGGGAACCCATTTTAGACACTAGGAGGATTTTTATATCCAAAAATATCTCAATTTTGGACTACCTCCCTCTAGATATTTTCTCTCTCTAGGTCAAAACAGGGTAAAATAGAATCTTTTTTTTATTTCAAAGAGGGAAATAATAACAAGATTAGAAGGGGAGATTCTTACACCTGTACACCTCAAAAGCTGGAGGGAGGAATCTTACATCATACCCCACTTAAAAAACGCGAGATGTCCTCATCTCGCAAACTAGAGGACAACTCTTTCCCTTAAGATCCAACTGATTCTGGGGTTCCTTATATTCTGGTCAACCCAACAGAATCCTGGGATAAATATCCTTTATATAGAACTCATCATCAAATAACAATTCATTCAGATCATATCATTCATATCCTTAACACAATAATGGTCCATTAGACCGATTTTTTCTTTCTTTCTGAACATTCCTCCACGGGAATTTCAGTCAAGCAAGTTCTCAATTTGTCATCCATTAACTTGATCCACCGGGTCAAGTGTTAACAGTAGCAATCTGACAGCACAATCCACTAATCTCATAGTGATTTGCTGAAGTCATTATCATCATTCCAGTTACGAATATCATGACAGGGACTCGTCCCATTCATCCTCATTGTGGCTTTGTTCAACTGATCGCTTTTCAATCAAAATTCAGGAATAATCATTTTTCAATCAGAATCCAAATCAACTCACCAGTTCTCAACCAGAGTTTTAAAATCATATCAGCCACATTCGAATTCATCATCTAGATAACATTTTTGCTTATAATTTCAAGGTCTTAGATTTACTCGTATACACTGCCAGTAAAGAGCTGCAGTTATATCTCGGTATATACGGGGAGTCATGGTCCTTGGAATTATAAGGTAAATACCATGATGTCTAGGCCTCAAAAGCAAGTCAGGGATTCCATACAATTGCGGAATTTCCATCTGAAGACCCAATTACCAATTTACAAATTTCAGTCTGAATAATAATTTGTAAGAACTTCATCACACAATTCCAACCTTTTACTTTTGCTTCCTAAACTTTTTACATTTTTGGCTTCTCGTTTGATCCACTTTAGTCAATTTGCTCTGATACCAGCTGAAAGATCCTTGCCCCCTCCGCACAACGGATTCGGGGGTGCTAGCAGCGGAAGTAGCACTCCTTGTGCGGGGTAGGATCCCTCACTCCGGGCCTCGCCCACGGATATCCGGACAAGAGACTAATCCCTCGGTATCTTAAAAACCGAACCGAAAAAACTTTCCTATCCCAGAAAGCACAGGCGATTCCTCTCGGATATTTTTACTCTAACGTAGTCAGGGTCATTACTGACCAAACTGATCCGACTGAACCTGTGAGTCTCTTGGTCAGATCAAGGAAGAAACTTGCACTTGGATCATAGAAACCAACGCTTTTTTCCCCATCGAGAGGCACAGCCGTTGATTCTTTTTCCATAGAACAATTACTATCCGGGATTTACTTCATCTACTGTACTATAACAGAATTGAGCCTCATTTTACGGATCCATCAGTCTAGCCTAATAAGCCCATCCAGTCCCATGGGTTAGCCAACCGCCCAACCACTGTAGTGATGGGATCCAATTAAGAATTTGGTTAGGTTTTGTCCCAGGTACCAGGGAAAAGAGTTCCCACGTCCCCTAGCCGGATATTCATGCAAATTTAACGCTAGTTACCACTTACACACCCAATATGAAATCGCCTTCTTCACAGATTCAGCTATCTTTAAAACAATCAATTAATGAAACCATAGTGTCAATGATCATAATCCTCCAAAACATCTGGTTGAATCCTAATTTCCAATCATTCCTTCATCGAAGTATCTATGGCATCATTCGCAACCAGAACGCTCACCACCTATCCACTCAAGGGCCTTTTCGATAGTTTCTATCCCATAGTACCCGGTAATATATTCTCTTATAAAAATCAAGATGGAATCTCCATTGAAGATCAGCAAGATCAACCAACAAATCCATATAAAAAGGCCATGGACTCATCCGTTGAGGACCAGCAAGGTCAATCAACCAGATCCATGCCCGCTTTCAGAAAACAACTCTTACTCCTTGTTCCAATATCTTCCCCGACGCACGTGTGGGTATCTTTGGCGACCCAGAGCCCGCCGAGCACCATATGGTCACTACCCTCTAGGATCCTTCGCAGGTCACCTAGCGCTTCACTCATAGGCCGCTTCCTTGGTCCCTCATCCATCGTACCGGAAGCTCACCATTTAAATCGAACCGAGGCTGGTCAAGACCTCGGCCAACCTTGCTACGCGAGACGTCCTCCATTGACTCTCCGTCAGCTGTTGCAACTTTATCAGTTAAGTCACCACCACGACCTCATTCACAAGATGGTCAAAATGCTTCCCCAGCATTTTTGACATAAAACAGTCATTTAAAAACAGGTCATAAATACAGTTCCTATAATGAACTCTCGTCTTTCACATTGTTTCACATCCGTCCACATTACTTAATCCATATCCAATTTATATGTATACCCATTCTCATCCAATCACATCATTTTTTCCATCTCATCACATCTTTCCTCATTTATTCTCATCACATCTCAGCCACTCGCATCAACCCATATTCACATCCCATCACACCTCATTCATTTCACATCTGTCTCAATTTACATCTTATCTCATCTCATTCATTTCACATCTCATCTCATTCATTCTTATCCCGATTCACATCACATCACATCTCATCCATTCACATCCCATCTCATCCATTCACATCCCATATCATACATTTACATCTGATTCGCATGACATCACATCTCATTCATTCACATCCCGATTCACATCACATCACATCCTTTCACATACACATCCACATCCATTCTTTCACATACACATCCACATCCATTCTTCCACATACACATACACATCCACATCCATATATCCACATCCATATATCCACATCCATACATCCACATCCATTCTTCCACTTACACATTCACATTCATTCTTCCACATACACATCCACATCCATACATCCACATACACATACACATCCATACATCCACATCCACATACACATCCACATCCACATCCACATACACATCCACATCCACATCCATACATCCACATCCATTCATCCACATCCATTCATCCACATCCACATACACATCCATACATCCACATCCATACATCCACATACACATCCACATCCATACATCCATATCCACATACACATACACATCCACATCCATACATCCACATACACATCCACATCCACATCCATACATCCACATCCATTCTTCCACATACACATCCACATTCATTCTTCCACATACACATCCCCATTCATACTTCCACATACACATCCACATCCATACATCCACATCCACATCCATACATCCACATACACATCCACATCCATACATCCACATCCATTCTTCCACATACACATCCCCATTCATACTTCCACATACACATCCACATCCATACATCCACATCCACATACACATCTACATCCATACATCCACATCCATACATCCACATCCATTCTTCCATACATCCACATTCATTCTTCCACATACACATCCACATCCATACATCCACATACACATTCACATCCATTCTTCCACATACACATCCACATCCATACATCCGCATACACATCCACTTCCACATCTATGTACTTTCCATCTCACCCTTTTACATATCCTCTCATCTCATTATTCACATCCACATCCATTTCATTGCATTACATCTTATCACATCCTATTTTCATCTTATCACATTCATTCACATCCTATTTTCATCTTATCACATCCTATTTTCATCTTATCACATTCATTCACATCCTATCGCATCCCATACACATCCATTCACATGCTATTCCCATTTAATAACTTTTTCTAGTTTGATACCGATAATGGGACTTTTTTTCTAAAATTCTATCAATTGTTTGGCCTAATCAAAGGTTCTTTTTCTCGACGACTAATTTCCATATTCCTTCTCAATTCCTCAATTGAATTATATTCAATATTCCTCTTTTGAATAAAATAATTCATGGGATTTGCAGAAATCAATTCTACCCATATTTCCACTTTTGGTAAATAATCATAAATTGAATTATACTAAAATTTTCTCTTCTTCCCATTTAATTTCTTGGATCTCCCATCTTGAGTAGGTTCTCCAGAATCCAGTCTAGACAGAAAGTTCGCCAGGCATTTTCTTTGCCGAGCGTATGTTGAATGTTGAACTCAAAATCTTGTAGTAGAAGCATCCACCTTGCCATCTTCCCCACAGAAAGGCTTTGTTCACCAACAGATAAATTAGGTCTTGATTGTCCACGTGGAAAACAAACTTGTTTCCCAAGAGGTAGTGTTGGAACTTATTCACAACATAAATCATTGAGAGAGCTTCCCGCTTTATTGTGCTATAGTTCCTTTCCACCCTTGTGAGGGCTGAGTGTGAGGGCTTTGCTAGCATAAAGAATGGGTTGCATATACCCCTCTTGCTTCTCCTGCATCAGTGCACTACCCGCTACTTTGTCTCAAGAATCTACATATACATGGACCATTTCATTCCAGTCTGGGGTGGTCATTACTAGTGCAGTTGACACCATGCTCGTTAGCCATTGGAATGTTTTTTGACACTGCGGACTCCATTCATACATTGCATCTTTCTTGGTAAGTGCATACAATGGGTTAGCCACATGTGCTAAATATTTTAAAAATCTAGCATGCCACTTGACCTTACCAAGGAACCTCTCTAGTTGCTTAATATTTTCAGGAGCAGACATATTGGATATGGCCTCTGCTTTAGCAAGATCTATGGCCAATCCTTGGGTTGACACAATGTGTCCTACTTATGCTCCTTCCTAAGCTAAAACTATGAATTTGACAGCATTCTAGGGAAAGTATCTCATCATCAATTTGCAAGAGTATATTGCACATAAGACTGGTGATACACCTCAATAGGTTTTCCCACTCAATGAGATATCTCTAGGAACTCATTCATCTTCTCTTCTTGAAATCTAGGGGGGGAATCTTTGATGTATGTTCTTCATGTCTTCCCATCTAAGCTAGTCCTAGTTTAGATGGTTAGATTTAATGTAATTCCTCAATCTAATCTAGGCTACACCATTAATCTTCAAGCTAGCAAGAGCCATCTTGTTCCTATCATTGTACCCTGCATCAAAGTACTCATCCATAGAATCTATTTAATTTAATTCTGCCTCTCTGAGGTTGTTACTCTTGCTTGGAATGGTCTTGGATGAGACCTATGAAAGCGCCTCGTTATTGATATCATTGTTCAAAGATTCAATTTTGGGTACAATGTTTTGAGCTTGATGCACACACCATATGATTCTTCTAAAATAAAATACTTTTCTTGAATCAAAATCTTGGCAATAACTATATAACAGAAAAAAATCTTTATTTCTTCAAAATAGTTATTACATTGCCACAAAAAAAATCTCAATCCTAGGATTGAAAATGCTAAAAATAACGATACTAACCTACGATTATAAACTTTCTACAAGGAAAATATAGACTAAGATGATTTAGCCTAGCTAAATACTCATCTAGGGTAAAAAGGCTTCTACCATAAATTCTAAAATAAAGCATTTAACCCAATCTTCTTTACATGGCTTATTGTACATGAATTACCCCTTTAATTTATCTAATCTTAAAATTAAATATCAAGAATCAAGGTTATTTAACTTCTTCTACCTAATGTTCAACCTCCTAAGTTTAGATACACAAATAGAAAAATATAATGTTTTATCCCTTAGTGTAGACTTTATTCTAAGATCATCTTATTAAAATTAACCTAAGTAAATCAAGTTGCATTAATATATGATTAGGATACTAATATAAATCTACCCATAATCATTATTGCTAAAAAACTTTATGTGTATCCTAAATATAAATCAATTTACCAAACTATCCATAATAAATAAAGCATATTCTTATTAATTTATATTAGGTTAAGGTGATGTCTATGACCAATTAATTATTTATTTTTTAGGGCATGTGTAGAGAATATTTCTTATTCAAAAATTAATCTATTCCTCTTTAATCCAAATCAATTTCATACCCTAGTATTAATAAAATGTTAAATTCAAACAATTTAATTAATTCTAGTATATTACCTTATGAAATTAATTATCTAAATTAAAAATCACATATCCTCCTAAGGTATTACATAATTAATTTTTACATGTCATAATTTATTCATAATAATCAATTTTAAACCAATCAAAAGCAAGAGAATATAAGAAAATGGCTAAAAATGAGATATAAATGTAAACAATACCTCTTGGCCTAGCTTTAAAGCCTAAAATAGATGCTATTGGGGGACGATGAACATTAAGATTTTATTAAGATGGTAATGTTAGATTGATATATCCATAACCAAGAGAATAAGTTAAGTTAATCAGCCAATAGACCTTGCAAATTATTTCTTACTTCAGTCCATTTACTTCAGTCCATTAGAGTAGTTTAAAAAGAGTATTATTCTCCCTATAAAATGTGACTACGTCTTTTCGAAGAGTTGGTCTTAAGAATTTGAATTATCAATGGAGGGAGAGTTCCCTAGCTAAATAATGTTAAGCACCATACTAGATAGGAGATCTCATGAAGAAACCATACTTATGTATGAAAATAGACCAACTGAATAAAAATATTTATATTTTCTTAAGAGAGAGTCTGAGTCAAAGAGTTTTCTCTTGGATATTTTTTAGATAAGAGGAAATGTATCACCAAGAAACCTTGGATAATGATGTTAAAGAAGCCCTTCACAATAGAGCCCAACTAGAACCCTTCAAGGGAGAAGAAGAGGATTTGGGTGAAGAAGTAGAGACTTGGATGAGTATTTTCGTGTGGCTAGATATAATGAAAGAAGAAAATTTACCCTTGCCTCCTTAATTCTCATAGGGAATGCTCAAATTGGTTGGAAGAACTATTGTCAATATCCATCCAACCACTAGAACCAAAATCAGTTAGCTTAGGGTACCATGAAAGGACACCTTTGCGAAGGGTTTTGTCCTCCAAGATTTCAAGAGGATAAAATGAATGAATTTTTGGAGTTAACCTAAGATGGGATGCCCCTAGAAGAATACCACCAAGATTTTGCTAAACTTGATTTAATTCGATGATGAATGAGACCACTCTTCTCCATCGATTCATTTGGAAGCTTAATCTACCTTTGAATAACCTAGTCAAGAATGCAAAACCAACCTCTATTTCTGAAGCCATGGTTATGGAACAATGAATTAGAACTAAGTCAAAATCAAGGTTCAAGGACAACTAGATCGGAGAGGATGATTTTTTCTCAAGAAGGATCTATTATAAGTGTGCCCTCTCCTCTGACTCCTAAACAATGCATCAAATTGTTTAGAGAAAATAGATGTTTTAAATGCCAAAAAAGGGATCTTCATATGAAGAATTACCCCAATGAACTAGGATCATCCCTAAGAGGGAGACCATTCTCTCATATAACCAAATTCAAAGGAAGAACTCCCCCCTAACAAAAGTACCCTTCAAGAATGGCATGGGGAGTGGTGTAGCTTGCTCTTTCATAAAGGTAAATGCTTCAGGTGCCAATTGTTAGAAATATAAGCCCAACTTGTCCCTTAGCCATAAAACAAATGTGCATAGGATGAAGTGTTATCCTAAGATCAAATCAAAGTATGTAACATCACTCCACATGTCCATCCACATGTCAAGGGGCATCCCTACATCAAAGGAGTCATGGAGCATATTTAGGAGAGGCATCTAGCTCATCTACATCATCAGTGATGTCATCTGGGACTGGATCCAAAGGCTACATAAAGCCCATGTAGCACTCACATTGTGATTGAAGCAATGCACTTATTTTTCATATTATGAATGGCTCAAATCTCTTCCCACCTTGATTTCTTTCATGGTATCAGAGCCAACTATGTTTCTAAGGCCCTCATTAAGTTATTTTATTAGTTACTTAGCATATTAATTAAGTTATTAATCACCCACCATTAGTGGAGCCAAAATAGGCTTTTTCCAAAACAGTACCTACCTGCATTGGAGGGCCTCCACCGCCTTATACAGGCAAAATCGTGGTGCATTTTCTTCACAAGATATCTCCCTTTACTCCTCAGGGCGGCGCAGGTCGCCATCACTTCAATTTATCAGATTCGCTGATGTACGACCCGACATTGCTATTTCCCCCAAATCGTCTCATCATTTCTGAGAAGGCGATTGCTGCAGAGCCTTGCTCTCTCTCCACAAAAGGAATTGCATCAATTCCTCTGAGCCACACATGCGCCCCAATGTACTCTAGCTTTCACTAAAAGGGCTTGCCAAATAGTGGAGCCAATCTCCAATGCCAAGCTGATTTGCAGAGGGGGTTCTACTATAGATTTTCTACATAAGCATTTGAATGCTTGGTGGTAATGATCTTGCTTAATCCTTTTTAAATGATCATAATAATGTTATCTCATGCACAAAAGGTCTTTGATTCAGAATTATCACATCTCTATCCACATAGATAATATGTGTGTATGTGATTATGAAGCTTGAATGCCACCTCTTGTAAAGGGATTATAGACACTGCCCCGAGTATATCTTCTCAGTGAGGTAAGACCTCCCTATCTATGGCATCCACATCAATCATGGCTTCTAATTCTAAGTGTCCTAATAAGTTCAATGGCATAGGGTTTCACACCTAGTCAAGGGGCATTTAATGAGAAAGAACTTATGGAGCTTAGTCAAACCACAAGTAGAAGGAGAGGGAGAAGGAGTTGTCACTAGAGCTACCCCTGTTGCTTTGTAAGAAAAGGATGAACAAGCTTTAGGGATAATAATCACATTGTTAGATGATAATTTTATACATTATATCGATGATACTGACACTGCGACTCAAGCTTGGGAAACACTAGACAAATTTTTTGGTGCTAAAGCAAAGCATTCTAAGATTAGTCTTAAAATGAAACTCTATGGGCTCACAATAGAAGAAAATGAAGAAGTGGCTTCACTCATCAATAGGTTAAAGAGTCTTATGACTCAACTTGTGTATGTCCAATCTCCTATACCTAATGAAGATGCTGTTGCCATCTTATTGAAGACTATGCCTTCAAAATTTGATCAGCTTGTCACTGTGCTTAAAGAGAAGGATCTTATTCCTTCTTTGGAAAGTGTGATAAACTCTTTGCAAGAAGAAGAAAAAAAACAAATTAAATACTTCCAAAGAAGGTGCCTATGTGATCTCCACCATCAACAATAAGAAGAAATGTGCAACCTGTGGGAGGACTAATCACCAAACAAAGGATTGCTTCACCAACAACCCTTGTGTGCACTGTGGAAAGACAAATCATCCATCACAAAGATGCTATCTCAAGGATAAGAAGAAAGAGAAGGTCAACACTATTGAAGAAAATCACTTTGTAGAAGTCTTCGGTATTGTTGGACCTGGAGATGATGATGATTCCTATGCTTTGTAAAAAGGTTCTCATTGTCCACTCTTGTATGGTAAAAAAAAGCCTTAGTAATTTTCTTCCCTTGTTGTTTGTAATAAAGAGTACTTAAACCTTGTTATTGTATGGTTGAGACTCTAATGTATCAAGGGGGGATGTTTTTAGGCTCAAAACTTTTACTAGAGTGTCAAGTTTGGCTTAAGGGGGGTGTTAGAAATATAAGCCCAACTTGTCCCTTAGCCATAAAACAAATGTGCATAGGATGAAGTGTTATCCTAAGCTCAAATCAAAGTATGTAGCATCACTCCACATGTCCATCCACATGTCAAGGGGCATCCCTACATCAAAGGAGTCGTGGAGAATATTTAGTAGAAGCATCTAGCCCATCTACATCATCAGTGATGTCATCCAAGACTGGATCCAAAGGCTATATAAAGCCCATGTAGCACTCACATTGTGATTGAAGAAATGCAGTTATTATTCATATTATGAATGGCTCAAATCTCTTCCCACCTTGATTTATTTCACCAATAGGGGGGGCCGCCTAAGGGAAAATTCCCCAAATTAACATAGGACTTTTTCCCAAGCCTAGGAAGGGAAAATTCAAAGGGAAGGACCATATCCGTTAGCCACTTTTGAGATTGATACTTTTTCTAATAAAAGAAGAAACTTCTACATTTAGATCCCTTCATTGTATATAAGTAGTGATAGAATAAAGGGAAGTTTTGTTTCCCAAAAACAAGTTAAAATATGTATTCTATTGATAGAGGAATATACTACATGAGTGTTACACACCACAGGGTGCAAAGAACTCGAGACAAGGATGGATTTTTTAAGGAGGGGAGGATGTAAGATACCTCCTATTATTTCAAGGAATAAATAAATAAAAATATAAAGATTTATTTTTGTCATGAGTGTTACACACCACAGGGTGCAAAGAACTCGAGGATGAATTTTTTAAGGGAGGATGTAAGATACATCCTATTATTTCAAGGAATAAATAAATAAAAATATAAAGATTTATTTTTATCATTTATTTTAAGAGAGTTAAATTATGTATTCTATTGATAGAGGAATATACTACATGAGTGTTACACACCACAGGGTGCAAAGAACTCGAGACAAGGATGAATTTTTTAAAGGAGGGGAGGATGTAAGATACCTCCTATTATTTCAAGGAATAAATAAATAAAAATATAAAGATTTATTTTTATCATTTATTTTAAGAGAACAAGATTAAAATGTAGGGGTCAAAAGAGGAACACCCATGAGAATATTGAAAGAGCAATAAATAAATAAAAATATAAAGATTTATTTTTATCATTATTTTAAGACAAAAAGATTAAAAAGTAGGGGTCAAAAGAGGAACACCCATGAGAATATTGAGAGAGGAACACCCATGAGAATATTGATTTGGATAGCAAGCTTGAGAAAAAAGAGTAAATAAATATATAGGAGTTTTTCTAAAGCAAGCTGACAATATTGGTATGGAACCCTCTCATGTTCATATCACAAATGTTAGAGAGAGAAAATAACATTAGTAAGCCTTGTGAAATAATAGATTAATTAAATACAAGGTAATAATAAATTATCTTTCTCATTAAAACGAAAAGCGTTTCCCTCCTAGAGTTAGAAAAAAATCACCTTGGAAGATAATGGATTAGTGAATGCTAATTAGAAATTTTATAAAGTTTAATTTAATAAATATGAAAGAGATAATATTGGGATATAAAGAGAATTTTTATCATATATTAATGGATGGTATATCCTTAAGTTGAGGAGAGGTGAAGGCATAAATGTGTCTAGAACCATGTGTGTATATGCATGAGCCTTTTAGTCTTAAATGTGTGTTTTTCATGGGAATAGGTGCTATAAAATTAAGGTATATTCTTCCTTAATATGAAGGAAGCATTTTAAAGAGGTGAAAATGATAAAATAATAAGATATGCATATATTTGTAGGCTTCACTCAAAAATAAATTTGCACGGAGGCTTTAATAGGAGTTGCATGGGGGCTTAACTTGAGTACATGAATGGTTGTATGAGATTTTATGTGATCTCTCCCCATGCATGGTGGGCTATCCCATTGCCTATAAAAGAAGGCTAGAGGGAGGGAAAAACACAACATTCTGCTTCTCTAGAGAATGTTGTTTTTAGAACCCCCTCTGACAACACACATTTTGCATCATTAAAATACTTGAATTTTCTTTGTGGCTTTCAAATGCACCAAAAATTTTGGAATTCCAAGGAGCTCTAGTAATGATCAAAACACTCAATAATAGAATTTTGTAAAATTTTAGACCATATGATTTTAGTAGTTCTTCAATTGTTTATCATTCTTGGGGGTTGAGGTATGGCCCTAGCTTTCTCTCTTTCTAGTAAATTCTGAGAGAATCGATTCATTAATTATTAATTAAAGTTTAATTAAAAATATATTAGGGATTATGCTAGAGATTAAGATAGGGATTGTGTTAAGAACATATTAGGGATTACGCTAGAGATTAAGATAGGGATTATGTTAGAAAGTTTGATGGATATTATGATAGGGATTATAAATGAGAGATTATGGAGATTATAAATAAAGTATGATGGGGATTATGACTATAAATGAGAGATTATAATTATGATGGAGATTATAATTATAAATGAGAGATTATGGTAGGGATAAGGTAGAAATTTTGGTAGAGAATATGTTATGAATTAGGATGGGATTATTATGAATTGAAATCCCTAAATAAAGGCTAATAGTAATTGAGAAGAGAATTTGAAATTAGTTGAAATCCCTATTAAGGAGTGGTATCATTCATATAAATGGTTAAGCCCCTATTTAAGAAGCTCATAGGTCATAGATAAATTGTAAAAAGATAAGAATTATGTTTATGGGTTTAATTATCCATGATGAATGGGATACCAAAGCATAGATCATGCATAATTGGGATGAAGAGTGATCCACTCAAACTTCATGTGGAGAAGATTGAGACCCAAGTATCCAAAGGTAAAAATCTAAGTTGTAAAGTTATACTACACCTTTCCGAGTAGTTTAGGCTTATTAACCTTAGGAAATTATGAGTTCTATGATTAAAGTTCTCAACCTAAGGTAGGACTTTGTGAGCTATGTGATATTTAGGTACTCTAGTCTCTTATGCTTTAAGGGAATAAGATGACCAAGAGTTTAGTAATTCTTGACAAGTGTTATGGACCTAAACTTGGATCGAATTTCATGTTATTAAGTATTATCTTAAGTTTACTTAAACAGGTTGAAAATTCATGAGAGAAGAACCTATGACCTCTTTTATATTCTATGACTGATTGCTGGAGTGTTGAATGCTTCATGGGATATAAGCCTAAAGAAACTAGAAAGGTGGACTAAAAACCTGTGTCCCGAACACAAGTAGCAAAGTGGTAGCTACCATCAACTTTTTGCCATTTTTGTAAGTGTAAACTAAATATCAAATAATCTTTTATGCTATTTTTGAAAAAGGAAGTCCCCATTACCCACATTATTTTTTAATGTAATCATGTAACTATCTCTTTATGGGGCCCGGCCTCTCTCTCTCTCTCTCTCTCTCTCTCTCTCTCTCTCTCTCTCTCTCTCTCTCTCTCTCTCTCTCTCTCTCTCTCTCTCTCTGTGTGGCTGGAGTGTATTCTCTCTCACATTGGACTCTATTGAGCACAAAACCTCTATCTGTCTCTCTCTCTCTCTCCCCCTTTCCATCTTTCTATCTATCTCCCTCTCTCTTTGTGAGACCCCTCTGCCCTCTATGCACCGGATTTCATAGTTGCTAGCAGCAGAGTGGAAGTAGCTTCCTCTTGCGCGCGGGACAGGGTTTCCCACTCGGGGCCTCGCCCTCGAATGTCCGGACATGAGACTAATTTGGTGGTCATTCCGAAACCAAAACTGGGAAAATTTTCTAGTTTTCTTAACAAATTTTCTAACGGGGTCAAGAGACTAAACTATCCTTCACCTGATTAAACCAGATAGAAGGAAAAATATCACTCACTTAATTTGAAGAATTCAATGCTTTTTTTCTAACCAAAATCAGGCACAGCCGTTGATCTAATCATTTGAGGAAATCAACGCTTTTTTCCTAACCGAAGTCAGGCACAGCCACCATTGATCCACTCATTTGAGAAATTCTTCAGGTTTTTATTTAACTACTTGAATTTCATACTAGAATTCCTCGAATTCTATAGCCTTGATCCACAAATCAATTCGAAGGGTCTCAAACTTAGTTTCAGATTTAGCTGGAGTTTTGAGTGTATTTTTCTAAACTGGTCACAGCTTTTCCTCGAAATTGACGAAAGAGTTTGGTCTTGGTCATAGTGTGATTCAAGGTTCGAGTCGGATAAGATTTTTCTTGAACTATCTTTCTCGAAAAGGTTTGATAATTTAGTTATTATTTTACTGAATTTCTTTCTTTGAATATTCACTTAACTAATTTCTAAATTAGTTACGAATTCCAATGAGGAATAAATTAATCATCTGAATATTTCTATCTTGATAGATTTCTTAAATTTTCTTTTTACAATCCGTGTGAATATAAAACAATAGAAATTTCTCTCTTAGAGTATTTGATTATTCATTTATCAAATACTCATAGAATTTAAACATAGAATTTAAGAGAATTCTAATTTTGATATAAAAATTTCTTTATGCATAAAAATAAACTTCAATGGGAATAACACTTTTATAAAAAAAATCCTTTTATGCATCTATTTATGCATAAAATCAAATTTAATAGGAATAACACTTTTAAAATAAAAAGAATTTCTTTCTGCATCTATTTATGCATAAAAATCAATTTTTATAAGAATAATGCTTTTATAAAAAAAAATCCTTTATGCATCTTTCTATGCATAAAAATCAAATTTAATAAGAATAACACTTTTGTAATTAAAAAAATTCCTTTATGCATCTTTCAATGCATAAAAATCAATTTTTAATAACAATAACACTTTTGTAATAAAACAAATTCCTTTATGCATCTTCCTATGCATAGAAATCAAATTTAATAAGACTAACACTTTTATAAGAAAAAAATTCCTTTATGCATCTTTCTATGCATAGAATTAAAATTTAATAAGAATAACACTTTTATAATTAAAAAAATTCCTTTATGCATCTTTTTATGCATAGAAAATCAAATTTAATAAGAATAATACTTTTATAATAAAAAAATCCTTTATGCATCTTTTGATGCATAGAAATCATATTTAATAAGAATAACACTTTTATAATAAAAAATTTCTTTATGCATCTTTCTATGCATAGAAATCAAATTTAATAATTAATATCAGTGATATCCATGCATATTCATAGGTGAATATGTACATGGAGTAATTAGAATATTTCTTTTAGATGCAAAAATGGTGGGAATTACTTTTTTGGAATAACATAAAAACAAACTTTCTTTTTCACAAATTTGCCATAATCTCCTTTGTATGGCTGACCATTTCTCATTTTATCTTTCTTCACTTAACTTAATTAACCCAATTTAGAATTATAGAACTCTAATCTACACAATTTTCTAAATTCAAGAGAGTAAACAATAAGAAGAGTTTAATTAATCACTTAGTTAATCTTTCTAGGATTAAGAAAGGTTGGAATGTAAAGAAGAGAAGGGGGTGGTCTTTTCATCAAAGGCATAGCAATTGAATTTAATTCAATCATTTGCAAAACATAAAAATCAAGAAAACCATAGATTTTTCATTAAAATTCATAAACAAAGTAAGAAAATTAGCTTACATGGAGCTTGTAAGCTCTCCTTTGGCTTGAGGGATTGAGGGTTCTACTCTTGTTTGAAGAAATAGTGGCCACCAATTCACTTTGGAGAGGATTAGGCCAAAAATAATTGAATTATTAAAAAATTTCAATGTAGATGGCTCAGGTATAGGAAAAAGTGAGCCTCTAACCAAGCAAACTAATTCTAGAATTTTCCAGATCAGTTTGGTCAATTTTTGATCATTTTTGGGTCAGTTCAGCTTACTTTTTGGATCTAGATTTGAAAGAAGAGAGAGGAGAGATGAAAATATCTCATTTTATTGATTAAAAATTGGGGGTAATGATGAGAAAAAGGTGCCTACTTCATGAGGGGAGATCCCCACACTGAGGTGTCAAAATTCAGTTTTTTAATTCTTTTCTTTGGTCCTTAGTCCACTCTTCATCTTATGTGAGCATTTACTCATTTTTGGGGGGTTTTTCTTTTATTCTTCAATTTATCTCCTCCCTACATTTGGATTAATCTCATTGGCCTGTCAAACCTTTGTTTGGACCTTAATCCAAATTTTTTTGAAAACAGGGGCCCTTAGGCTAAAATTGGCCTGTCAAACCTTTGTTTGGACCTTAATCCAAAATTTTTTGAAAACAGGGGCCCTTAGGCTAAGGTCTTTTGTGCACATTATAATTTATTTCTATTGCACCTTAGGAATTTCTTTTTAAACTTCTGTTTCAGGGAAATTTATTTTAATAAGAAGGGATATTTTTCCATCCAAAGATATCTAAAAACTGAATTATCTCTCTCTAGAATATTTTCTCTCTCTAGGCAGGTAGAAACAAGATCTTTTATTATTCTGAAAAGGGGATTGATTATAGGACATCTTGAGGGGCTGGGGAGGAATCTTACATCCTCTCCTACTTGAAAAACGCGAGATGTCCTCATCTCGCAAATTGGGGATAATCCCGTATCAGTTTGGCTTCTTTCTCCCAGGTGGCGTCTTCAAAATGATAGAACTTCCATTTGACTAATAATTCTCTCAGAATTTTGTTCCTGAGAACCTTCTCTCGAACATCAAGGATTTCTTCAGGTTGGAGTTCCATCTACCCTTGGGAAGAAACTGGACATCTTGAGGGGCTGGGGAGGAATCTTACATCCTCTCCTACTTGAAAAACGCGAGATGTCCTCATCTCGCAAATTGGGGATAATCCCGTATCAATTTGGCTTCTTTCTTCCAGGTGGCGTCTTCAAAAGGATAGAACTTCCATTTGACTAATAATTCTCTCAGAATTCTGTTCCCTGAGAACCTTCTCTCGAACATCAAGGATTTCTTCAGGTTGGAGTTCCATCTGCCCTTGGGTTGAAGAAGTTAAGAGTTCATCTCATTAAGCACATGATTCGGGCTCGGTATATACTTCTTAAGTAGGCTGACATGAAATACATTATGTACTTTGAGATGAGGAGGTAGAAGAAGTTCATAGGCTAAGTCACCTACTTTCTTTGTAATCAGATATGGCCCTTAGTATCTGGGGGATAACTTTTTGGGTTGTTGCAAGATCAGGGTGTCCAGTTTTATCCAGTTTATGCTGGACTGGGACAATGCTTGGAGAGCAAGTTTTGGGGGGCAAGGTACTTAAAATGAGATCAAGCAAATAATAGAAAATACGCTTGCCCTTAAGTTAACCCAATATAACTTAAATTAATATAAATTATTCTAATTAATCAAAATTAATCAAAAATATGATGAAATGATAAAAAAATGATCTTTCCATACTTAGAGTGATCCAATTTATTTTTCCTTAGATGCACCATTACAAGCACACTAGTCCCTATAGGTTTTATATGATTCACATCAAAAATGTAATTTTACTAATTAGATTATTAATATTTGCAGGCCTTCTGATAGTCTGGAAGAATTTTGAAAAAGAGATCATTAAAAATCCAACCATTGGATTTGCAATTTTTACTAACCACCACATTCTACTAATGTCTCAGTATCTACCCACTCTTTTGATCTACAAGATTGAGGATTTTAAGTGGTAGCTATTGTGGGTACAAAAAGTGGCGTATATTATAACACTTTAAAGACCTTAAAATATTTAAATAAAATAGATAAATATCTTAAAATTTTCTCAAAAAATCAAGTTAAGCTCCATATTATTTGAAGATCTAATGTACAAAGTGGGAATCTCATATGAGTTTATATGTAAAAGATATTAGCATTTTATGGAATCAGTTCAAATTTGGGACAGGGTGTATACATTGACTTTGTACCTAAGAAAATGAGGACTTTTGACTATCTAATGCTTAATCAAATTATGCAACTATATTTCCAACTTTGAATATGATGTTCCACCAAAAGAACTTGAAACAAAATTCCTTCATTTACTAGGAGAGATTAGCCACTAAACGTAAACAAATGCCTGTTTTTTTACTGTTTATAGGGTGCCTGAGTGGACAAAACTGGGCACCCTGATCTTGCAACCACCCTTTTGTACTTCCTAAGAGATAGAGAACTTCTTTTGGGGCGTACTCGAATGAAGACGATATCTGCTTCTTCGAATTTTTTGCCTGACCTCTTCTTATCTGCATACTGCTTCTGTCTATCCTGGTTTGCTTTTATATCCTTGCGGATTGACTGCATTTGCTGCTCCATGTCGTCAAGCATCTGTCTGGACATCTCGACCCTAATCAATGGGTCAGACCAAGTTAATGGTGCTAGGCAGTCTTGTCCATACAGAGCTTTGAAAGGGATCATCCCGATACTTCGGTGATAAGAAGCATTGTAGGCGAATTCGACTAGGTGTATATAGCTTAGCCACTTCTTGGGTTCCCTGCCAACCACAGCATGACCGAAGTATATCTTTGATTACTTGGTTCACCCTTTCTGTTTGACCATCGGTCTCAGGGTGGTAAGCTGTGCTGAGATCCAAGAAAGTTTCTACTGCTTTGAAGAATGCAGTCCAGAATCTTGACGTGAATTTGGGATCTCGATCACTTACTATTCTCCTGGGTAGGCCATGCAATCTGAAGATTTCCTTGAGGAACACTCTGGCCACATCCACTGCAGTGTAGGTTTCTTTTATTGGAATCAGATGGGCAACTTTAGTTAGTCTGTCAACTACCACGAAGATAGAGTTGTAACCTGATTGCACTAAAGGTAGTCCAGTAATAAAATCCATACTGATACATTCCCACTTCATCTGAGGGATGTCTAATGGGGATGTAACTTCCCAGGCATTTTTACTCTCTCCGCTTTGACTTTCTGACATATCAAGCATTGATATATATGATTAAGTACATCCTTTTTTAGTCTAGGCCAAAAGAAGCTTTTCTTTACAGACATGTAGGTCTTGATGATGAAACCTCGATGTCCTGCTATAAGGCTATCATGGGCTTCATTCAGAATTTGACCCTTAGTTCCCTCATCATTGGGAATGCATAGCCTATTATTATAATACATAATTCCTTCATCCAGGCTGTACCCTTGAACTCGGTTCAACTTCTGAGGAGTTCTGCTTTCCTGCATAAGTAGGGTAGCAATAGGGCCAAAGAATCTATCCTGCATGATCTTCTATCTTGCTTCATTAATCAATGGATTTGACACCACTGTGATTGCAAGCAAGGAGGCTTTTCTACTGAGGGCATCTGCTACCACATTTTCTTTGCCTGGGCGGTACTTGATTTCAAAATCAAATTCCAGTAGGGTCTGCATCCACCTTCTTTGGCGCATGTTGAGATCCTTCTGAGAGTGAAGATCCACTTTAAGCTCTGGATGATCTGTCATCAAAGTGAATCTTTGACCCAGTAGGTAATGTCTCCACAACTTCAAGGCATAGACTACTGAAAGTAGCTCCAGGGCGTGGACAACATAATTTCTCTCATGCGTTCTAAGTTTTTGGGATACATAGGCCACTGCATGACCTTCCTGCATGAGCGCACCTCCCAGGGCAAAACCACTGGCATCAGTTACTACCTCAAAGGGTAGAGAGAAATGTGGCAACTTCAGAACGGGATTGGTTACCAAGGCGGTCTTCAGCTTATCAAAAGCGCTCTCACACCTAGAAGACCATTGAAACGGGGTATTCTTCTTGAGAATATTAGTCAGGGGGAAGCTATGAGAGCATACTTAGGTATAAAATTTCTATACCAACCAGTTAATCCCAAGAATCCCCTGACTTCTTTCACTGTCTTTGGTTTAGGCCAATCTATGACTGCTTAGACTTTTGCAAAATCTGGAGAAATTTCATCTTTGGATACCAGAAAGCCCAAGTATTCAACATGGTCGACAGAGAAAGTGCATTTGCTCTTTTTTGCAAAGAGTTGGTGCTTCCTTAGAATCTCAAGAACTTTATGGACGTGAGCTTCATGGTCAGCTGCATTCTTTGAGTAAATCAGAATATGATCAAAGAAAACAAGAACAAAATCATCCAAGTATTCTCTGAGAATGTCTTGCATTAGGCGATTGAATGTAGCTGGGGAATTTGTCAATCCAAACGGCATGACAATAAATTCATAGTGCCCATAGCGAGTATTGATGGCTGTCTTCGGGATATCTTGATCATTAATCCTGATCTGGTAATACCCTGATTTGAGATCTATCTTTGTGAAGATCTGGGCTCCATTTAGCCTGTCCAAAAGCTCATCAATTCTGGGGATAGGATACTTATTCTTAATTGTCAACTGATTGAGACCTCTATAATCCACACAGAGTCTTAACATTCCATCCTTCTTTTTCTGAAAGAGAACTGGCGCTCCCCAAGGTGAAACACTGGGTCTCACAAACCCTTGTTCTAACAGCTGCCCAAGCTGTTCCTTGAGTTCAATGGCTTCAGGGACTGGCATTTTGTACGTGCGGTGCTGGGCTACTGGTGGCTGAGCTTCGGGGGTCAATTCTATCTCATGATCTACTTCCCAAATCGAAGGCATCTCAGTTAGCTCTGCTGGGAATAAATCATCATACTCACTCAACCATTCTGGTTCTTTAGCCTTTAACTTTGTGTCTACTGGATTCATTTTGACAACATAAATGAGCTGCTTCTTTCTAAGTCCTTTCAGTAACCTAGAAGCTTTAACTAATTGCAGATCTGGGGATCCAAAAATTCCAGTTCCTTGAACTTTGTTCCCGTGAAGGAGGTCATCACGGAAGGAAATGGTTCCATTGTGACAGTGAATGTCAGCTTGATTTTTGTGGAGCCAAATCCATTCCAAGGATTCCGTCAAAAACTCCCAAAGGTAAGACTCTGAACTGGTAGCAGTCAGTTACATTCCCATCTAGATTAAACTGAATACGATCTGTCTCATGGGATGAGTGAAAAGAATCTTTCCACTTGCCTATTCAACTTGCATAGGTTTCCCTGATTTTTGTTCTAAGACTAGCCTACGCAAGCATCTTGCGGAAATAAATGAATAATTACTGCCTGAATCAATCAAAAGCTTAAATGGCTTACCCTTATACTCAGCTGGAGCATGGATGACAGAGAATTGACGATTTGGCCCTTGGTTTTCAATCACGGCATAAATCTAACCTCTTTCCTCTTCCACTACTTTTGCTATCATGACTGCTCTGGCTGCTGCAGATTGGGGTAGAACTCTTTCTCTTTGGTTACCCCAATTCTAGGAGGGAGTTCTGAGATTACTCTGAACAGAGGCAGATGGTTGAGCTAGAATCCTCCTGGGATTGCCCTGATTTTTGCGGGAGACCCTAATTTGACTGATACAAAGGGGTTGGTCTCTGCACTCTGGGTCCTTGACTTTCTTGTCCTCTTGACATGGCAGGAGTCGGGCAGTCTTTAAGCTGGTGATCGAAACCCTGACACCCAAAACATGTGTTCTCACTTCTAAGCTCATCCCTCGGAATCCTTGAAAGAGGTGGGGCTCCTGAGAAAGTGTTCTGAGGGAAGGGTCTCTTCCTTCACTTTTGAATTTCCCAGCATCTTGATTTTGATTAGGGCCTTGCTGCCTCTTTAGGGGTGGAAAGTTTGAAGCACTTCCTGGGGTTTGGAACGTTTTAAAGTTTGAGGGTGCAGGCTTTGGCGGGACCTTAACAATAAATGCTTTGGCAAAGTCCTTTGCCATTCTGACAGCTTCTCCCATTGAGACTGGTTTGGCATTTTTCACTAAAGTGTCCGATGGCTCGTTCATCCCTCGAATGAATTTGGCCATTAGCTGCTCTTCATCCAAAAGTGGAGAATATTTGAGGAGAAGAGCAAATGCCTGATGGTGTTCTTGAATCGTCCAGCTATCCTGCTTTTGTTCCAAGAACTCATTCATTTTAGTTTCCAGGAAGCCCGGAGGACAGAACCTCTTCCTGAGGTGAGCTTTAAGATCTGACCAGGTCTGGGTATTTCAGTCGAGATGGTTTGTCTCGCAATGGTTCCTCCATGCGACCCTGGCCATTTCCACAATTTTCAATCTGGCGAGAGCCATCTTGCTCTTCTCGTTATAACTGGTTACATCAAAATACTCTTCTCGTTATAACTGGTTATAACTGGTTACATCAAAATACTCTTCCATTTCCTCAATCCATTTTTCCACTACTTCTCCTAACTATTCCCCTTCACCCTTGAAGGGACCAGGTTGGGATCGGTGCAGGGCTTTACAAACATCCGGCTGCCTACCATGACCCGCGCGACCCGCGCACCTCATGATTCTGACAAAACGGTATTTTTGTCAACTTAACCTTGTCATCAGATTTATGACTATTTAATTTTTGAGATTTATTTCTTAAACAAATAAATATTCCATTATAAATCTTGAAAAACAAGACTCACTCTGATAATTTTACTAACCAATATTCACAACCATGAAAACAATTTGGAATCTTTTACAAAACATCATTTATTATCAAAAGTTTTTGATATATACATAGAGTGTCTCGGCTCCAAAAGTAACCGCCTCAATCGTGTGCGCATAAAAAGGCGATACTGCGATGGAGACATGCTATGATATACACGATTCATCACTGATAATGGTGTTGTAATTCTTCTCCTAGGAATAAAGCGGCTAAGAAATTCCGGGGTGAGTGATTATAGAGTTGTACATAATGAACAACTCCTAGCCTTATCAAGATCGTGGCTAGCGAGATATTCTATCTGAGTCTCTATCGTTGATTGGTATTGATGTGAATACTTCGCCCTCCAGAGAACCACATATGCTGACATCGCTCTACTGGATCAGGAAAGTATAGATCCTCAAAGTGACGAGCGAGTCTCACTCTGCTTTCTCGGGTTGTAGCGGAGTTGATGAGATTTTCGAAGGCAAAGGCGATCATATCCTGACTCTGGGAGAGTCCAGGAATGCTAGACAGATTTGGGATATCCATCTAAAAATCCACATCAATTTATGAGTTTTCAATTTATGTTCATTTCAAACATAACCTTAACAAGTGAAAACATTATTTCCTAGATTTACTTTAAAATTTTAGGCAATTTCTGCTGCTGTTTCGTAAGTTTACAACAGCGCTCTGATACCAGCCGTGAGACCCCTCTGTCCCCTCCACGCACCGGATTCCCGATTGCTAGCAAAACGGAAGTAGCTTCCTCTTGTGTGCGGGGCAGGGTTTCCCACTCAGGGCCTCGCTCTCGAATGTCCAGACACGAGACTAATCTGGTGGTCATTCCGAAACCGAAACCGAGAAAATTTCCCTTGCCCAGAAAACGGAGACGATTCCACCTTTTTTATTTTCTTAACGAGTTTTCTATAACGGGGTCAAGAGACTAAACTATCCTTCACCTGATTAAACCAGATAGAAGGAAAACTATCACTGAATTAATTTGAAGAATTCAATGCTTTTTTCCTAACCGAAATCAGGCACACAGCCGTTGATCTAATCATTTGAGGAAATCAATGCTTTTTTCCTAACCGAAGTCAGGCACATCCATTGATCTACTCATTTGAGAAGTTCTTCAGGTTTTTATTTAACTACTCAAATTCTAAGCGTATTCCTATTATTTAAATTTAATTATTAAAACTCCACTGATTCTAGCCCCATCCGGCCCATGGGTTAGCCACCACCCAACCAACCACTGGAATCGGTAGAACTAGACAATTACTCACCCACCCACAATTGAATGCCTTTCTTTACTTTTGCTTTCGAATACAGATATGCACACACTCCTCTTTAAAACTTTAACATATAAAATAATCCATTGACAAACAGTTATTGGTGATAGATATCATAACTCAAAAATTTCATCCAGTCCCTTGTTTCTCAAAAAAAAGTATCACTCTGGACTCTCCGTTGAGACCAACTAGTCAGCCAATGAGATCCAGTAACAGATTACAATAATCATTTCGTCCATCATACATATCTTCCATGACATACACATGGGTGTCCTTAGGCACCGCGAGCCCGTGCATCTCCTGGTCAGAACCCTCCAGGATCCTCCTTAGGTGTCCTAGCACTTCAATCAGGGACCGCTTTGTCGGCCCTCGCCCATCGTACCGGAAGCTCACCATTTTTCAACCATGCTGAGGCTGGTCAGGCTTTGCCACGTGAGCCGTCCTTTAAACACTCCCCGCTAGCTATTGTAATTGAACTTCCCTTAGAAAAACATATACCAAATGCTCCCTCCAACATTCTAGCATAAGACCGTCCTTTAAGAAAACAGGGTTTCTATGCAAGTTTTCACTTTGATTTTCTTTTGAATACAAGGAGTATTTCTTGAATGAGTATCCCCAAAACTTCTTGATTGGAATTCTGAATTTCATATCAGAATTCCTCGAATTCTATAACCTTGATCCACAGATCAATTCGAAGGGTCTCAAACTTAGTTTCAGATTTGGTGAGAGTTTTGAGTGTATTTTTCTAAACTGGTCACATCTTCTTTCCTCGAAACTAACGAAAGAGTTTGGTCTTGGTCATAGTCTGGTCATAGTCTGATTCAAGGTTCGAGTCGAATAAGATTTTTCCTGAACTATCTTTCTCGAAAAGGTTTGATAATTCAGTTACTATTTTACTGAATTTCTTTCTTTGAATATTCACTTAACTGATTTCTAAATTAGTTATTACGAATTCCAATGAGGAATAAATTAATCATTTATCTAAATATTTCGATCTTGATAGATTTCTTAAATTTTCTTTTTACAATCCGTGTGAATATAAAACGATAAAAACTTCTCTCTTAGAGTATTTGATTATTCATCAAATACTCATAGAATTTAAACATAGAATTTAAGAGAATTTTAATTTTGATATAAAAATTCTTTATGCATCTATTTATGCATAAAAATCAACTTCAATGGGAATAACACTTTTATTTAAAAAATACTTTTATGCATAAAATCAAATTTAATAGGAAAAACGCTTTTAAAATAAAAAGAATTTCTTTCTGCATCTATTTATGCATAAAAATTAAATTTTATAAGAATAACGCTTTTATAATTAAAAAAATTCTTTTATGCAGCTTTCTATGCATAAAAATCAAATTTAATAAGAATAACACTTTTGTAATTAAAAAAATTCCTTTATGCATCTTTCTATGCATAAAAATCAATTTTAATAAGAATAACACTTTTGTAATAAAAAATAAATTCCTTTATGCATCTTTCTATGCATAGAAATTAAATTTAATAAGAATAACACTTTTAAAAAATTTCCTTTATGCATCTTTCTATGCATTGAAATCAAATTTAATAAGAATAACACTTTTATAATAAAAAAATTTCCTTTATGCATCTTTCTATGCATAGAAATCAAATTTAATAAGAATAACACTTTTATAATAAAAAAATTCCTTTATGCATCCTTCTATGCATATAAATCAAATTTAATAAGAATAACACTTTTATAATGAAAAATTTTCCTTTATGCATAGAAATCAAATTTAATAATTAATATCAGTGATATCCATGCATATTCATAGGCGAATATGTACATGGAGTAATTAGAATATTTCTTTTAGATGCAAAAATGGTGGGAATTACTCTTTTAGAATAACATAAAAACAAACTTTCTTTTTCACAAAATTTTAGAAAATTTTGCCATAACCTCCTTTGTATGGCTGACCATTTCTCATTTTTATCTTTCTTCACTTAACTTAATTAACCCAATTTAGAATTATAGAACTCTAATCTACACAATTTTCTAAATTCAAGAAGAGAGTAAACAATAAGAAGAGTTTAATTAATCACTTAGTTAATCTTTCTAGGATTAAGAAAGGTTGGAATGTAAAGAAGAGAAGGGGGTGGCCTTTTCATCAAAGGCATAGCAATTGAATACACACGCATCGCATACATCCTTCTACTTCACCCATGACTTGGCAGACATATATGAACATCATGTATACGGCGGGCTATCCCAAATGGATCCCTTGTCACCTCTAGACACACTCACCACACCCAGCTATCATCTCTTCTACATACGGCTGCCACCCGCCGCCGCAGCTTTCCCCATTATACACACATTGCACATACAGATAGATCTAGGAGCATGCCCCAGAATCGGTGGTATGATGATGAGTGCAGAGAGCTATATAGACACCTCCGTGCCCAGAGAGCCATCACGACCATATATTCACTCTGAGATGTCTGATTGACCAGGCTAGGGCACGGGAGAAGAGATTATACCGCTGCTTTGTGGATTTCCGCAAAGCATTTGACATGATGCCATGAGAGAGACTCTTCCAACGCCTACAGTCATTGGGGATCCCATCAGAGATGGTTTGGGGCATCTATGATTTATATGAGCAGGCCTTTGGGCACATATCTGATGTTATTGCTAGCACCATAGGTGTGAAGCAAGGATGCCCACTCTCTCCTATATTATTTGGGCTATACATTGATGAGGTGGCTGACTTCATTGGTCATGGTGGGTGGGGACAGGGTAGACATCTCAGGTACCACAGTCCACATTATGCTATATGCAGATGATATTATTCTGGTCTCTGAGTCGTAGATGGGACTACAGCACCATCTCCATGCACTCAATGACTTCTGCACACAGAGGGGGATTATGGAGTGAACGTTGGGAAAACCAAGGCCATGATTTTCCACACCTCAAGGGCTGGTTCGGACGACAGGCCATCTTCACACTAGAGCAAGAGGACAGGTAGAGGTGGTAGACTCATATGTGTACTTGGGGATTACATTTATGACTCCGCCACCACAGGAAGATTTACTATGACACAGGAAACCAGGGGTAGACTCACACGAGGATATATAGCTCTGGCCATGCTAGAGAGACAGTGTCACTAGGCACACTTCCAAGAACCCCGCACGAAGGGGTGGTTGTTTGACACACTAGTCACCCCTGCTTTGATGTATGCTACAACAGTATGGGCACCTGGGCTCACCACCTCCACATGGTCTCAGATAGAGAGGCCTCAGATTCTCATGCTCTCACGGATGATCCACAACAAACCCTCCGTCCCACATGACATTGTCCGGACGGAGTTTGCTGCACCTCCTATGCTAGTAGAGGCCCTCTTCCAGACGATCTGCTTCATACAGAGGATCAGAGATATATGCCATCAGATCGACTCTCACATAGAGCTTTTAAGGCATCCAGGCAACTCGCAGAGAGTGGAGATAGGAGATCATGGTATTCACTGATGATACAGTGGCTCACTCAGCATGGTCTTGACATAGATCACCTACCACCTTTCCAGTATGATATACATGCACCACACATCCAGCTCTCTCACAGTGAGAGGAACAGAGTTCTTCGGCAGGATTTATGGCAGCGATACACTCAAGAGACTTGGATTACACCCAGTCAGCCTCTACTACCGAAGATGCTATACGACAAAGATCAGTTTATGCGTATCTCAACGGATGGATTCATACAGAGACCTAGATAGATGGATGTGTACATGCCTCACAGTGCCCAAGGAGTGGTGATTAGCCAGCTTAAAGTGTCATCACACCAGCTTGAGATTGAGGCAGGTAGGGCATCACGGATCCCCAGAGAGCAGAGAGGATATGCAGACTATGCCAGGAGGAGGTTGAGAGTGAGGAGCATTATGTATGCAGATGCACAGCATATAGTGTCATTAGAGAGAGATACACCACCATCTTCAGTGGACATCCCTCACTCCAGCAGATCATGGAGTCCGCAGACCAGCGCAGATTTGGCCAATTCTTGCTAGAGACATAGCACCACAGAGAGATGCTGCTATGGACTCATACCACAGAGAGAGAGGTGGGCAACAGCTCCAACTCACTGATTTCTTCCAGAGATCTATCCCAGTGCCTATTCTGACACAGGAGGGGGTTACACTTCAGCGCGCGCTGTGGACCTCCGAGCTAGGACGGAGACCGAGAGCACCAAGCTACCACACTACCAAACTACATCAGAGGGAGATCACAGAGATACGGGCTCGACATCAGCACCCAGGAGTGGCTAGCTCACTTACACTCACCCAGAATCATGCTCCGATGTATTTTTGCCTCGCCATCACCTATGTATCACATATTACACCCCCATATTGTATTGGTTTGGAGCTAGAAAGATCTGCATTGCATTCTTGTATACCCTACGCATGTAGGTTGCATACTGAGCCTCTAGCAGTAGTGCTCCATCCATCACCCCCCCCCCCACTAGCTCAGTACTTTCATAGTTTACTTCATGTTCATTTTGTCCTTTTTTTTTCTAGACATCCAGAAGACATTGACAGTTGTACATTGATTTGTCTCATAGGTCGAGTAAGTTTGGCCTCTAGTAGACGTTAATACATCTTTCTTGCTTTCTCTCTCTCTCTCTCTCTCTCTCTCTCTCTCTCTCTCTCTCTCTCTCTCTCTCTCTCTCTCTCTCTCTCTCTCTCTCTCTCTCTCTCTCTCTCGTAAGGGAATAGCAAGATTGAATACACAATTGTCCCTCTTTCTTCGAGGATGGACTGTGGCATGATGTCTACAGAAGTGGATGGGCATTGTAAATGTGGTTCAATTGAGTGCAACCAATCATGTAAAAAACAAGATACCATTAAGGAATATGAAAGAAAGTGTAAGTAGGAGTATCGCCAAAAAGTGAACGAGACGCTAGCACAAATTCAAGATGGGAATGGCACACTAGCAGCACTGTGGAGTGTCATAAGCTTTCCACTACTCTTTTGGAATATTTCAAGTGCCATACACACGGTCTAGATGATGAGGTAAGGGCAAAGCTATTAAGTAAGGTAGTTCAACACACATCCTTGTGAGGACCTATACTATGGTCATATGCAAGGGAATGCAAATGCCCAAAGTTCTTTGATAACATGGATACAAAATACACTCAGCATTGTGAAGCACCCTAAAACCACTAATGAAATATTATTCGAATGCGCTCGCATCATAATGTAATGAATTCCAAAATAGTTGGCCCAAAAGTAAACATTGCAGCTGCACCAAAGATTCTTAACATACACAAGAGAAACTTATGTGCTACTAGAAAGAAATTGCAAAAAGAAGTGTTGCCATTACATTTGTGTCAACAACAAATATGCACAAGGGAATAATCACAGATGTGGTGAAGAAATTAGTATTGTCCTTTTGGAAAACCTATACTCATGTTTCACTAAACAAAAAGGACGTGCGTTGAAAGCATCTGGGGAGAAAATCTTATATAAAACATCCAGTGAACCTTCTTGACCAACCCTAGGTTTGTGTTCCTTAAACTACATCTAGTTCTATCTTTCCTCTAACTTGAACAATTGGCAGCAATTTATCATCATAGTATAAAGTATAATAGGTGTTAATACACTGATATTTGACTGCTAACTAGCATAGTTAATACACTGATATTTGACTGCTAACTAGCATAGGTTCTGCTTTTCCTCCAACAAAGAGAAATGGTAGAAAATTGGTAACTATCGTTAGCATTGGTTACAATTGATAGTACATTGGGGTATTTCACTCCGAACTCACGCTTGAAGAGCTTCTCCTACCACTTGCCATTTTGCTACCACTTGCCTAAGTTAGTAGAGAAGGCACAACCATTTGCATTATGGGAAAAGTGGTAGTTAGTATCATGTGCAACAATCAACACTGAAATAGTGGTAACTACCAGTGGCATAAAGGTAGTAACACTCACCACTAGCATAGTGGTAACTAGCACTTCTGTCAAAGTGGTCACTCACATCATTAGCAGTTTTCACAACCACTACCACTTGTAATTCATAGGCTACTACCACTTGAGCATCTACATACATGCAAAAGTGGTAGTTAGCATCATATGCAACAATCACCACTAGAATAGTGGTAGCTTGTGAATTACCAATGGTAGTGGTTGTGAGCGCTACTAGTGATGTTAGTGACCACCTTGAGAGAAGATCTAATTTTACCACTATGCCAGTTATGAGTGCTAATACCACTATGCCAATGGTAGTTACCACTATTCCAGTATTGATTGTTGCACATGACGCTAACTACCACTTTTCCAGTAATGTAGATGATCAGTGGTAGCCTGTAAATTACTAGTGCTAGTAGTTGTGAGTGCTACTAGTGATGCTAGTGACCACTTTGACAGAAGTGCTAGTTACCACTATGCGAGTGGTGAGTGTTACTACCACTATGCTACTAACTACCACTTTTCTAATTATTTACCACTATTCTAGTGATGATTGTTGCACATGATACTAACTACCACTTTTCTAGTAATGTAGATGGTTAGTAGTAGTAGCCTATGAATTACCAATGGTAGTGGTTGTTAGTTTTACTAGAGTGATGCTTGTGAGAGGCTAGTGACCACTTTGAGAAGCTAGTGACCACTTTGATAGAACCATAATGCTAGTGACCACTTTGAGAGGCTAGTGACCACTTTGAGAAGCTAGTGACCACTTTGATAGAACCATTATGCTAGTGGTGAGTGTTACTACCACTATGCCACTGGTAGTTACCCCTATTACAATGGTCATTATTGCATATAATGGTAACTACTACTTTTCCAGTTATGCAGATGGTCATCTTCTCTACTTAGGCAAGTGGTAGCATATAACTAACTACCAATGCCAGTGGTGGTACTTCTCCTCAAACTTGGAAAAGCGGTAGGATTTTTTAAATATCTAGTTGAGGTTATTGTAAGTGGTTGGTAAACTGTTAATATTGAACTATATGCAAATAGTACTATACTGATATTTGACTATCATCATGATTAAAATGACAGAGCTGCTAGTTACCACTATGCTAGTGGTGAGTGTTACTACCACTATGCCACTGTTAGTTACCCCTATTACAATGGTCATTGTTGCATATGATGATAACTACTACTTTTCTAGTACTTAGGCAAGTGGTAGCACATAACAAACTACCAATGCCAAGTACTTCTTGTGCAACTCGAAAAAGTGGTAGGATTTTTTAAATATCTAGTTGAGGTTGTTGCAAGTGGTAGTAAATTGCTAATTAACTGTTAAACTGTATGCAAATAGTAGTATACTGGTATTTGACTATCATCATGATTAAAATGTAGGTTGAATTATTTCTTAATTTCAAGGAGACGCACTCCAAGGTGAAGCTCCAGCAAAGGGCATTTGAGAAGATAAAGCCTTATTTTGTGCAAAATCTTAAGAATTGTTACACATGTTACTACATTACACATGCAGATGTCATTTTTGAAGAATTCGATAAATCACATTACACATGCAGATGTCATTTTTGAAGAATTCGATAAATCACATGAGACATGCTACTTCTGGTGTACACGGGACACAATGCTACTACAATTATCATTTTTATGGTCCAGATGACAACTGCACAGAGTGCATATCTGCTGAGAAATCCTAAGAGCATGAAATGTCTTTTGGACTTTGTTTTATGTCCAAAACCTAGTGGTGACAACAACTACCATGCTTTGAAATGTTTGATGGGAGAATGCTCTGCTTGTGGACTAGAAACAAGGCCAAAGTTCCCAATCGAGGAATCATCTAGGAGTCGCGCTATTACAGTGAAAATATTTGAGGATGTGGAAGTTAGCCATGATGCTAAAGGAAAGAAGAAAAAAAGGAAAGCCCTTACACTCAAGGAGATGCAGTGCAATGAGCTTGTTTGACTATTCAAGGATCATCTTGCAAAATTTATAAGCCATAATTTTCTTTATGAATGGCAAGCAAACCAATTCAAGGAGTATCTTCTTATGTTTCCTAAAGATGTGTTTTTTTTTTAGAAAGGGATGTGGTGTTTTTTGTTGTGGATTTTGCCAAAAATTACTCATTCAAAGAGCAAAACAAAATTCAATCAATGCATTGGCATTCTAACTAGGTTACAATCTTTGTCCATATTGCATATGTACGCATTGCAGGTAATGTCACCAAATATCACCACTTTTATATATATGATGTGATAAGCATAGAGATACTCTTTTTGTTCAACAATGTTTCATGATGCATCATGGATGGCTAAAAGATTTAAGTATTACACTCAAGGAACATTGGGTGTGGTCAGATGGGATAGCCTCCCAATCTAAAGCCAAGAGGCCTTTCTACTTTGTTGCCTATTATGGCAAGCTTATAGGTATAAATATAACACATACTTTTTTAGGATCTAGTCATGGGAAGGGGGAACATGATGATGCAAGAGTAGAACTAAAACTAACACTAACTCATGAACAATTGAAGCCAAATAGTGTTATACCAGAGTGTGCTACTAATGTGGTGAAATTTCTACGAGATGGGGCTGATGCTACTGATGTAGTGAAATTTCTATGAGACGGGGCTGATGCTACATACCCTTCATAGGTTTATATAATCACTTGAGTATTTTGGGAGATCAAAGTGATGATGTTGATGGGATTGTAAAGTTGTGCCTTATGCACATTTCTTTAAACTGCGTGTCTAGATACTCTCTTACTGATGGCAAAGCTTTAAGGTGTAGACAATTCTCATGTTACATGCAAGACCTTTGGAAGAGAGGTTATAACAAATCACATGTTCCAAGCTAGAAGTATAGCATTCTAGAACCCACACTGATGATGTTCATATGCAAATGATGATACTATTGATGATGCAACATATGAAGGACAACACGATACACTAAGTGATGCTCTATGTGTTGGCCGATAACTTTGCTATTATAGCTAATAATGGAAACAAGGAGAATATAGACTTCTACATCCTAAAGTGAGCCTAAAGTGCACGCAAGAAAAACAACTCACTACTGTACCACTTAATCATACATGAGGTAATCTCATTGCTCACAATGTTCTTATGTAGTAAAGGGATTTTGGTATGAGCGTATGAAGGATGTCTATCACAATACAAACTGCTTAATGCAAAGCCAGAAGTGATACTCTAGTCACACCTTATCAAAGTCATCAAGTTTCCAATGGAGAAAATCCAAGGATGTAGAAAGGTCTATTCACTACCCTTGAAGTGTATGAAGTTGTGTACAACATCATGCCCATTGACATGTGATTCCTTCTTTCATCTAATTAACAAAGATTTTCTTCTTTAATAACAATGTCAAAGAGCACTATTGCACCTCCTGCAATACCAAAGGTAACTACTAGTTGCAGCACTATAGCAATGGAGAAGGATATTGCTACTGGTAGTGACAATCTAAATAGAGTGTATGCTCACATTTACTTAACCAATTTCTAGCTACATGTTAGTTGTAACAAGAACACTCTACATCATGTGTGGCACTTATATAAGAGATCCTAGCTTGTTGTCTTTACACTTTCTCCAAATGATACCAGTGGCGCATGCACCCATGGATGATGTCTACCCTAATAATATTGGAGGTCAGAAATTTGATTACATGGCATGGTTGACAAGGCAACTCTAACAACTTTCTAAGCTCATCTGAGATTGTCAATTTCACTGCTTAGTGGATCTCTTAAACATCAAAACCAAATGGCATTACCACACCGCAGCAATAGCATTTTAAATTATACACTTTCTCCAAATGATCTAGCATGCACCCATGGATGATGTCTGGCCTAATAATATTGGAGGTCAGAAATTTGATTACATGGAATGGTTGCAACACAAGGCAACTTTAACATGTTTCTAAACTCATCCAAGATTGTCAATTTCAGTAAAGCACACTAAGTACATCTCTTCAACATCAAAAGAAAATGGCATTACCAGTAGCAATAGCATTTAGAATATACACTTTCTCCAAATGATGATCTAGCATGCACCCATGGATGATGTCCGCCCTAATAATATTGGAGATCAGAAATTTGATTACATAGCATGGTTGACAAGGCAACTGTGACACTTTCTAAACTCATCCGAGATCGTGAGTGTCAATTTCACTGGATGCTAGGGATTTTCCCTACACACTAGATGCTAAGCATTTCCCACACACACTTGGATACCCCATTTGGTTCCCCTCCCCCAAAACACACACACACACACACACACTAGATGCTAGGCCCCAAATGTCATGGAGTGCAAGCCATGAGACATGTATGTGTTGGCTTTGTGGATCCTAGGATGCGCGTAACGCTAGCCACCTACAGCCAGCTGATGAAGCGCGTGTGGGTGCAAAGGAGTGTGTAGTGTTGTGTTGTGTTAGCCCTAGGGTCTCTTTTATAACGGCTTGTTTGCCTCTCGCACTTCCCCAATAAAAGTGGCAGGCAGGCCAAGGGCTTGCACGTTCTTTGCAATCCAACTCCACCACCACCGCCATCATCATCATATCTTTCATCTCTCTCTCTTAACTTAACACAAGCGCATGTTGTTGTTGTAACGGCAGCGGGCAGCAAATCAAGGGAGCGGGGTAAGGCGCAGCTGGGGGGAAACGAGAAAACCCCAAGCTGCCGCACGAGGACTTCTCATCTACCCTAATTCCAGCGATTCTCGAATATCGATCTGTCGCCGCCCTCCTCTTGCCGCCACACGAGGAAACACTATCAACTTCGATAAAATCGCCTCGTATCTTCGTCTTCTTGCAGTAAGACTTCTCTCTGCATGCTACTCGCTTTTACGTCGTATATCTGAGCTTCTCTCTTGCTAATCAGCTGATTAGCCACGAGCTTATCGCTGCACCGACTGCGCCCCACGTATCATTATCGTTTGTATTATAGCTGGTTGACATAATCGCATGACAATTAGTGACGAGTTTAGGAATTTCGCGACGTTTCGATCGTAGCATGCTAATTAGGAGGTAGTTAGAGAGAAGACTATCACTTAATCTCCCCATGGACGAGAGGGATGACCTCCTTCAATACCAACTCGAGCAGCAGCTCCAGCAAGCGAAGCAGCGGGTTTGTCCTGATTAGCATAGCCTACTAGCTGCGCCATGAATCAATATACTATAATAGTGGATTAGTACTAATTACGTGGAAATGCTTTGAGTGCAGGATAACGAGCTTATCGAGAGACTGTTATCGGAAAGAAAGCAGACACTACCCACGATAGCAATCAAGCACGTTCACGCCAACACCACAAAAGTATACAGCAATGACTCCTTAATAATCTTGATCAGAGTGGTGGGGCTAATTAATTGGGTTTGGTGCTAATGATTTCGTGCGTGGCTGCGTTGTGTAGAAGAAAAGGCCAAGGAAGGGCAATGGGCGGAAAAGTGATGGTTTGGGAGGCTTGGACCTTGCAATGAGGCAGTTTTTGGAAAAACAAGACCCTGCAAAGAGTACTAATTTGAAGCTGGCTACTAAAGAGAACTGAGGTGGCCATCGCCCATAATAATGTTTCGAGTCACAACAAAGTGAACCAGCCACCTTTAGCTACAAGATAGAGGTTGTCATAATGCCATTTTATTTGAGTGTACACTAGCTTTAGCGGTATACTTAGCTAAGATCACAAGTATATGAGTGCATCTTACAAATAAGCTCGCCAATCACATGGCCTCTCCCTTTTGGTTTGGTTGGGCATGATGCTCAAAGGTGTGAAATAATTAAGGTCCACAAACTCCTTGAAACCTTAAAACTCATCACCTTGACGTTTTCTCAAGACATTCTTTGTCATTTCTGCCTCATTCAAAAGCTTGTAATTGCTAATTCATGCATCTTATCTTGTCCATATAAAACTCATTGTGTTTTCTTGTGATTGCTAATTCATGCATCTTATCTTGTCCATATAAAACTCATTGTGTTTGCTTAGCATAAGTTCTTGTCATTTTTGTTAGTTTTACTTGTCACTTCTTGCATGCAAATTTAGTTTGCTCTTTCTAATAGAGGTCATTCATTACCAAAGTTGAGACCTTATTGATAGATAGGATGATAGAGGAAAGGGAGGAGTCAATGTTATTACAAGAGTCAAATGTTTTTTTTAGTCAAACTTTTGTCGTATATATTTAATGTAAAGCTCCATAGTACATACAAGGCTCATGTACTCTCGAGGACTTCAAGATACACTAGATAGTACAAGTGTCATTTTTTTCCATAATATCAACTTGTATGATACATGTTATGTGAAGCTTAATACATATAATGCTTTAATTATTTTGAAATAACTAATATAATTGGATGTGTCAACAATTTTACCAAATCCTAGGTGCATTAAGGGTGGAGAAGGAGACTTATGGGTTACAAGGCTTTCGGAGGTATAGAGTTACCAAAAGGACATAATGCCATCCTTACTTGTGAGGTCCCAAAAAATTATAGAGTTGTAATACTTAATCCTTGAGGTCTCCTTGCCTCAATGCCACAAGGTTTTCCAACCCACTAGCCATAACTCACTACTACGTTATGGAGCCTAGTGACACGCTACTTCTTTTGTACATAACATCAATATTTGTCTGGTGCTAAACACATTACATTGTAAGTGTTTAGTAATAGTAAAAAATGTTACATAGCATTACTTTTAAAATATATCACCGAGTGACATTCTAAATGGTAAAATATTCTTTACTGTTGATTTACTTTTTGAGTCATTGCCACCCCATTGACCTATTGCTCTCTCTCTCTCTCTCTCTCTCTCTCTCTCTCTCTCTCTCTCTCTCTCTCTCTCTCTCTCTCTCTACCATTACAAGGTTATGGGGGCCCTAGCGATAAAATTGAAGCAATACTACGGGCCCCCTAAAAAGTGTCGATAAAAATGTCGTATGGGTGAAAGCATGTATAGGTGGTACCACTTTTTTCACCTTTTGGTGGTACCACCAATAGCCCCTAAAAGGAGGAAAGTTTAGTGTTTTTAAAATTAGTAATATGGAAAATAGTGGGCCATCATAAAATTGCATGAGTGGATGGCTGTCGCAAACCGCTTGCCATATTTGCACTTGTTGGCGCCTTGATAATCCTCCTAGGCCAATGTTCTTGAAAAACCTGGATACCTTCTGGCATATTTTCCTGAAATTCAATAAGACAAATACACTTGTGCTAGATGACTCATTGTATAAAATGTACTCATCTTTTTCTGAAATTCAATAAGACAAATACATTTGTGCTAGATGACTCATTGTATAAAATGTACTCTAATGATCCTGCATGCTATGTGATCCTTCCTGAAGTGGAGAAGCAGACTGAGGAGCAGTGGGAAAATTTTCTGAAACAGGATATGGCTGACTTTGTGTTGCAGTGGGTAGAAAGTGCTGACAGAGCAAAAACTGTCAGAGAGTGCCCTTTTGATGTCAGGGATTGCAATGGTCGAATTGGAGAATCGTCTGGAACAATGTTGAGGAAATGAAAGAAATTGAAGCCCCCACATTACCAAAAATTACTCCCAACCTAGATCCTAAAGAAAGAAAGTATAAGCGTACAAAGAGTAAAACAACAAATTAGAAGTGCTTTTGCTGGCATTTTTCCCATTGTACAGAGGACTGCCTGTAGTCCCTTCACTGCCTGACACCATGCCCTTACTGTGTAGCTTAATGTACTCTGACACCATGCCCTTACTGTGTAGCTTAATGTACTGTGTAGCTTAATGTACTTTGACACCGTGCCTTTATTATGTGGCTAACTTCCAACACTCCTTGACATATATACAAACAAAAATGGTTTTGACCTTGGAACGATTTTGTGTCGATCTGGTGTTCTTTAGTTTATACTGTGGTTGCATTTTGGGGACTCTTAAGAAAGTGATGGTCTGAAAGTGCTTGTCTAGGTACTGAAGTGCTTGTTAAGTGGTTTAAAAGTGCTGGTCTAGACACTAGTCTAGATACTAAAAGTGCTTGTCAAGTGGTTTGAAAGTGCTTGTCAAGTGGTTTGAAAGTGCTTGTCTAGGTATTGAAGTGCTTGTCAAGTGGTTTGAAAGTGCTTGTCTAGATACTAAAAGTGCTTGTCCAGGTACTAAAGTGCTGACAAGAATTTCTCAAGTGGTCTGAAAGTACTAAACATGTGCTTGTCTAGGTACTAGAAAGTGCTAGCTAACGGCTGCTGTGGTCAGGTAATCTGAAAGTGCTTGTCAAGGTGCTTAAAGCACTTGTCAAGTGGTCTGGAATGCTTGTCTAGGTACTAAAAGTACCTGACACCATGTGGCCTCCAAGTGCTTGTCAAGTGCTTGTGTAGGTACTTCAATTGTTTAGGAAGTGCTGGTCAAGTGGTCTGAAAGTGCTGGTCAAGTTACTTAAAGTGCTCGTCTAGGTACTTAAAGTGCTTTTCAAGTAATCTGAAAGTGCTTGTGTAGATCCTAGAAGTGCTTGTGTAGGTACTAGAAGTGTTTGTCAAGTGGTCTTAAAGTGCTTGTCTACTACTGAAAGTGCTATCAAAGAGTTGAACGTGCGAAATAGTGCTTCTTAGGAGGACGCATTGTGCTAGCTTGAAAGTTAGAACTTATAAGTTCTCCTCTGGGGGCATGCTATTATAGATTTGTTCAAATACATCATTTGACAATTCATATACATTAGGCTCACCTTCTACCGAGCACATCAGAAACCTGATGTATCGCAGCAGGTGTGGGAGTAGATAAAAGCAGGGGGCTTGTCATCCAAAAGAACGTAGGTGTCATCTTGGCCATTTACCTTGTCGTAGAAGAGTCCCTCATCCAAAAGAACGTAGGTGTCATCTTGGCCATTTACCTTGTCGTAGAAGAGTCCCTCAACAACAAATGAGTTCCTTTGAATACGGTTATGCCATTCATCCCTTTCAGATTTGATGGCCAAGAGCTTGGTTTTAGTGCACTTCAAGACGTAGAAGTCTACACCTGGCTCTTCTGCATTCACTGCAAAGTTCTGGCTAACCATCAAGGCATCACTTAGGTCATCATGGTGGCCAGCATACATGGGGGCTCCTGGTAACTCATCATCGCTGGATGCTTCTCCATCGTTTTGAACATTGACAGTCAGTTGTATTCCCAAGTACTACCACCTCTCAACGTGGTCCTTGTTTACACATCTCCTCCATTGGCCTTTCCATGCACACATGGCAAAAGCAGGACAATGGTCTGCAGTGTAGCCCATGCATAACTGATTGATTGTAGCCATTGACACAGTGGAAGGATCGAGACCCTTTGATCCACATGCAATCCCACTCTCTATCTCTATCTACATCACCGAGCTTGACCTCCTAGAATCCACGATCGACTTTCTTCCCTGTCTCAATGAGGGTTGCGTTGAGGAATGCCACCACACTTGAAGTGTTATGTAACACCCATCCATCAGATTTCAGCTGCTCCTGTGTGAGAGCTCTTTTGAGCACCGCACCAGCCCCATCGTGCTCGCCCTTCCCATGGCCGGATGCGAAGAAACTGTGCATCATCTCAATACCTGTTATATTGAAGTATCGGGCTACAAAATAGAAAGGGCGCCTTGCTTTGAATTGTGAAGCAGTGCCATCAGACCACACCCAGTGTCGCTTGACACTGCATCCTTGAGCTTTCAGCCACTCATTGTGCAAAAGAAAGCAGTGCTGCACAAACAAAGTGTCATGGATTTTGTCATCAGAGATGTAGAAGTGGGTTGTCTTCCGAATGGTACCAAGCACATCACGCAGGTACAAAATGTGGACCAAGATTGTCACCTGAGTTGAATACCAATGCATTGACTGAATTTCATTCTGCACCTTGAAGGAGTAATTCTTTGCAAAATCCACTACCGACACCACTACATCATTTGGAAATTTATCCAAACACTGTTTGAATTGTTCAGCTTGCCATCTGTACTTATACTTATTTTTGATGAAGTTTTCCAATTTGCTTTGAAGCAAGGAAAAGTGAAAGTCCTCGAGCTGACTTCGCGAACAACAAGATTTGCTTGACCGTTCTCATCCACTTCCTATGTAGGAACGTCGTCAAAAAGCTTGACAATCATCATAGAGATGTCATCGCTTTTTTCATGTGGACACAAGGAGATCTGTTTAATGCCACAATGTTGGCATGTACCCAAAAGACATTGTCTACGGTGATAAGCACAGTCAATGGGTTTTGGGCACAATACAGACTCCCACAGGTTTGTTAAGCTTGAAAATGTGGCATTGGAGGCCGCGCACTACGCTGTTCCATCATGAGAACTGCAAACAAGGCACCTGCAAACAACTGCATGGCCGGCCATGTAGCCCATATCTTCCCTAGCGCATCTGATTAAGAGCTTCCTTGAAGTAGACAAGCTGCACATGGTATTCACAGCAACAAGTGTTACAGTCCTTCAACTTGCATACGAAGTGTGGCTTTAGACCCTCAAAACATCTAAGGGAGATCCTTATTTTAGGATGAGCCACTTGGAACCGCATATAGAAGTCCCTTTGTGACAAAGAAGACAAATTTAGACACACTATCAAGCATTATAAATCATTCTGAAGCAACCTATAGCATTGGTAAGCATTATGATGCACTTTCAATCAGTGTAAAGCTATGACACTCATTGGGTAAAGCTCTTAGACACACTTAGTAGCACTTTCTGCACCTGGCAGCACTTGTAAATGGTTGTAAAGCACTATAAAGCACTCTCAGGAACCTGCAAGCACTTAGAAGCCTAAGGATCCATTTAGATGAACTTGGAATAACATGGTATTTCTTGGAAGCACTATAAAGCACTCTCAGGAACCTGCAAGCACTTAGAAGCCTAAGGATCCATTTAGATGAACTTGGAATAACATGGTATTTCTTGGAAGCACTTGGAAGCACTTGGAAACACTAGCAAACACTTAGAAGCAAGTAAAGCATGTGGAAGCACTTGGAAGCACTTAGAAGCACATGGAAGCACTTAGAGGCACATGGAATCACTAGCAAGCACTTAGAAGCACTTGGAAGCACTTAGAACCACTAGCAAATACTTGGAACCACTAGCAAGCACTTAGAAGCACTTGGAAGCACTTGGAAGCACATGGAAGCACTAGCAAGCACTTGGAAGCACTTAGAAGCACTAGCAAGCATTTAGAAGCCCTAGCAAGCACTTGGAAGCACTTACAAGCACTTATACAAGCACTTGGAAGCAGTTAGAAGCTCCTTATCACTTCTAAAGCTCTGTTAAGCCATTAGAAGCATAAGCACTTGGAAGCATTTGGAAGAACTCTCAGGCACCTGGCAGCTTTTTGAAGCACTATTAAGCACTCAGAAGCAACAAAAGGCACTTAGAAGCACACAGAAACATTTAGATGCACTTGGAAGTAGTTAGAAGCTCCTGAATCACTTCTGAAGCTCTGTTAAGCCATTAGGAGCATAAGCACTTGGAAGCATTTGGAAGAACTCTCAGGCACCTGGCAGCTTTTTGAAGCAGTATTAATCACTCAGAAGCAACAAAAGGCACTTAGAAGCACACAGAAACATTTAGATGCACTTGGAAGCACTTACAAGCACTTGGAAACAGTTAGAAGCTCCTGTTATCACTTCTGAAGCTCTGTTAAGCCATTGCGAGCATAAGCACTTGGAATCATTTGGAAGAACTCTCAGGTACATGGCAGCTTTTTGAAGCACTATTAAGCACTCAGAAGCAAACAACAAAAGGCACTTAGAAGCACACAGAAACATTTAGATGCACTTGGAATGACATAAAATTACTTGGAACCACTATGAACCACTTAGAAGCACTTATGATCACTTGAAGAAGTATGTCAAGCACTATAAAGCATGGTAGCAATATAGTGCACTGTCGGGCACTCAGAAGTGGTGTGAAAATGCTTAGAAGCACTAAGATGCACTCATGACTTGGAATTTCTTGGAATCACCCATGAAGCACTCAGAAGCATCTAAAATCAATTGTAAAGCTTCGTAAAGCACTATAGTGCATGGTTAAGCATTGTAATGCACTGTGAGGCACTTGCAAACATTTGGAAGCATGGTAAAGCACTCTAATGCCCTATCATACAAAATTTTAGTACTGTCAAGCACTCTAAACCACTGACATTTAGAAATCAGTATCGTATAGAAGAGCATATCCGGATACACTATCATACAAAATTTTAGTATTGTCAAGCACTCTAAACCACTGACATTTAGAAATCAGTATCATATAGAAGAGCATATCCGGATACACTATCAATCATATGCGAGCAACTGTGTAGCTCTGACAACACACTCTCAACACAGTGATATACCTGAGGCAAATTGAGTAGATGCACTGGATGCAGTACATGCGCACTCTTGCCTATCCTCTTTCGAACAACATCTTTCTTGTTTGGGGAGATGCGAGTTTCCACCGACCAAAACTGAAACACGATTTCCCTGATTTCACTGGTGATGGTGCTTGCCCTATGCAATTGACAGTGACAAGAATCCAAGGGAAGTGACCCTTCCTCCGCTTCATGTTGCAACCGAAAATTGGCCACAATGACATTCCTTCAATGAACTCCTAAAGCCTTGGCAACTTCTCTACCACTCATGATAGTAGCCCGCTTTAAAAACAACTCGTTATTTGAATGGGGTGTCTTCACCTCAGATAATGTATGATAAATGTTAGAGAAAATGAGTCTCTCAACTATCTCTGACGTGTACTGCAACACTAAGAATGTTGGATGACGCAGGAGTTGTTGTAGAATTTTTGTTTGAAGGCCCTCAAAAAGCCCGTTTGTTTGTTTGCGCCAGCACTAAGAAACTGCTGCAGATTTTCTTTGCCTCTCGCTCATCAATGTCACCATCCTCGCGCGTACGTGCCATCCTCTTCTCAATGCTTCTTTGTTCCCTCTTCTTTGCAACCCAGTAGAATCGAAGACCTGGTAGAAGTTCTCTTGGGATGTGTTGTGTGATAGATAATGGGGGAAGATATACGGAGCCTGTATTGCCATTCTGTACACTATGAGACTCCATGTGGAGCCAGTTATGAGGGAGCTAGGAGGCTGAGGTTATTGCAAAGAAGTCTACCATTAAAGCAGTTATGAGGGAGCTAGGAGGCTGAGGTTATTGCAAAGAAGACCATTAAAGCACAATTGTAGTCTTCATGGGGAGAGAGAGAGGGAGAGAGGGAGAGAGGGAGAGAGGGAGATAGTACAGATGAATACAGCTTGCACTCAGGCGGGAAGAGAGGCCCTTTTTTGTAGGCAAGAAGCAGAGGCTATGGCAGATAGAGAGAGAGAGAGGCAGAGAGTGAGAGAGAGTGAGAGAGAGAGAGTCGGCAGGCCAATGGATTGCAGGACGACGAGTGTGCAGACTGAGTGGAGGAGTGAGAATATTCAAAAGTGTTTAATGGGCATGCCATTCCCTTACTGAATGCTCAGTTGCATTTTCAAGCCCGCCTCTTTCAAATTTAAGCCTCTTTCTCCTCCCAAAGGGGTGGCTAAAAGGAGTGTCCAAGACACTCCTTTTTGGTACCACCTATACATGCTTTCACCCGTATATCAACATGGCACAAAACGATGTTTTTTGTGACACTTTATATATCACTTAGCAACACTCTCTATGTCACTAAAGCAATATTATTTGAGTGAATCCTTTATAATATAATACCACTTAAAGTGTTGCTTAATGATTTAGTTTGTGTCGCTAAGTGACTCGTTGAATTCAATCATGCATTATTTTATACGTGACATGGCCTGCAATATTTCTTCTCTCTCTCTCTCTCTCTCTCTCTCTCTCTCTCTCTCTCTCTCTCTCTCTTTATATATATATATATATATATATATATATATATATATATATATATATCCCACACACTATCATCGTGTGTGGGATATGACATATGTATACTCATTTATTCGTTGTGTAGTAAAATGCTCTCATCAACAATTCCTCCCCATGGAAGTTGGCTTATAATTCTTATTAATTTTTTATATTTAATTGGTAAAAGATATAAACACAAGATCCCATTGAAGGTGTGCATATATAAATATGATAATAAAGTATACAACATCCATCCATGGTGGAGTGACCAAAATAAAAGAATACAAGCTATAATGGTGTGTATGCTCATGGATAGCATGGATACATGCCCATGTACAACAGAGATAATTAGATACATCATCATGAAAGAACATACAAACTAAAAAATTAGAGAAGATTATACTATAACCAAAATAGGCCTTATCACTAGTATAATGATCCTCCTCGTCTGAGCTTCGGTGCCTTGCTATGATCCTCCTGATCATCATCACCTTCATCACTATGTTGTCTATGATGCTCAGGAGAAGGTGGCAGCCAGTCTCCTATAATGAATCATATACAAATCAATTACTATGTAGTTATTTAATTACCACATTGTTTAATGATTCATATACAAATCAATTACCATGTAGTTATTTAATTACCACATTACTAAAACCAAAGAATAATCACATTATAAATAATATTACATTATTTGGGCACATATCGAGCTCCAGTCCATGTGACTCATGAGAGCTCTCTCCGCCACAATTGTGGGTATAATAGGTGGTGGTGTGGTGAAAATGGGTGTGGTAAAAAGTGGTAGTAGAGCTGCCTAGGCGATAGTGGTGTGGGTGTGGAGGGTGAAGGAGTGGAACCCATACCGGGTGCACTACTCGATCGAGATCTTATTGTATAAGTATAATTTAAGTAATATGAACATAGAACAAATAATATAACTCAAAAATAGATGACATAAAATATCTCACTCCCTCCCTCACATGTATTATGCTATCCCGCTTTCAATAAAGTGTTAAGTGTGGGATGATTACTCTAACAAAAACATCTCACTTGCAAAAACCTCTAGTTGAGCTAATAGAGGAATCCAACCAAGAAGATCCAGAATGGCTTGTTGAGAATGAGAACTAAAGTAAGTTTATGGAATGAATTTGTGCACATGGTTTTGAAGGCACAAAAGGATGGTATTTTGGAAGACAAGAGAGCATTTGATGCTTTAGAAGATTATCTTTGTAGATTGGGTTAGCATGCTATATAAATTCTAAATAAGAAGCTAATTTGGCAAAAAGTTGGAACCCTTGAGAGGGTTGGTGATTAGGACCTAGTGATGGTGTTGTTCTCTTCTTGTTCCCCTTTCTATTCTTTGTTTTTGGCTTTCAGCAAGCTTTGTGATGTTGCAAATGTGATCAACTATGATCTTTCAAATGAACCTTTTCACAATGACATTGAGAGCTATATGTGCATCGCATTCAAAGAATGGGATGTGTTAGGAGGATCCATTAGGTTCTTCATTGACAAGAACATCTCACTTCAAAGCATCTAATTTAGCTAATGGATGAATCCAAATAAGAATTCTGACAATGGCTTGTTGAATATGCTAATCGAAAGTCATGGGGGCAAGGTGGTGGAAGAACAAGTTTAGATAAGGGTCTCCAGGGATTGAATCAGGGGAAACAGTGAGCAGTAGATAGGTGTGAAGTATCTAACCAAACGACCAATCTCAAGTAGCCAACCAATTCCATTTCTTAACCCAAAGAAGGTGCATAACAGTCCACAAGTCTGGGACAACTTCTAAGTGATGTACTTTCATTATCTCTTTGCTTGCAAATACACAAGAAAATATTGATGGAAACAAGTGGGGACCCTTGAGAGGGTTGATTGGGACCCAATAACAGCGTTCTTTCCCTTTCTCTTCTCTATTTTTGGTTTTCAGCAAGTTAGCTATGTAATTTTGCACATGTGATTGCTTATGATCTTTTGAAAGGTACCTGCATTGCATTGGAAGGATGGGGCATGCTAGGAGGATTGGGGATGGCCACCACTAGACTCTTCACTAATAAGAATATCTCATTTCAAAACCCAACTTGAGCTAATGGAGAAATCTAAATAAGAAGCTAATTTGGCAACAAGTGGAGACTGACCCTTGAGAGGGTTTATAATTGGGATCCGGGGATAGTGTTCTTCTCTCCTTCTTCCCCTTTATCTTCTTTGTTTTTGGTTTTTAGCAAGCTTTGAGATGTTGCACATGCGATTAACATGATTTTTCCAATGACAGTGAAAGGTATGTGCATCACATTGGAAGAATGGGGTGTGTTCGGAGGATGGGGATGCTCTTCACACTAACTAGAATATCTCACTTCAAAACCTCTACTTGAGCTAATGGAGGAATCCAAATGAGAATTCTAACAATGGATTGTTGAATATGCTACAATTGAGAGTCATGGGGCAAGGTGGTGGAAGACCAAGTGATAGATAGGGGTTTCCAAGAACTAAATTAGAGGCAAACAATGGGAAATAGATAGGGGTGAATAGTTGAGCTAATAAAGAAATCCAAATAAGAATTCTCATAATATCTTATTGAATATGTTATAATCGAGAGTCATGGTCCTTGTTTGAAGTAGTAGACATCTTACCACAAAGATCAGCATGTACTATTTCTACTCTCATGTGAAAATGCCTTGCATTGTTGCTTACCCATCATGCAAGCCTCACATGGTTCCTACAATTCTGAAAATACAAGCAAATTAGCTACTACCATTCCCTTTTTTTGCATCTCCTTTAGCACTGCAAATCCGATGTGACCAAATCGTTTGTGCCAAAGCCTACTCATGCTCTTATGTGCAATCGTTTTGTAAGGGCACTCAACTCACATATATTATTATGCCTTACTCCTTTGTTGACTAACTTGCCAATAGCATCTGCCTCAATTTTCTTGAAGTGTAATTTAAGTCCACAATCCAACATCACAGTAACTAATATTTAAGGTACATAGAGCACGTCTGACAGCTTTTTCTCTTCACCTATAGCTTCCACAAAAGAGATGGTTCCACACCCTTCGGTTGGACATTTGACATTATTCCCAACAGCAAAATTGATGGGTTCTTGTAAAGGCTTCTAGGAACTATGCCATCCCTTTTATTGGTCATGTGTCGAGATGGTCCACTATCCAAAATCCATTAATCAATAAAAAAATGGGGCTTGAGTAGATGAGCATACCTCTTTAATGGCAACCCAAAGTTCAAGCTCAGCCTTAGCATTGTTAATAACTAACTCCTTTCCCTCTCCTACTTCTTTCTATAGTCTTTGACAGCGTGACTCTTCTTGTCACACAGTAATAATAGCTCCCTTGAAACTTCTTCTTCTTTGGCTTCTTTTTCTTGTCATCAAAATATTCCACGCCTTTACCTATAACATTGGCCAAAAATCAGCATCACCGCCATCGTGGGTCTTTAGCCGTATATCCTCCTCAAGCAATATAGCACTAAATTCTTTAAATGATAGATGTTGTACTCTAACCTGAGTGTTTAGTACTATAACTAAGCCATCATACTTTTGTGGAAGAACTCGGCAGGCCAGTTCCACATCACTGGTCTTTGTTATCCCCACAGTAGCCATTTGATCTCGAAAATTTTTGATATGCATGATAAATTCTTTAGCAGCTTCTCCTTCAGAAAACTTCTTAGCAGCTAATTCTCTAGGTTTTGAATCCTAGTCTGATTCCAGGGCAAATATTGATTCCTCAGTATGTTCTAGACCTTTGATGCCTTAGTTGTGTATTGAATCAGAGTATGAATAGAATCACTTAGATGGTAAACGATGGCACAAAGCGCATCAAAATTATGCCTCTTACATTTCCAAAGATATATAGCATCTAGTAGTGTGTCCCCGTCGTTGGGGTTGGGGGTTTATCTCCATCCATTCCTAGAATGGTTTATAGAAGCTCATAAGAGTCTAGAATGGCATTGATTTTGAATTTCCAAAGAGTGTAATTTGTTCCATCAAGCTTGCCTTCTGTGAAGGCTGGTGGAGGTGGACAAATACACATAGCTGGTGCATAGTAGAGTAACAGTAGTCGGGCAGAAGCCATCACTCCTAGTATTCTATGAAAAGAAAAACCAGACTTTATACACTATTTTTTCTAAAAGCACCTAAGCTCTAATACCATATGAGTATATAATAGTGGAAAGATAAACAACAAAACAAAGTGCAATAGATAGAAAATTTAAAATTCTAAGATAGGTACAATGTGAATGTTGTCTACCCATGCGCTCTCAAGTAAATCTTAGATGGAAATCTAGACATACTTTGAATGGACAAAATACTGAGTGTAGAGGGTGTGGATACTCATAAGCATTGGATACCTTAGCTTGTGATAATTATGTCCATATATAGTGCTGCATGTAGTGTGGTAGATGCGTGTATATAACGAGGGTAGTTACATGGTATACACACAGTCCACTTTCAAAATGCGACCAACTTTCGACCATCATCCCACTAATAATAACCCATACCCTCAGGCTCTGGGGGCTCCTGCACTTGGATCCCCACCAAGGGTCTAGCCCATTATCTTGCTAATCACCTAGCTAATCAAGATTAGTAGAGAATCAAATTTTACCTCTTCTTTTCAAAGAGCTTCTGTACCCCCAGCTGGTGGAGGGGCTTGATCTCCCTCCAGGATTAATCATAGCCTCCAAGCTCTTAGCCATACATAGTCATACTCTCCCAAGGCTTCAGCCCATTTAAACAAATCGCCAAACTGCCGTCTCTATCTGCTGATTTTTGCTAATTTTCCAGCGTCATTTTTCTGAGGGAAAAATGAGATCTTGTCTGCTCCAGATGAAATGGCTCTAATTCCTCTTGGCCTTAGGGGTTTTCAAGGGTGCTCTACAAGCTAGTGAAGACAGATTTTGATTTTATCAAGTCTATAGTGAGATCCAAGCTCTTCATCAAATCTGCAGGGGTGACTTTGGTAAAACATAGATTTAGCATTCAATGTTTGGTCAAATCTTGTGTTCTTGTGTTTCTTGGCTTAATCCTCTACTAGACTAATTGCTATTGATGGCCTTGAAAGGATTTGAGCTCATTTGAACTCTAAGGCCTCAGATCTGAACTCCTCGCATACTCTATTTTTTGCACACAAAATAGAGGATTAATTTGCTAATCAATTATTAATCAGTACTAATCACTATTTTTTGGTACAATTGAGGGTTCAAATTAACCATTAGGTATCTGATATAGATCCAACCATTTGGAGATGGTTTGACACTCCAACCATTCCGTACAGATTTGTTACCCTTGGTTTAATGTAATTTCTGTGGTAAAATTATGCTGATAAATTTTTGGTAATCATCATCTTACATTTAACCCACACACAAATTCAAGTTATTCACAGCCAGAGTTGCATTTGGGAATGTGCATAAGAATGAATGCTATATGCATTATGTATTGGGCACATTACATCATTGTGAAAATGGGATCAGACACTACCCTTGTCCAGAATAAGGCAAGAGGCAAGACCTCCCGCATAGATTTGGGTTTGCATTGCATAATGACACAAGATAAACATCCAAAAGCCCAAAAGAACTATCAACCTAGTGATGGTGGTGTTCTCTCCTTCTTCCCCTTTCTCTTCTTTGTTTTTGGTTTTTTTGTGATATTGCACATGTGATACTATGATCTTTTCAATGAACCCTTTCAATGCCATTGAAAGCTATATGCATCACATTGAAAGAATGGGATGTGTTAAGAGGATGGGGATAGCCCCATTAGATTCTTCACTGACAAGAACATCTCACTCAAAAACCTCTACTTGAGCTAATGGATAAATCCAAATAAGAAGTTTGATAATGGCTTGTCGTCGAGAATATACTATAATCGAGAGTCTTGATCCAGGTGGTGGAATAACAAGTATAGATAAGGGTCTTTATGGACTGAATCGGGGGCAAACAGTGAGAGTAGCAGTAGATAGGGCCAACCAAAATGGCCAGTCAGATAAGGGTGAAGTATCAAACCAAAAGGACCAGTCTCAAGCAGCCCCCACCAGGACCATTTCTCAACACAAAGAAGGTCCATAATAGCCCACAGGTTTGGGATAGCTTCTAAGTGTTATACTTTCATTATCTCTTTGTAATCTCTTTGCAATCTCTTTGCAATCTCTTTACAAATATATATAAGCAAATACTAATGGCAAGAAGTGGGGACACTTGACAGGGTTTTTTGGGACCCAATAATAGTGTTATTTCCCTTTCTATCAGCAAGCTTGCTATGTAATGGTGTGCACATGTAATCAACTATGATCTTTTGAATGAAATTAAAAGGTACGTGCATTGTACAGTGTAAGGATGGGGCATGCCAAGAAGATTGGGGATGGCCACTAGACTCTTCACTAATAATAATATCTCATTTCAAAACCTCCACTTCAGTTAATGGAGAAATCCAAATAAGAAGCTAATTTGGCAACAAGTGGGGACCCTTGAGAGGGTTAGTAATTGGGATCTAGTGATGTCCAGTGTTCTTCTCTCCTTCTTCCTCTTTTGTCTTCTCTATTTTTCGTTTTCAACAAGCGTTGTGATATTGCACATGTTATCAAATATGATCTTTCCAATGACATTGAAAGGTATGTGCATCACATTAGACTCTGAACTGGTAGCAGTCAGTTACATTCCCATCTAGATTAAACTGAATACGATCTGTCTCATGGGATGAGTGAAAAGAATCTTTCCACTTGCCTATTCAACTTGCATAGGTTTCCCTGATTTTTGTTCTAAGACTAGCCTACGCAAGCATCTTGCGGAAATAAATGAATAATTACTGCCTGAATCAATCAAAAGCTTAAATGGCTTACCCTTATACTCAGCTGGAGCATGGATGACAGAGAATTGACGATTTGGCCCTTGGTTTTCAATCACGGCATAAATCTAACCTCTTTCCTCTTCCACTACTTTTGCTATCATGACTGCTCTGGCTGCTGCAGATTGGGGTAGAACTCTTTCTCTTTGGTTACCCCAATTCTAGGAGGGAGTTCTGAGATTACTCTGAACAGAGGCAGATGGTTGAGCTAGAATCCTCCTGGGATTGCCCTGATTTTTGCGGGAGACCCTAATTTGACTGATACAAAGGGGTTGGTCTCTGCACTCTGGGTCCTTGACTTTCTTGTCCTCTTGACATGGCAGGAGTCGGGCAGTCTTTAAGCTGGTGATCGAAACCCTGACACCCAAAACATGTGTTCTCACTTCTAAGCTCATCCCTCGGAATCCTTGAAAGAGGTGGGGCTCCTGAGAAAGTGTTCTGAGGGAAGGGTCTCTTCCTTCACTTTTGAATTTCCCAGCATCTTGATTTTGATTAGGGCCTTGCTGCCTCTTTAGGGGTGGAAAGTTTGAAGCACTTCCTGGGGTTTGGAACGTTTTAAAGTTTGAGGGTGCAGGCTTTGGCGGGACCTTAACAATAAATGCTTTGGCAAAGTCCTTTGCCATTCTGACAGCTTCTCCCATTGAGACTGGTTTGGCATTTTTCACTAAAGTGTCCGATGGCTCGTTCATCCCTCGAATGAATTTGGCCATTAGCTGCTCTTCATCCAAAAGTGGAGAATATTTGAGGAGAAGAGCAAATGCCTGATGGTGTTCTTGAATCGTCCAGCTATCCTGCTTTTGTTCCAAGAACTCATTCATTTTAGTTTCCAGGAAGCCCGGAGGACAGAACCTCTTCCTGAGGTGAGCTTTAAGATCTGACCAGGTCTGGGTATTTCAGTCGAGATGGTTTGTCTCGCAATGGTTCCTCCATGCGACCCTGGCCATTTCCACAATTTTCAATCTGGCGAGAGCCATCTTGCTCTTCTCGTTATAACTGGTTACATCAAAATACTCTTCTCGTTATAACTGGTTATAACTGGTTACATCAAAATACTCTTCCATTTCCTCAATCCATTTTTCCACTACTTCTCCTAACTATTCCCCTTCACCCTTGAAGGGACCAGGTTGGGATCGGTGCAGGGCTTTACAAACATCCGGCTGCCTACCATGACCCGCGCGACCCGCGCACCTCATGATTCTGACAAAACGGTATTTTTGTCAACTTAACCTTGTCATCAGATTTATGACTATTTAATTTTTGAGATTTATTTCTTAAACAAATAAATATTCCATTATAAATCTTGAAAAACAAGACTCACTCTGATAATTTTACTAACCAATATTCACAACCATGAAAACAATTTGGAATCTTTTACAAAACATCATTTATTATCAAAAGTTTTTGATATATACATAGAGTGTCTCGGCTCCAAAAGTAACCGCCTCAATCGTGTGCGCATAAAAAGGCGATACTGCGATGGAGACATGCTATGATATACACGATTCATCACTGATAATGGTGTTGTAATTCTTCTCCTAGGAATAAAGCGGCTAAGAAATTCCGGGGTGAGTGATTATAGAGTTGTACATAATGAACAACTCCTAGCCTTATCAAGATCGTGGCTAGCGAGATATTCTATCTGAGTCTCTATCGTTGATTGGTATTGATGTGAATACTTCGCCCTCCAGAGAACCACATATGCTGACATCGCTCTACTGGATCAGGAAAGTATAGATCCTCAAAGTGACGAGCGAGTCTCACTCTGCTTTCTCGGGTTGTAGCGGAGTTGATGAGATTTTCGAAGGCAAAGGCGATCATATCCTGACTCTGGGAGAGTCCAGGAATGCTAGACAGATTTGGGATATCCATCTAAAAATCCACATCAATTTATGAGTTTTCAATTTATGTTCATTTCAAACATAACCTTAACAAGTGAAAACATTATTTCCTAGATTTACTTTAAAATTTTAGGCAATTTCTGCTGCTGTTTCGTAAGTTTACAACAGCGCTCTGATACCAGCCGTGAGACCCCTCTGTCCCCTCCACGCACCGGATTCCCGATTGCTAGCAAAACGGAAGTAGCTTCCTCTTGTGTGCGGGGCAGGGTTTCCCACTCAGGGCCTCGCTCTCGAATGTCCAGACACGAGACTAATCTGGTGGTCATTCCGAAACCGAAACCGAGAAAATTTCCCTTGCCCAGAAAACGGAGACGATTCCACCTTTTTTATTTTCTTAACGAGTTTTCTATAACGGGGTCAAGAGACTAAACTATCCTTCACCTGATTAAACCAGATAGAAGGAAAACTATCACTGAATTAATTTGAAGAATTCAATGCTTTTTTCCTAACCGAAATCAGGCACACAGCCGTTGATCTAATCATTTGAGGAAATCAATGCTTTTTTCCTAACCGAAGTCAGGCACATCCATTGATCTACTCATTTGAGAAGTTCTTCAGGTTTTTATTTAACTACTCAAATTCTAAGCGTATTCCTATTATTTAAATTTAATTATTAAAACTCCACTGATTCTAGCCCCATCCGGCCCATGGGTTAGCCACCACCCAACCAACCACTGGAATCGGTAGAACTAGACAATTACTCACCCACCCACAATTGAATGCCTTTCTTTACTTTTGCTTTCGAATACAGATATGCACACACTCCTCTTTAAAACTTTAACATATAAAATAATCCATTGACAAACAGTTATTGGTGATAGATGTCATAACTCAAAAATTTCATCCAGTCCCTTGTTTCTCAAAAAAAAGTATCACTCTGGACTCTCCGTTGAGACCAACTAGTCAGCCAATGAGATCCAGTAACAGATTACAATAATCATTTCGTCCATCATACATATCTTCCATGACATACACATGGGTGTCCTTAGGCACCGCGAGCCCGTGCATCTCCTGGTCAGAACCCTCCAGGATCCTCCTTAGGTGTCCTAGCACTTCAATCAGGGACCGCTTTGTCGGCCCTCGCCCATCGTACCGGAAGCTCACCATTTTTCAACCATGCTGAGGCTGGTCAGGCTTTGCCACGTGAGCCGTCCTTTAAACACTCCCCGCTAGCTATTGTAATTGAACTTCCCTTAGAAAAACATATACCAAATGCTCCCTCCAACATTCTAGCATAAGACCGTCCTTTAAGAAAACAGGGTTTCTATGCAAGTTTTCACTTTGATTTTCTTTTGAATACAAGGAGTATTTCTTGAATGAGTATCCCCAAAACTTCTTGATTGGAATTCTGAATTTCATATCAGAATTCCTCGAATTCTATAACCTTGATCCACAGATCAATTCGAAGGGTCTCAAACTTAGTTTCAGATTTGGTGAGAGTTTTGAGTGTATTTTTCTAAACTGGTCACATCTTCTTTCCTCGAAACTAACGAAAGAGTTTGGTCTTGGTCATAGTCTGGTCATAGTCTGATTCAAGGTTCGAGTCGAATAAGATTTTTCCTGAACTATCTTTCTCGAAAAGGTTTGATAATTCAGTTACTATTTTACTGAATTTCTTTCTTTGAATATTCACTTAACTGATTTCTAAATTAGTTATTACGAATTCCAATGAGGAATAAATTAATCATTTATCTAAATATTTCGATCTTGATAGATTTCTTAAATTTTCTTTTTACAATCCGTGTGAATATAAAACGATAAAAACTTCTCTCTTAGAGTATTTGATTATTCATCAAATACTCATAGAATTTAAACATAGAATTTAAGAGAATTTTAATTTTGATATAAAAATTCTTTATGCATCTATTTATGCATAAAAATCAACTTCAATGGGAATAACACTTTTATTTAAAAAATACTTTTATGCATAAAATCAAATTTAATAGGAAAAACGCTTTTAAAATAAAAAGAATTTCTTTCTGCATCTATTTATGCATAAAAATTAAATTTTATAAGAATAACGCTTTTATAATTAAAAAAATTCTTTTATGCAGCTTTCTATGCATAAAAATCAAATTTAATAAGAATAACACTTTTGTAATTAAAAAAATTCCTTTATGCATCTTTCTATGCATAAAAATCAATTTTAATAAGAATAACACTTTTGTAATAAAAAATAAATTCCTTTATGCATCTTTCTATGCATAGAAATTAAATTTAATAAGAATAACACTTTTAAAAAATTTCCTTTATGCATCTTTCTATGCATTGAAATCAAATTTAATAAGAATAACACTTTTATAATAAAAAAATTTCCTTTATGCATCTTTCTATGCATAGAAATCAAATTTAATAAGAATAACACTTTTATAATAAAAAAATTCCTTTATGCATCCTTCTATGCATATAAATCAAATTTAATAAGAATAACACTTTTATAATGAAAAATTTTCCTTTATGCATAGAAATCAAATTTAATAATTAATATCAGTGATATCCATGCATATTCATAGGCGAATATGTACATGGAGTAATTAGAATATTTCTTTTAGATGCAAAAATGGTGGGAATTACTCTTTTAGAATAACATAAAAACAAACTTTCTTTTTCACAAAATTTTAGAAAATTTTGCCATAACCTCCTTTGTATGGCTGACCATTTCTCATTTTTATCTTTCTTCACTTAACTTAATTAACCCAATTTAGAATTATAGAACTCTAATCTACACAATTTTCTAAATTCAAGAAGAGAGTAAACAATAAGAAGAGTTTAATTAATCACTTAGTTAATCTTTCTAGGATTAAGAAAGGTTGGAATGTAAAGAAGAGAAGGGGGTGGCCTTTTCATCAAAGGCATAGCAATTGAATACACACGCATCGCATACATCCTTCTACTTCACCCATGACTTGGCAGACATATATGAACATCATGTATACGGCGGGCTATCCCAAATGGATCCCTTGTCACCTCTAGACACACTCACCACACCCAGCTATCATCTCTTCTACATACGGCTGCCACCCGCCGCCGCAGCTTTCCCCATTATACACACATTGCACATACAGATAGATCTAGGAGCATGCCCCAGAATCGGTGGTATGATGATGAGTGCAGAGAGCTATATAGACACCTCCGTGCCCAGAGAGCCATCACGACCATATATTCACTCTGAGATGTCTGATTGACCAGGCTAGGGCACGGGAGAAGAGATTATACTGCTGCTTTGTGGATTTCCGCAAAGCATTTGACATGATGCCATGAGAGAGACTCTTCCAACGCCTACAGTCATTGGGGATCCCATCAGAGATGGTTTGGGGCATCTATGATTTATATGAGCAGGCCTTTGGGCACATATCTGATGTTATTGCTAGCACCATAGGTGTGAAGCAAGGATGCCCACTCTCTCCTATATTATTTGGGCTATACATTGATGAGGTGGCTGACTTCATTGGTCATGGTGGGTGGGGACAGGGTAGACATCTCAGGTACCACAGTCCACATTATGCTATATGCAGATGATATTATTCTGGTCTCTGAGTCGTAGATGGGACTACAGCACCATCTCCATGCACTCAATGACTTCTGCACACAGAGGGGGATTATGGAGTGAACGTTGGGAAAACCAAGGCCATGATTTTCCACACCTCAAGGGCTGGTTCGGACGACAGGCCATCTTCACACTAGAGCAAGAGGACAGGTAGAGGTGGTAGACTCATATGTGTACTTGGGGATTACATTTATGACTCCGCCACCACAGGAAGATTTACTATGACACAGGAAACCAGGGGTAGACTCACACGAGGATATACAGCTCTGGCCATGCTAGAGAGACAGTGTCACTAGGCACACTTCCAAGAACCCCGCACGAAGGGGTGGTTGTTTGACACACTAGTCACCCCTGCTTTGATGTATGCTACAACAGTATGGGCACCTGGGCTCACCACCTCCACATGGTCTCAGATAGAGAGGCCTCAGATTCTCATGCTCTCACGGATGATCCACAACAAACCCTCCGTCCCACATGACATTGTCCGGACGGAGTTTGCTGCACCTCCTATGCTAGTAGAGGCCCTCTTCCAGACGATCTGCTTCATACAGAGGATCAGAGATATATGCCATCAGATCGACTCTCACATAGAGCTTTTAAGGCATCCAGGCAACTCGCAGAGAGTGGAGATAGGAGATCATGGTATTCACTGATGATACAGTGGCTCACTCAGCATGGTCTTGACATAGATCACCTACCACCTTTCCAGTATGATATACATGCACCACACATCCAGCTCTCTCACAGTGAGAGGAACAGAGTTCTTCGGCAGGATTTATGGCAGCGATACACTCAAGAGACTTGGATTACACCCAGTCAGCCTCTACTACCGAAGATGCTATACGACAAAGATCAGTTTATGCGTATCTCAACGGATGGATTCATACAGAGACCTAGATAGATGGATGTGTACATGCCTCACAGTGCCCAAGGAGTGGTGATTAGCCAGCTTAAAGTGTCATCACACCAGCTTGAGATTGAGGCAGGTAGGGCATCACGGATCCCCAGAGAGCAGAGAGGATATGCAGACTATGCCAGGAGGAGGTTGAGAGTGAGGAGCATTATGTATGCAGATGCACAGCATATAGTGTCATTAGAGAGAGATACACCACCATCTTCAGTGGACATCCCTCACTCCAGCAGATCATGGAGTCCGCAGACCAGCGCAGATTTGGCCAATTCTTGCTAGAGACATAGCACCACAGAGAGATGCTGCTATGGACTCATACCACAGAGAGAGAGGTGGGCAACAGCTCCAACTCACTGATTTCTTCCAGAGATCTATCCCAGTGCCTATTCTGACACAGGAGGGGGTTACACTTCAGCGCGCGCTGTGGACCTCCGAGCTAGGACGGAGACCGAGAGCACCAAGCTACCACACTACCAAACTACATCAGAGGGAGATCACAGAGATACGGGCTCGACATCAGCACCCAGGAGTGGCTAGCTCACTTACACTCACCCAGAATCATGCTCCGATGTATTTTTGCCTCGCCATCACCTATGTATCACATATTACACCCCCATATTGTATTGGTTTGGAGCTAGAAAGATCTGCATTGCATTCTTGTATACCCTACGCATGTAGGTTGCATACTGAGCCTCTAGCAGTAGTGCTCCATCCATCACCCCCCCCCCCACTAGCTCAGTACTTTCATAGTTTACTTCATGTTCATTTTGTCCTTTTTTTTTCTAGACATCCAGAAGACATTGACAGTTGTACATTGATTTGTCTCATAGGTCGAGTAAGTTTGGCCTCTAGTAGACGTTAATACATCTTTCTTGCTTTCTCTCTCTCTCTCTCTCTCTCTCTCTCTCTCTCTCTCTCTCTCTCTCTCTCTCTCTCTCTCTCTCTCTCTCTCTCTCTCTCTCTCTCTCTCTCGTAAGGGAATAGCAAGATTGAATACACAATTGTCCCTCTTTCTTCGAGGATGGACTGTGGCATGATGTCTACAGAAGTGGATGGGCATTGTAAATGTGGTTCAATTGAGTGCAACCAATCATGTAAAAAACAAGATACCATTAAGGAATATGAAAGAAAGTGTAAGTAGGAGTATCGCCAAAAAGTGAACGAGACGCTAGCACAAATTCAAGATGGGAATGGCACACTAGCAGCACTGTGGAGTGTCATAAGCTTTCCACTACTCTTTTGGAATATTTCAAGTGCCATACACACGGTCTAGATGATGAGGTAAGGGCAAAGCTATTAAGTAAGGTAGTTCAACACACATCCTTGTGAGGACCTATACTATGGTCATATGCAAGGGAATGCAAATGCCCAAAGTTCTTTGATAACATGGATACAAAATACACTCAGCATTGTGAAGCACCCTAAAACCACTAATGAAATATTATTCGAATGCGCTCGCATCATAATGTAATGAATTCCAAAATAGTTGGCCCAAAAGTAAACATTGCAGCTGCACCAAAGATTCTTAACATACACAAGAGAAACTTATGTGCTACTAGAAAGAAATTGCAAAAAGAAGTGTTGCCATTACATTTGTGTCAACAACAAATATGCACAAGGGAATAATCACAGATGTGGTGAAGAAATTAGTATTGTCCTTTTGGAAAACCTATACTCATGTTTCACTAAACAAAAAGGACGTGCGTTGAAAGCATCTGGGGAGAAAATCTTATATAAAACATCCAGTGAACCTTCTTGACCAACCCTAGGTTTGTGTTCCTTAAACTACATCTAGTTCTATCTTTCCTCTAACTTGAACAATTGGCAGCAATTTATCATCATAGTATAAAGTATAATAGGTGTTAATACACTGATATTTGACTGCTAACTAGCATAGTTAATACACTGATATTTGACTGCTAACTAGCATAGGTTCTGCTTTTCCTCCAACAAAGAGAAATGGTAGAAAATTGGTAACTATCGTTAGCATTGGTTACAATTGATAGTACATTGGGGTATTTCACTCCGAACTCACGCTTGAAGAGCTTCTCCTACCACTTGCCATTTTGCTACCACTTGCCTAAGTTAGTAGAGAAGGCACAACCATTTGCATTATGGGAAAAGTGGTAGTTAGTATCATGTGCAACAATCAACACTGAAATAGTGGTAACTACCAGTGGCATAAAGGTAGTAACACTCACCACTAGCATAGTGGTAACTAGCACTTCTGTCAAAGTGGTCACTCACATCATTAGCAGTTTTCACAACCACTACCACTTGTAATTCATAGGCTACTACCACTTGAGCATCTACATACATGCAAAAGTGGTAGTTAGCATCATATGCAACAATCACCACTAGAATAGTGGTAGCTTGTGAATTACCAATGGTAGTGGTTGTGAGCGCTACTAGTGATGTTAGTGACCACCTTGAGAGAAGATCTAATTTTACCACTATGCCAGTTATGAGTGCTAATACCACTATGCCAATGGTAGTTACCACTATTCCAGTATTGATTGTTGCACATGACGCTAACTACCACTTTTCCAGTAATGTAGATGATCAGTGGTAGCCTGTAAATTACTAGTGCTAGTAGTTGTGAGTGCTACTAGTGATGCTAGTGACCACTTTGACAGAAGTGCTAGTTACCACTATGCGAGTGGTGAGTGTTACTACCACTATGCTACTAACTACCACTTTTCTAATTATTTACCACTATTCTAGTGATGATTGTTGCACATGATACTAACTACCACTTTTCTAGTAATGTAGATGGTTAGTAGTAGTAGCCTATGAATTACCAATGGTAGTGGTTGTTAGTTTTACTAGAGTGATGCTTGTGAGAGGCTAGTGACCACTTTGAGAAGCTAGTGACCACTTTGATAGAACCATTATGCTAGTGACCACTTTGAGAGGCTAGTGACCACTTTGAGAAGCTAGTGACCACTTTGATAGAACCATTATGCTAGTGGTGAGTGTTACTACCACTATGCCACTGGTAGTTACCCCTATTACAATGGTCATTATTGCATATAATGGTAACTACTACTTTTCCAGTTATGCAGATGGTCATCTTCTCTACTTAGGCAAGTGGTAGCATATAACTAACTACCAATGCCAGTGGTGGTACTTCTCCTCAAACTTGGAAAAGCGGTAGGATTTTTTAAATATCTAGTTGAGGTTATTGTAAGTGGTTGGTAAACTGTTAATATTGAACTATATGCAAATAGTACTATACTGATATTTGACTATCATCATGATTAAAATGACAGAGCTGCTAGTTACCACTATGCTAGTGGTGAGTGTTACTACCACTATGCCACTGTTAGTTACCCCTATTACAATGGTCATTGTTGCATATGATGATAACTACTACTTTTCTAGTACTTAGGCAAGTGGTAGCACATAACAAACTACCAATGCCAAGTACTTCTTGTGCAACTCGAAAAAGTGGTAGGATTTTTTAAATATCTAGTTGAGGTTGTTGCAAGTGGTAGTAAATTGCTAATTAACTGTTAAACTGTATGCAAATAGTAGTATACTGGTATTTGACTATCATCATGATTAAAATGTAGGTTGAATTATTTCTTAATTTCAAGGAGACGCACTCCAAGGTGAAGCTCCAGCAAAGGGCATTTGAGAAGATAAAGCCTTATTTTGTGCAAAATCTTAAGAATTGTTACACATGTTACTACATTACACATGCAGATGTCATTTTTGAAGAATTCGATAAATCACATTACACATGCAGATGTCATTTTTGAAGAATTCGATAAATCACATGAGACATGCTACTTCTGGTGTACACGGGACACAATGCTACTACAATTATCATTTTTATGGTCCAGATGACAACTGCACAGAGTGCATATCTGCTGAGAAATCCTAAGAGCATGAAATGTCTTTTGGACTTTGTTTTATGTCCAAAACCTAGTGGTGACAACAACTACCATGCTTTGAAATGTTTGATGGGAGAATGCTCTGCTTGTGGACTAGAAACAAGGCCAAAGTTCCCAATCGAGGAATCATCTAGGAGTCGCGCTATTACAGTGAAAATATTTGAGGATGTGGAAGTTAGCCATGATGCTAAAGGAAAGAAGAAAAAAAGGAAAGCCCTTACACTCAAGGAGATGCAGTGCAATGAGCTTGTTTGACTATTCAAGGATCATCTTGCAAAATTTATAAGCCATAATTTTCTTTATGAATGGCAAGCAAACCAATTCAAGGAGTATCTTCTTATGTTTCCTAAAGATGTGTTTTTTTTTTAGAAAGGGATGTGGTGTTTTTTGTTGTGGATTTTGCCAAAAATTACTCATTCAAAGAGCAAAACAAAATTCAATCAATGCATTGGCATTCTAACTAGGTTACAATCTTTGTCCATATTGCATATGTACGCATTGCAGGTAATGTCACCAAATATCACCACTTTTATATATATGATGTGATAAGCATAGAGATACTCTTTTTGTTCAACAATGTTTCATGATGCATCATGGATGGCTAAAAGATTTAAGTATTACACTCAAGGAACATTGGGTGTGGTCAGATGGGATAGCCTCCCAATCTAAAGCCAAGAGGCCTTTCTACTTTGTTGCCTATTATGGCAAGCTTATAGGTATAAATATAACACATACTTTTTTAGGATCTAGTCATGGGAAGGGGGAACATGATGATGCAAGAGTAGAACTAAAACTAACACTAACTCATGAACAATTGAAGCCAAATAGTGTTATACCAGAGTGTGCTACTAATGTGGTGAAATTTCTACGAGATGGGGCTGATGCTACTGATGTAGTGAAATTTCTATGAGACGGGGCTGATGCTACATACCCTTCATAGGTTTATATAATCACTTGAGTATTTTGGGAGATCAAAGTGATGATGTTGATGGGATTGTAAAGTTGTGCCTTATGCACATTTCTTTAAACTGCGTGTCTAGATACTCTCTTACTGATGGCAAAGCTTTAAGGTGTAGACAATTCTCATGTTACATGCAAGACCTTTGGAAGAGAGGTTATAACAAATCACATGTTCCAAGCTAGAAGTATAGCATTCTAGAACCCACACTGATGATGTTCATATGCAAATGATGATACTATTGATGATGCAACATATGAAGGACAACACGATACACTAAGTGATGCTCTATGTGTTGGCCGATAACTTTGCTATTATAGCTAATAATGGAAACAAGGAGAATATAGACTTCTACATCCTAAAGTGAGCCTAAAGTGCACGCAAGAAAAACAACTCACTACTGTACCACTTAATCATACATGAGGTAATCTCATTGCTCACAATGTTCTTATGTAGTAAAGGGATTTTGGTATGAGCGTATGAAGGATGTCTATCACAATACAAACTGCTTAATGCAAAGCCAGAAGTGATACTCTAGTCACACCTTATCAAAGTCATCAAGTTTCCAATGGAGAAAATCCAAGGATGTAGAAAGGTCTATTCACTACCCTTGAAGTGTATGAAGTTGTGTACAACATCATGCCCATTGACATGTGATTCCTTCTTTCATCTAATTAACAAAGATTTTCTTCTTTAATAACAATGTCAAAGAGCACTATTGCACCTCCTGCAATACCAAAGGTAACTACTAGTTGCAGCACTATAGCAATGGAGAAGGATATTGCTACTGGTAGTGACAATCTAAATAGAGTGTATGCTCACATTTACTTAACCAATTTCTAGCTACATGTTAGTTGTAACAAGAACACTCTACATCATGTGTGGCACTTATATAAGAGATCCTAGCTTGTTGTCTTTACACTTTCTCCAAATGATACCAGTGGCGCATGCACCCATGGATGATGTCTACCCTAATAATATTGGAGGTCAGAAATTTGATTACATGGCATGGTTGACAAGGCAACTCTAACAACTTTCTAAGCTCATCTGAGATTGTCAATTTCACTGCTTAGTGGATCTCTTAAACATCAAAACCAAATGGCATTACCACACCGCAGCAATAGCATTTTAAATTATACACTTTCTCCAAATGATCTAGCATGCACCCATGGATGATGTCTGGCCTAATAATATTGGAGGTCAGAAATTTGATTACATGGAATGGTTGCAACACAAGGCAACTTTAACATGTTTCTAAACTCATCCAAGATTGTCAATTTCAGTAAAGCACACTAAGTACATCTCTTCAACATCAAAAGAAAATGGCATTACCAGTAGCAATAGCATTTAGAATATACACTTTCTCCAAATGATGATCTAGCATGCACCCATGGATGATGTCCGCCCTAATAATATTGGAGATCAGAAATTTGATTACATAGCATGGTTGACAAGGCAACTGTGACACTTTCTAAACTCATCCGAGATCGTGAGTGTCAATTTCACTGGATGCTAGGGATTTTCCCTACACACTAGATGCTAAGCATTTCCCACACACACTTGGATACCCCATTTGGTTCCCCTCCCCCAAAACACACACACACACACACACACTAGATGCTAGGCCCCAAATGTCATGGAGTGCAAGCCATGAGACATGTATGTGTTGGCTTTGTGGATCCTAGGATGCGCGTAACGCTAGCCACCTACAGCCAGCTGATGAAGCGCGTGTGGGTGCAAAGGAGTGTGTAGTGTTGTGTTGTGTTAGCCCTAGGGTCTCTTTTATAACGGCTTGTTTGCCTCTCGCACTTCCCCAATAAAAGTGGCAGGCAGGCCAAGGGCTTGCACGTTCTTTGCAATCCAACTCCACCACCACCGCCATCATCATCATATCTTTCATCTCTCTCTCTTAACTTAACACAAGCGCATGTTGTTGTTGTAACGGCAGCGGGCAGCAAATCAAGGGAGCGGGGTAAGGCGCAGCTGGGGGGAAACGAGAAAACCCCAAGCTGCCGCACGAGGACTTCTCATCTACCCTAATTCCAGCGATTCTCGAATATCGATCTGTCGCCGCCCTCCTCTTGCCGCCACACGAGGAAACACTATCAACTTCGATAAAATCGCCTCGTATCTTCGTCTTCTTGCAGTAAGACTTCTCTCTGCATGCTACTCGCTTTTACGTCGTATATCTGAGCTTCTCTCTTGCTAATCAGCTGATTAGCCACGAGCTTATCGCTGCACCGACTGCGCCCCACGTATCATTATCGTTTGTATTATAGCTGGTTGACATAATCGCATGACAATTAGTGACGAGTTTAGGAATTTCGCGACGTTTCGATCGTAGCATGCTAATTAGGAGGTAGTTAGAGAGAAGACTATCACTTAATCTCCCCATGGACGAGAGGGATGACCTCCTTCAATACCAACTCGAGCAGCAGCTCCAGCAAGCGAAGCAGCGGGTTTGTCCTGATTAGCATAGCCTACTAGCTGCGCCATGAATCAATATACTATAATAGTGGATTAGTACTAATTACGTGGAAATGCTTTGAGTGCAGGATAACGAGCTTATCGAGAGACTGTTATCGGAAAGAAAGCAGACACTACCCACGATAGCAATCAAGCACGTTCACGCCAACACCACAAAAGTATACAGCAATGACTCCTTAATAATCTTGATCAGAGTGGTGGGGCTAATTAATTGGGTTTGGTGCTAATGATTTCGTGCGTGGCTGCGTTGTGTAGAAGAAAAGGCCAAGGAAGGGCAATGGGCGGAAAAGTGATGGTTTGGGAGGCTTGGACCTTGCAATGAGGCAGTTTTTGGAAAAACAAGACCCTGCAAAGAGTACTAATTTGAAGCTGGCTACTAAAGAGAACTGAGGTGGCCATCGCCCATAATAATGTTTCGAGTCACAACAAAGTGAACCAGCCACCTTTAGCTACAAGATAGAGGTTGTCATAATGCCATTTTATTTGAGTGTACACTAGCTTTAGCGGTATACTTAGCTAAGATCACAAGTATATGAGTGCATCTTACAAATAAGCTCGCCAATCACATGGCCTCTCCCTTTTGGTTTGGTTGGGCATGATGCTCAAAGGTGTGAAATAATTAAGGTCCACAAACTCCTTGAAACCTTAAAACTCATCACCTTGACGTTTTCTCAAGACATTCTTTGTCATTTCTGCCTCATTCAAAAGCTTGTAATTGCTAATTCATGCATCTTATCTTGTCCATATAAAACTCATTGTGTTTTCTTGTGATTGCTAATTCATGCATCTTATCTTGTCCATATAAAACTCATTGTGTTTGCTTAGCATAAGTTCTTGTCATTTTTGTTAGTTTTACTTGTCACTTCTTGCATGCAAATTTAGTTTGCTCTTTCTAATAGAGGTCATTCATTACCAAAGTTGAGACCTTATTGATAGATAGGATGATAGAGGAAAGGGAGGAGTCAATGTTATTACAAGAGTCAAATGTTTTTTTTAGTCAAACTTTTGTCGTATATATTTAATGTAAAGCTCCATAGTACATACAAGGCTCATGTACTCTCGAGGACTTCAAGATACACTAGATAGTACAAGTGTCATTTTTTTCCATAATATCAACTTGTATGATACATGTTATGTGAAGCTTAATACATATAATGCTTTAATTATTTTGAAATAACTAATATAATTGGATGTGTCAACAATTTTACCAAATCCTAGGTGCATTAAGGGTGGAGAAGGAGACTTATGGGTTACAAGGCTTTCGGAGGTATAGAGTTACCAAAAGGACATAATGCCATCCTTACTTGTGAGGTCCCAAAAAATTATAGAGTTGTAATACTTAATCCTTGAGGTCTCCTTGCCTCAATGCCACAAGGTTTTCCAACCCACTAGCCATAACTCACTACTACGTTATGGAGCCTAGTGACACGCTACTTCTTTTGTACATAACATCAATATTTGTCTGGTGCTAAACACATTACATTGTAAGTGTTTAGTAATAGTAAAAAATGTTACATAGCATTACTTTTAAAATATATCACCGAGTGACATTCTAAATGGTAAAATATTCTTTACTGTTGATTTACTTTTTGAGTCATTGCCACCCCATTGACCTATTGCTCTCTCTCTCTCTCTCTCTCTCTCTCTCTCTCTCTCTCTCTCTCTCTCTCTCTCTCTCTCTCTCTCTCTCTCTCTCTCTCTCTCTCTACCATTACAAGGTTATGGGGGCCCTAGCGATAAAATTGAAGCAATACTACGGGCCCCCTAAAAAGTGTCGATAAAAATGTCGTATGGGTGAAAGCATGTATAGGTGGTACCACTTTTTTCACCTTTTGGTGGTACCACCAATAGCCCCTAAAAGGAGGAAAGTTTAGTGTTTTTAAAATTAGTAATATGGAAAATAGTGGGCCATCATAAAATTGCATGAGTGGATGGCTGTCGCAAACCGCTTGCCATATTTGCACTTGTTGGCGCCTTGATAATCCTCCTAGGCCAATGTTCTTGAAAAACCTGGATACCTTTTGGCATATTTTCCTGAAATTCAATAAGACAAATACACTTGTGCTAGATGACTCATTGTATAAAATGTACTCATCTTTTTCTGAAATTCAATAAGACAAATACATTTGTGCTAGATGACTCATTGTATAAAATGTACTCTAATGATCCTGCATGCTATGTGATCCTTCCTGAAGTGGAGAAGCAGACTGAGGAGCAGTGGGAAAATTTTCTGAAACAGGATATGGCTGACTTTGTGTTGCAGTGGGTAGAAAGTGCTGACAGAGCAAAAACTGTCAGAGAGTGCCCTTTTGATGTCAGGGATTGCAATGGTCGAATTGGAGAATCGTCTGGAACAATGTTGAGGAAATGAAAGAAATTGAAGCCCCCACATTACCAAAAATTACTCCCAACCTAGATCCTAAAGAAAGAAAGTATAAGCGTACAAAGAGTAAAACAACAAATTAGAAGTGCTTTTGCTGGCATTTTTCCCATTGTACAGAGGACTGCCTGTAGTCCCTTCACTGCCTGACACCATGCCCTTACTGTGTAGCTTAATGTACTCTGACACCATGCCCTTACTGTGTAGCTTAATGTACTGTGTAGCTTAATGTACTTTGACACCGTGCCTTTATTATGTGGCTAACTTCCAACACTCCTTGACATATATACAAACAAAAATGGTTTTGACCTTGGAACGATTTTGTGTCGATCTGGTGTTCTTTAGTTTATACTGTGGTTGCATTTTGGGGACTCTTAAGAAAGTGATGGTCTGAAAGTGCTTGTCTAGGTACTGAAGTGCTTGTTAAGTGGTTTAAAAGTGCTGGTCTAGACACTAGTCTAGATACTAAAAGTGCTTGTCAAGTGGTTTGAAAGTGCTTGTCAAGTGGTTTGAAAGTGCTTGTCTAGGTATTGAAGTGCTTGTCAAGTGGTTTGAAAGTGCTTGTCTAGATACTAAAAGTGCTTGTCCAGGTACTAAAGTGCTGACAAGAATTTCTCAAGTGGTCTGAAAGTACTAAACATGTGCTTGTCTAGGTACTAGAAAGTGCTAGCTAACGGCTGCTGTGGTCAGGTAATCTGAAAGTGCTTGTCAAGGTGCTTAAAGCACTTGTCAAGTGGTCTGGAATGCTTGTCTAGGTACTAAAAGTACCTGACACCATGTGGCCTCCAAGTGCTTGTCAAGTGCTTGTGTAGGTACTTCAATTGTTTAGGAAGTGCTGGTCAAGTGGTCTGAAAGTGCTGGTCAAGTTACTTAAAGTGCTCGTCTAGGTACTTAAAGTGCTTTTCAAGTAATCTGAAAGTGCTTGTGTAGATCCTAGAAGTGCTTGTGTAGGTACTAGAAGTGTTTGTCAAGTGGTCTTAAAGTGCTTGTCTACTACTGAAAGTGCTATCAAAGAGTTGAACGTGCGAAATAGTGCTTCTTAGGAGGACGCATTGTGCTAGCTTGAAAGTTAGAACTTATAAGTTCTCCTCTGGGGGCATGCTATTATAGATTTGTTCAAATACATCATTTGACAATTCATATACATTAGGCTCACCTTCTACCGAGCACATCAGAAACCTGATGTATCGCAGCAGGTGTGGGAGTAGATAAAAGCAGGGGGCTTGTCATCCAAAAGAACGTAGGTGTCATCTTGGCCATTTACCTTGTCGTAGAAGAGTCCCTCATCCAAAAGAACGTAGGTGTCATCTTGGCCATTTACCTTGTCGTAGAAGAGTCCCTCAACAACAAATGAGTTCCTTTGAATACGGTTATGCCATTCATCCCTTTCAGATTTGATGGCCAAGAGCTTGGTTTTAGTGCACTTCAAGACGTAGAAGTCTACACCTGGCTCTTCTGCATTCACTGCAAAGTTCTGGCTAACCATCAAGGCATCACTTAGGTCATCATGGTGGCCAGCATACATGGGGGCTCCTGGTAACTCATCATCGCTGGATGCTTCTCCATCGTTTTGAACATTGACAGTCAGTTGTATTCCCAAGTACTACCACCTCTCAACGTGGTCCTTGTTTACACATCTCCTCCATTGGCCTTTCCATGCACACATGGCAAAAGCAGGACAATGGTCTGCAGTGTAGCCCATGCATAACTGATTGATTGTAGCCATTGACACAGTGGAAGGATCGAGACCCTTTGATCCACATGCAATCCCACTCTCTATCTCTATCTACATCACCGAGCTTGACCTCCTAGAATCCACGATCGACTTTCTTCCCTGTCTCAATGAGGGTTGCGTTGAGGAATGCCACCACACTTGAAGTGTTATGTAACACCCATCCATCAGATTTCAGCTGCTCCTGTGTGAGAGCTCTTTTGAGCACCGCACCAGCCCCATCGTGCTCGCCCTTCCCATGGCCGGATGCGAAGAAACTGTGCATCATCTCAATACCTGTTATATTGAAGTATCGGGCTACAAAATAGAAAGGGCGCCTTGCTTTGAATTGTGAAGCAGTGCCATCAGACCACACCCAGTGTCGCTTGACACTGCATCCTTGAGCTTTCAGCCACTCATTGTGCAAAAGAAAGCAGTGCTGCACAAACAAAGTGTCATGGATTTTGTCATCAGAGATGTAGAAGTGGGTTGTCTTCCGAATGGTACCAAGCACATCACGCAGGTACAAAATGTGGACCAAGATTGTCACCTGAGTTGAATACCAATGCATTGACTGAATTTCATTCTGCACCTTGAAGGAGTAATTCTTTGCAAAATCCACTACCGACACCACTACATCATTTGGAAATTTATCCAAACACTGTTTGAATTGTTCAGCTTGCCATCTGTACTTATACTTATTTTTGATGAAGTTTTCCAATTTGCTTTGAAGCAAGGAAAAGTGAAAGTCCTCGAGCTGACTTCGCGAACAACAAGATTTGCTTGACCGTTCTCATCCACTTCCTATGTAGGAACGTCGTCAAAAAGCTTGACAATCATCATAGAGATGTCATCGCTTTTTTCATGTGGACACAAGGAGATCTGTTTAATGCCACAATGTTGGCATGTACCCAAAAGACATTGTCTACGGTGATAAGCACAGTCAATGGGTTTTGGGCACAATACAGACTCCCACAGGTCTGTTAAGCTTGAAAATGTGGCATTGGAGGCCGCGCACTACGCTGTTCCATCATGAGAACTGCAAACAAGGCACCTGCAAACAACTGCATGGCCGGCCATGTAGCCCATATCTTCCCTAGCGCATCTGATTAAGAGCTTCCTTGAAGTAGACAAGCTGCACATGGTATTCACAGCAACAAGTGTTACAGTCCTTCAACTTGCATACGAAGTGTGGCTTTAGACCCTCAAAACATCTAAGGGAGATCCTTATTTTAGGATGAGCCACTTGGAACCGCATATAGAAGTCCCTTTGTGACAAAGAAGACAAATTTAGACACACTATCAAGCATTATAAATCATTCTGAAGCAACCTATAGCATTGGTAAGCATTATGATGCACTTTCAATCAGTGTAAAGCTATGACACTCATTGGGTAAAGCTCTTAGACACACTTAGTAGCACTTTCTGCACCTGGCAGCACTTGTAAATGGTTGTAAAGCACTATAAAGCACTCTCAGGAACCTGCAAGCACTTAGAAGCCTAAGGATCCATTTAGATGAACTTGGAATAACATGGTATTTCTTGGAAGCACTATAAAGCACTCTCAGGAACCTGCAAGCACTTAGAAGCCTAAGGATCCATTTAGATGAACTTGGAATAACATGGTATTTCTTGGAAGCACTTGGAAGCACTTGGAAACACTAGCAAACACTTAGAAGCAAGTAAAGCATGTGGAAGCACTTGGAAGCACTTAGAAGCACATGGAAGCACTTAGAGGCACATGGAATCACTAGCAAGCACTTAGAAGCACTTGGAAGCACTTAGAACCACTAGCAAATACTTGGAACCACTAGCAAGCACTTAGAAGCACTTGGAAGCACTTGGAAGCACATGGAAGCACTAGCAAGCACTTGGAAGCACTTAGAAGCACTAGCAAGCATTTAGAAGCCCTAGCAAGCACTTGGAAGCACTTACAAGCACTTATACAAGCACTTGGAAGCAGTTAGAAGCTCCTTATCACTTCTAAAGCTCTGTTAAGCCATTAGAAGCATAAGCACTTGGAAGCATTTGGAAGAACTCTCAGGCACCTGGCAGCTTTTTGAAGCACTATTAAGCACTCAGAAGCAACAAAAGGCACTTAGAAGCACACAGAAACATTTAGATGCACTTGGAAGTAGTTAGAAGCTCCTGAATCACTTCTGAAGCTCTGTTAAGCCATTAGGAGCATAAGCACTTGGAAGCATTTGGAAGAACTCTCAGGCACCTGGCAGCTTTTTGAAGCAGTATTAATCACTCAGAAGCAACAAAAGGCACTTAGAAGCACACAGAAACATTTAGATGCACTTGGAAGCACTTACAAGCACTTGGAAACAGTTAGAAGCTCCTGTTATCACTTCTGAAGCTCTGTTAAGCCATTGCGAGCATAAGCACTTGGAATCATTTGGAAGAACTCTCAGGTACATGGCAGCTTTTTGAAGCACTATTAAGCACTCAGAAGCAAACAACAAAAGGCACTTAGAAGCACACAGAAACATTTAGATGCACTTGGAATGACATAAAATTACTTGGAACCACTATGAACCACTTAGAAGCACTTATGATCACTTGAAGAAGTATGTCAAGCACTATAAAGCATGGTAGCAATATAGTGCACTGTCGGGCACTCAGAAGTGGTGTGAAAATGCTTAGAAGCACTAAGATGCACTCATGACTTGGAATTTCTTGGAATCACCCATGAAGCACTCAGAAGCATCTAAAATCAATTGTAAAGCTTCGTAAAGCACTATAGTGCATGGTTAAGCATTGTAATGCACTGTGAGGCACTTGCAAACATTTGGAAGCATGGTAAAGCACTCTAATGCCCTATCATACAAAATTTTAGTACTGTCAAGCACTCTAAACCACTGACATTTAGAAATCAGTATCGTATAGAAGAGCATATCCGGATACACTATCATACAAAATTTTAGTATTGTCAAGCACTCTAAACCACTGACATTTAGAAATCAGTATCATATAGAAGAGCATATCCGGATACACTATCAATCATATGCGAGCAACTGTGTAGCTCTGACAACACACTCTCAACACAGTGATATACCTGAGGCAAATTGAGTAGATGCACTGGATGCAGTACATGCGCACTCTTGCCTATCCTCTTTCGAACAACATCTTTCTTGTTTGGGGAGATGCGAGTTTCCACCGACCAAAACTGAAACACGATTTCCCTGATTTCACTGGTGATGGTGCTTGCCCTATGCAATTGACAGTGACAAGAATCCAAGGGAAGTGACCCTTCCTCCGCTTCATGTTGCAACCGAAAATTGGCCACAATGACATTCCTTCAATGAACTCCTAAAGCCTTGGCAACTTCTCTACCACTCATGATAGTAGCCCGCTTTAAAAACAACTCGTTATTTGAATGGGGTGTCTTCACCTCAGATAATGTATGATAAATGTTAGAGAAAATGAGTCTCTCAACTATCTCTGACGTGTACTGCAACACTAAGAATGTTGGATGACGCAGGAGTTGTTGTAGAATTTTTGTTTGAAGGCCCTCAAAAAGCCCGTTTGTTTGTTTGCGCCAGCACTAAGAAACTGCTGCAGATTTTCTTTGCCTCTCGCTCATCAATGTCACCATCCTCGCGCGTACGTGCCATCCTCTTCTCAATGCTTCTTTGTTCCCTCTTCTTTGCAACCCAGTAGAATCGAAGACCTGGTAGAAGTTCTCTTGGGATGTGTTGTGTGATAGATAATGGGGGAAGATATACGGAGCCTGTATTGCCATTCTGTACACTATGAGACTCCATGTGGAGCCAGTTATGAGGGAGCTAGGAGGCTGAGGTTATTGCAAAGAAGTCTACCATTAAAGCAGTTATGAGGGAGCTAGGAGGCTGAGGTTATTGCAAAGAAGACCATTAAAGCACAATTGTAGTCTTCATGGGGAGAGAGAGAGGGAGAGAGGGAGAGAGGGAGAGAGGGAGATAGTACAGATGAATACAGCTTGCACTCAGGCGGGAAGAGAGGCCCTTTTTTGTAGGCAAGAAGCAGAGGCTATGGCAGATAGAGAGAGAGAGAGGCAGAGAGTGAGAGAGAGTGAGAGAGAGAGAGTCGGCAGGCCAATGGATTGCAGGACGACGAGTGTGCAGACTGAGTGGAGGAGTGAGAATATTCAAAAGTGTTTAATGGGCATGCCATTCCCTTACTGAATGCTCAGTTGCATTTTCAAGCCCGCCTCTTTCAAATTTAAGCCTCTTTCTCCTCCCAAAGGGGTGGCTAAAAGGAGTGTCCAAGACACTCCTTTTTGGTACCACCTATACATGCTTTCACCCGTATATCAACATGGCACAAAACGATGTTTTTTGTGACACTTTATATATCACTTAGCAACACTCTCTATGTCACTAAAGCAATATTATTTGAGTGAATCCTTTATAATATAATACCACTTAAAGTGTTGCTTAATGATTTAGTTTGTGTCGCTAAGTGACTCGTTGAATTCAATCATGCATTATTTTATACGTGACATGGCCTGCAATATTTCTTCTCTCTCTCTCTCTCTCTCTCTCTCTCTCTCTCTCTCTCTCTCTCTCTCTCTTTATATATATATATATATATATATATATATATATATATATATATATATATATATATATATATATATATATCCCACACACTATCATCGTGTGTGGGATATGACATATGTATACTCATTTATTCGTTGTGTAGTAAAATGCTCTCATCAACAATTCCTCCCCATGGAAGTTGGCTTATAATTCTTATTAATTTTTTATATTTAATTGGTAAAAGATATAAACACAAGATCCCATTGAAGGTGTGCATATATAAATATGATAATAAAGTATACAACATCCATCCATGGTGGAGTGACCAAAATAAAAGAATACAAGCTATAATGGTGTGTATGCTCATGGATAGCATGGATACATGCCCATGTACAACAGAGATAATTAGATACATCATCATGAAAGAACATACAAACTAAAAAATTAGAGAAGATTATACTATAACCAAAATAGGCCTTATCACTAGTATAATGATCCTCCTCGTCTGAGCTTCGGTGCCTTGCTATGATCCTCCTGATCATCATCACCTTCATCACTATGTTGTCTATGATGCTCAGGAGAAGGTGGCAGCCAGTCTCCTATAATGAATCATATACAAATCAATTACTATGTAGTTATTTAATTACCACATTGTTTAATGATTCATATACAAATCAATTACCATGTAGTTATTTAATTACCACATTACTAAAACCAAAGAATAATCACATTATAAATAATATTACATTATTTGGGCACATATCGAGCTCCAGTCCATGTGACTCATGAGAGCTCTCTCCGCCACAATTGTGGGTATAATAGGTGGTGGTGTGGTGAAAATGGGTGTGGTAAAAAGTGGTAGTAGAGCTGCCTAGGCGATAGTGGTGTGGGTGTGGAGGGTGAAGGAGTGGAACCCATACCGGGTGCACTACTCGATCGAGATCTTATTGTATAAGTATAATTTAAGTAATATGAACATAGAACAAATAATATAACTCAAAAATAGATGACATAAAATATCTCACTCCCTCCCTCACATGTATTATGCTATCCCGCTTTCAATAAAGTGTTAAGTGTGGGATGATTACTCTAACAAAAACATCTCACTTGCAAAAACCTCTAGTTGAGCTAATAGAGGAATCCAACCAAGAAGATCCAGAATGGCTTGTTGAGAATGAGAACTAAAGTAAGTTTATGGAATGAATTTGTGCACATGGTTTTGAAGGCACAAAAGGATGGTATTTTGGAAGACAAGAGAGCATTTGATGCTTTAGAAGATTATCTTTGTAGATTGGGTTAGCATGCTATATAAATTCTAAATAAGAAGCTAATTTGGCAAAAAGTTGGAACCCTTGAGAGGGTTGGTGATTAGGACCTAGTGATGGTGTTGTTCTCTTCTTGTTCCCCTTTCTATTCTTTGTTTTTGGCTTTCAGCAAGCTTTGTGATGTTGCAAATGTGATCAACTATGATCTTTCAAATGAACCTTTTCACAATGACATTGAGAGCTATATGTGCATCGCATTCAAAGAATGGGATGTGTTAGGAGGATCCATTAGGTTCTTCATTGACAAGAACATCTCACTTCAAAGCATCTAATTTAGCTAATGGATGAATCCAAATAAGAATTCTGACAATGGCTTGTTGAATATGCTAATCGAAAGTCATGGGGGCAAGGTGGTGGAAGAACAAGTTTAGATAAGGGTCTCCAGGGATTGAATCAGGGGAAACAGTGAGCAGTAGATAGGTGTGAAGTATCTAACCAAACGACCAATCTCAAGTAGCCAACCAATTCCATTTCTTAACCCAAAGAAGGTGCATAACAGTCCACAAGTCTGGGACAACTTCTAAGTGATGTACTTTCATTATCTCTTTGCTTGCAAATACACAAGAAAATATTGATGGAAACAAGTGGGGACCCTTGAGAGGGTTGATTGGGACCCAATAACAGCGTTCTTTCCCTTTCTCTTCTCTATTTTTGGTTTTCAGCAAGTTAGCTATGTAATTTTGCACATGTGATTGCTTATGATCTTTTGAAAGGTACCTGCATTGCATTGGAAGGATGGGGCATGCTAGGAGGATTGGGGATGGCCACCACTAGACTCTTCACTAATAAGAATATCTCATTTCAAAACCCAACTTGAGCTAATGGAGAAATCTAAATAAGAAGCTAATTTGGCAACAAGTGGAGACTGACCCTTGAGAGGGTTTATAATTGGGATCCGGGGATAGTGTTCTTCTCTCCTTCTTCCCCTTTATCTTCTTTGTTTTTGGTTTTTAGCAAGCTTTGAGATGTTGCACATGCGATTAACATGATTTTTCCAATGACAGTGAAAGGTATGTGCATCACATTGGAAGAATGGGGTGTGTTCGGAGGATGGGGATGCTCTTCACACTAACTAGAATATCTCACTTCAAAACCTCTACTTGAGCTAATGGAGGAATCCAAATGAGAATTCTAACAATGGATTGTTGAATATGCTACAATTGAGAGTCATGGGGCAAGGTGGTGGAAGACCAAGTGATAGATAGGGGTTTCCAAGAACTAAATTAGAGGCAAACAATGGGAAATAGATAGGGGTGAATAGTTGAGCTAATAAAGAAATCCAAATAAGAATTCTCATAATATCTTATTGAATATGTTATAATCGAGAGTCATGGTCCTTGTTTGAAGTAGTAGACATCTTACCACAAAGATCAGCATGTACTATTTCTACTCTCATGTGAAAATGCCTTGCATTGTTGCTTACCCATCATGCAAGCCTCACATGGTTCCTACAATTCTGAAAATACAAGCAAATTAGCTACTACCATTCCCTTTTTTTGCATCTCCTTTAGCACTGCAAATCCGATGTGACCAAATCGTTTGTGCCAAAGCCTACTCATGCTCTTATGTGCAATCGTTTTGTAAGGGCACTCAACTCACATATATTATTATGCCTTACTCCTTTGTTGACTAACTTGCCAATAGCATCTGCCTCAATTTTCTTGAAGTGTAATTTAAGTCCACAATCCAACATCACAGTAACTAATATTTAAGGTACATAGAGCACGTCTGACAGCTTTTTCTCTTCACCTATAGCTTCCACAAAAGAGATGGTTCCACACCCTTCGGTTGGACATTTGACATTATTCCCAACAGCAAAATTGATGGGTTCTTGTAAAGGCTTCTAGGAACTATGCCATCCCTTTTATTGGTCATGTGTCGAGATGGTCCACTATCCAAAATCCATTAATCAATAAAAAAATGGGGCTTGAGTAGATGAGCATACCTCTTTAATGGCAACCCAAAGTTCAAGCTCAGCCTTAGCATTGTTAATAACTAACTCCTTTCCCTCTCCTACTTCTTTCTATAGTCTTTGACAGCGTGACTCTTCTTGTCACACAGTAATAATAGCTCCCTTGAAACTTCTTCTTCTTTGGCTTCTTTTTCTTGTCATCAAAATATTCCACGCCTTTACCTATAACATTGGCCAAAAATCAGCATCACCGCCATCGTGGGTCTTTAGCCGTATATCCTCCTCAAGCAATATAGCACTAAATTCTTTAAATGATAGATGTTGTACTCTAACCTGAGTGTTTAGTACTATAACTAAGCCATCATACTTTTGTGGAAGAACTCGGCAGGCCAGTTCCACATCACTGGTCTTTGTTATCCCCACAGTAGCCATTTGATCTCGAAAATTTTTGATATGCATGATAAATTCTTTAGCAGCTTCTCCTTCAGAAAACTTCTTAGCAGCTAATTCTCTAGGTTTTGAATCCTAGTCTGATTCCAGGGCAAATATTGATTCCTCAGTATGTTCTAGACCTTTGATGCCTTAGTTGTGTATTGAATCAGAGTATGAATAGAATCACTTAGATGGTAAACGATGGCACAAAGCGCATCAAAATTATGCCTCTTACATTTCCAAAGATATATAGCATCTAGTAGTGTGTCCCCGTCGTTGGGGTTGGGGGTTTATCTCCATCCATTCCTAGAATGGTTTATAGAAGCTCATAAGAGTCTAGAATGGCATTGATTTTGAATTTCCAAAGAGTGTAATTTGTTCCATCAAGCTTGCCTTCTGTGAAGGCTGGTGGAGGTGGACAAATACACATAGCTGGTGCATAGTAGAGTAACAGTAGTCGGGCAGAAGCCATCACTCCTAGTATTCTATGAAAAGAAAAACCAGACTTTATACACTATTTTTTCTAAAAGCACCTAAGCTCTAATACCATATGAGTATATAATAGTGGAAAGATAAACAACAAAACAAAGTGCAATAGATAGAAAATTTAAAATTCTAAGATAGGTACAATGTGAATGTTGTCTACCCATGCGCTCTCAAGTAAATCTTAGATGGAAATCTAGACATACTTTGAATGGACAAAATACTGAGTGTAGAGGGTGTGGATACTCATAAGCATTGGATACCTTAGCTTGTGATAATTATGTCCATATATAGTGCTGCATGTAGTGTGGTAGATGCGTGTATATAACGAGGGTAGTTACATGGTATACACACAGTCCACTTTCAAAATGCGACCAACTTTCGACCATCATCCCACTAATAATAACCCATACCCTCAGGCTCTGGGGGCTCCTGCACTTGGATCCCCACCAAGGGTCTAGCCCATTATCTTGCTAATCACCTAGCTAATCAAGATTAGTAGAGAATCAAATTTTACCTCTTCTTTTCAAAGAGCTTCTGTACCCCCAGCTGGTGGAGGGGCTTGATCTCCCTCCAGGATTAATCATAGCCTCCAAGCTCTTAGCCATACATAGTCATACTCTCCCAAGGCTTCAGCCCATTTAAACAAATCGCCAAACTGCCGTCTCTATCTGCTGATTTTTGCTAATTTTCCAGCGTCATTTTTCTGAGGGAAAAATGAGATCTTGTCTGCTCCAGATGAAATGGCTCTAATTCCTCTTGGCCTTAGGGGTTTTCAAGGGTGCTCTACAAGCTAGTGAAGACAGATTTTGATTTTATCAAGTCTATAGTGAGATCCAAGCTCTTCATCAAATCTGCAGGGGTGACTTTGGTAAAACATAGATTTAGCATTCAATGTTTGGTCAAATCTTGTGTTCTTGTGTTTCTTGGCTTAATCCTCTACTAGACTAATTGCTATTGATGGCCTTGAAAGGATTTGAGCTCATTTGAACTCTAAGGCCTCAGATCTGAACTCCTCGCATACTCTATTTTTTGCACACAAAATAGAGGATTAATTTGCTAATCAATTATTAATCAGTACTAATCACTATTTTTTGGTACAATTGAGGGTTCAAATTAACCATTAGGTATCTGATATAGATCCAACCATTTGGAGATGGTTTGACACTCCAACCATTCCGTACAGATTTGTTACCCTTGGTTTAATGTAATTTCTGTGGTAAAATTATGCTGATAAATTTTTGGTAATCATCATCTTACATTTAACCCACACACAAATTCAAGTTATTCACAGCCAGAGTTGCATTTGGGAATGTGCATAAGAATGAATGCTATATGCATTATGTATTGGGCACATTACATCATTGTGAAAATGGGATCAGACACTACCCTTGTCCAGAATAAGGCAAGAGGCAAGACCTCCCGCATAGATTTGGGTTTGCATTGCATAATGACACAAGATAAACATCCAAAAGCCCAAAAGAACTATCAACCTAGTGATGGTGGTGTTCTCTCCTTCTTCCCCTTTCTCTTCTTTGTTTTTGGTTTTTTTGTGATATTGCACATGTGATACTATGATCTTTTCAATGAACCCTTTCAATGCCATTGAAAGCTATATGCATCACATTGAAAGAATGGGATGTGTTAAGAGGATGGGGATAGCCCCATTAGATTCTTCACTGACAAGAACATCTCACTCAAAAACCTCTACTTGAGCTAATGGATAAATCCAAATAAGAAGTTTGATAATGGCTTGTCGTCGAGAATATACTATAATCGAGAGTCTTGATCCAGGTGGTGGAATAACAAGTATAGATAAGGGTCTTTATGGACTGAATCGGGGGCAAACAGTGAGAGTAGCAGTAGATAGGGCCAACCAAAATGGCCAGTCAGATAAGGGTGAAGTATCAAACCAAAAGGACCAGTCTCAAGCAGCCCCCACCAGGACCATTTCTCAACACAAAGAAGGTCCATAATAGCCCACAGGTTTGGGATAGCTTCTAAGTGTTATACTTTCATTATCTCTTTGTAATCTCTTTGCAATCTCTTTGCAATCTCTTTACAAATATATATAAGCAAATACTAATGGCAAGAAGTGGGGACACTTGACAGGGTTTTTTGGGACCCAATAATAGTGTTATTTCCCTTTCTATCAGCAAGCTTGCTATGTAATGGTGTGCACATGTAATCAACTATGATCTTTTGAATGAAATTAAAAGGTACGTGCATTGTACAGTGTAAGGATGGGGCATGCCAAGAAGATTGGGGATGGCCACTAGACTCTTCACTAATAATAATATCTCATTTCAAAACCTCCACTTCAGTTAATGGAGAAATCCAAATAAGAAGCTAATTTGGCAACAAGTGGGGACCCTTGAGAGGGTTAGTAATTGGGATCTAGTGATGTCCAGTGTTCTTCTCTCCTTCTTCCTCTTTTGTCTTCTCTATTTTTCGTTTTCAACAAGCGTTGTGATATTGCACATGTTATCAAATATGATCTTTCCAATGACATTGAAAGGTATGTGCATCACATTAGAATGGGGCATGTTAGAAGGATGGGGGTGTTCTTCACTGACAAGAACATCTCACTTCAAAACCTCGACTTGAGCTAATGGAGGAATCCAAATAAGAAGTCCAACAATGGTTTATTGAATATGCTACAATCAAGAGTCATGGGCAAGGTGGTGGAAGACCAAGTGGTAGATAGGGGTTTATGCGAGATGAGAACTGAATTTAAGGCAAACATTGGGTAGTAGATAGGGGTGAATACTTGAGCTAATAGAGAAATCCAAATAAGAAGTCTCACAATAGCTTGTTGAATATGCTACAATCGAGAGTCATGGGCAAGGCGGTGGAAGAACAAGTGGTACATAAGGGTTTTCGAGGAGACTAAATCATAAGCAAATAATGGGCAACATATAGGAGTGAAGTATCCAGCCAAAATGGCCAGTCTCAACAAGCAGCCAATGAAGTCCATTTCTTGGCCCAAAGAAGTCCCATAACAGTCCACAGGTCTGGGAATACTTGTTGTAATTGTTGCACTTTCATTATCTCTTTGCAATATATAAGCAAATACTCCTAGAAAACAACAAGCGGGAACCCTTGAGAGGGTTCCAATGACAATGTTCTTCTCTACTTCTTTCCCTTTCTCTTTGTAATGTTTGGTTTTTACTAGCAAGTTGGTTGTGTAATGTTGCACATTGATCAACTATGATCTTTTCAATAAAATTGAAAGGTATGTGCATCGCATCATTGAACCCTCGAGAGGGTTGGTTAGGACCCAATGATAGTGTTCTTCTCTACTTCTTTCTCTTTCTCTTTGTAATGTTCATTTTTCAACAAGCTAGTTGTGTAATGTTACAAATTGATCAACTATGATCTTTTCAATAAAATTTAAATGTATGTGCATTTATTGCATTCAAAATATGGGGTGTGCTAGAAGGGTTCTAATGGCCACTAGATTCTTCTTCATTGACTATTAATAAGAACATCTCACTTTAAAAACTCTACTTGAGCTAATGAAGAAATCCAACTACTCTAAGAAGTCTGACAATGGCTTCTTGAATATATGATACAATCAAGAGCCACCAACAAGATGGTTTATATGAACTTCCTAGCCTCTAAGCTATAATTTTTAGTAACCAGTTAGACTTCTTGTAATGGAAATCGTTTAGCTCCCAATCAGCTCACAAGAATGTGGGCTTCCTAGCTTGCAAACTTAAATACTAACTTGATAGACTTTTTGGGATGCAAGCAAGGTGAAATCTTATGGTCTTTTTGGGTCAGCCTAAAATCTTGTAGCTTTTGTGGCTTCCAAGTTGGATAGCTAGTCCATAACATGCACTTTTGCAAGCCCATAAGCACATCATAAGTTTTCATGCTAAGAAGCCTACAAAGTCAGAATCTCAACAAGCTAGTTAGCTTGGAAGTCCAATATCTAGGAAGTGTATAAGCTTACAAGCCAAAAGTCTGCAAGACCATAAGCTTGCAAGCTAGGGAGCCTACGATTAGTTAGGAAGTTTGCAAGACAAGAGTCCACAAGTATGCAAGGGAACTCCACAAGACGGGAAGCTAATTAGTTAGGAAGTTCATAAGCATACAAGCCAATTAGTCACGAAGCCTGCAAGCCAAGTAGCCCACATGCCCACAATTCTTATAGCTAGCTCATAAGTTTGCACGACCATAAGTTGACAAGTTGAGAAGAGTATAGCATGGTTATTTGGGAAGTCTGCCAAAAGTTTGTATAGTAAGCAAGCATAGTAAACAAGTTTGAAATCAATGCAGCCCATAAACCAAGAAGAATAGTTATTAGAAATGATAATTTCAAAATGTGAAAACGAGTATCCTTGGGGAGAAATGGAAACAGGAAAACTACATGTTTTTATTTTAAAAAAAAGCATAGCAAACAAGAGATGTGCCTAAGAAAATGGTCAACATGAAACTAGAGAGTTTAAGTAAAAGTTGATGGTCTTATCTATCACATGCATTGAAATCGTGTTCTACATATTGGACTGGAAGAACGGAGATCTTATGCATGCACATATATAGATATCATATTCATGCTTGAATAAATGCATTGGAGTGTGAGATCCTTGCCCCCTCCGGGGCTCCTACCAGGGGCGGAAGCGGCGTCGGCCTCCCGCCCGGGACGAGAGGCTAGCCTAGGCGGTTCCTCCGAAACCGGGCCCGGAAAAACTCCCCTCGCCCGGAAGGCACATGCGATTCCGCCATGGGAAAAATCTTTTAACGGGGGAATTATTCTAACGAGTCAAGGTCTTAACGAGATAAACTGATCTGACCGAACCTAAAGTCACATGGTCAGATCAAGAAGAGACTTTCACTTGATCTATGGAATCACCGCTTTTCTCCTCATTTACGAGGCACAGCCCCGCTGATCCCCTCCCATAGAACAAGGTCTTCTAAGGATTTGATTTAATTAACGTAACTAATCGTATCTAATTGTTTCACAGGAATCCTCCGATCCAGCCATCCGGCCCATGGGTTGGCCAACCACTGTATTGGTGGGATTCCTTTATAAAGATTTGGTTATGTTTTGCCCGGGTACCGAGGAAAAGAGTTCCCAAGCTCCCTAGCCAGCGATTCATGCAAAAATTAAGGTAGGCATGCCACGTACACACCCAATATGAAATTGCCATTTATAATAGATTGGACTGGCTTTAAACAATCCTTCAATATAAATCATAATATTTCTGATCACCATCTTCCAAAATTCTGAGTCCATTGTATTACAAAATATGTCCTCTGGACTCTCCGTTGAATACCAACTGGCCAACCAAACAACGAGATCAAGTATCAAAATTTGGTTCCAAAAATCTTTCCTTTTAGTCCATCCAAAATCTTCCTCGACGTACGCATGGGTGTCCTAGCAACCACGAGCCCGTGCATCGCCTGGTCAGGACCCTCTAGGATCCTCCTTAGGTGTCCTAGCACTTCACTCAGGGACCACTTCGTCGGTCCTTGCCCATCGTACCAGAAGCGCGCACCATTTTAACCGTACCGAGGCTGGCAAGACCTCGACAGGCTTTGCCGCAACAAGCAACGTCCCTTGACGACTCCCCGCCAGCTGTTTCAAAACGAACCTCCTCTTAGTAAAACACATATGCCAAATGCTTCCTCTAGCATTCTGGCATAAAACAGTCCTTTGAATGAAAAACAGAGGTTCCAATACAAGTAAAATTCCCAGTTTGAGATTGGTTCCACAAAACCCTTTTCTCCATAATTCCCGGTTTCATAATGAGGATCCTTAATCTCTCATGAGGGTAATCTACCCATCATTTTATCTGTTTGTCCAACTAGATTCTTGGTGAGTTCGGTCAAAGGAAAAACTAGTTTAGTTCCTGTAGTCTATTCTTCGTGTTTAGGGACTGGAATTGGTCACAAAGTTTTTGCTTGATTCACATGGAGAGATGGACAAGTAGGTTTAACTAGTTTAGTTCCTGTAGTCTATTCTTCGTGTTTAGGGACTGGAATTGGTCACAAAGTTTTTGCTTGATTCACATGGAGAGATGGACAAGTAGGTTTACTATCCGTCCCTCTCGTAGTCTAACCAATTCATTCAATTTAGTTCTAACAAAGATTTCCTTCAGCTAAACATCTAGTTTTGGGTAAATATCAATTTAGTGATTTTACCAATTAAAATTTTATCTATGCAAAAAGATAAAATTAATTAAATTTTCTCTTAAAAATTAAATAAAAATCTCCATTAATTCCTTTACACTAAAAATTACATTTTTCTCATTTAAATGGTTGAATTCCAATTATGGTGGAAATTCCTCTTTCATCATTTAAATTTATCTATGCAATAAGATAAATTTAACTAAATTTCTTCTTTATTTTTTAAATAAAATATCCATTATTTTGGTATTCCAAATTTTTCTCTTTCCTCATTGGAATACATGGATTTCTATTGTCATGGAAATTTCTCTTTTATCTCATAAAAATAAATTACTTAATATTTCTCTTTTTTCCAATAATTAACTATTTATGCATAAACATTAAAATCAATTTTTCCATGGTTATGATGAGAATTATTCAATTAATCTAGGATGATTAATCCTAGAATATAGTAGGATGTCCCCTTTTCATATTATGAATGAAAATGGTTTATGTGTTAATTTTTCAAAAATTTTACCATAGCTCTGCTGCTTTTACTGATAATTTTTAATAATTTCATAAACATAAAGTTTTAGTAATACAATATGATAGAATCACTATTATTTGGATCAATATCCAATTATGGACTTGATTCGTAAGTTTTTCATAAATTAAATAGCATAAAAGCATTAAAAAGCCACTTCTTTGGCCTCTAATTTGACAAGCATAGAAATTTCTTTTAGATTTGAGAATTGCTTTATGAGAAGCATCATTTGAATATAGAATAGGTCATAAGAATGACCATTCTTTGGGGGGGGGAGAGATATGCTTTAAAAACATTCTAGTTTAAGCATAAATGTAAAATTTATAAGACTTATCACTAAAATTTTACTTAGAGAGTTCCAATTGCATTAAAGAGCCATTCAATTGAATGCTTCTCAAGCTTGAGAGGGGTTGAGAAGTGAGAAACATTTTAAGACTAACAAAAAAGACCATAAACCACACTTTACCTCTTAATTTGCTTGATTCTTTAGTCAATGGAGAGGCCCCCAACCAATCAATTGGTTTAGTATGTTGATGAAGACTCCAAGGAAGATTGAAGAGAGAGAGAAGCTCCAATCTCTTCAATTTATAGAGGATTTTTAGAGGATAACAGAAAATAAGCTTAACTTAGAGTAATACCGGCATAGTTTAGTGCACAGATGAGAATACAAAAGAATGAGGGTCTCTTTATAGGTGAGGGAGGCCACTAACTGAGTCCAACTAAGTTCTAGAATTTTCCAGCTTCAGTTTGGGTTAATTTGGATAAGATTTGGACCAGTTTGGCTCCCTTTTTTATTTGGTTTGATCCAAGAGAGAGGAGAGATAAAAATATCCTATTATTTTTTAGTTTGAAACTCCTCCACACATGTGAAATAGGTGCCTCCTTGAAGGTCCCCCTTTTCCTTACCAAGGTGTCAAAAATGAATGATTACTCCAAAATATCTTATTTTTTTAGTAATATTTCATAATTTTTAACTAATAAATCTTGTACTCAGTCAACTCTTCATCTTATGTGGGCATTTACTCATTTTTGGGTATTTTCTTTTATTCATTGGATTTATCTCATCCCAATACTTGGATTAATCTTATTGGTCCATAGGAACCTTAATTGTACCATAATCCAAAATTTTCAAAAAATCTTGACCCTTAGGCTAAGGTCTTCTAAATCATTATTATTAATTCCAATTGCACCTTGGAAATTTTATTTTGATTTTCTATTTCAGGAAAATATATTTTTGATATTTGTAGAATTTATATATCCAAAAATATCTCAATATTGATTTAGCACTCTCTAGAAATTTTTATCTCACTAGGCAAAACAAGGAAAAATAATATTTTCTTGTATTCAAAAATAGGAAATGATTACAAGGTAATGAAGTAAAGGCTTATTCAATATTCAAGCTAAGGAGGAATCTTACAATTAGAGTGTACACATATTATCTCTCATGTAATAACGTAATGCATTGTACTATTTTAGGTCTCATAGATTCCTTGGAACTTTTGAAGTTATTAATCTCTCTCTCTCTCTCTCTCTCTCTCTCTCTCTCTCTCTCTCTCTCTCAAAAGAAGAAAAAACCTTAACAAATGGTTTTACTTACGTGCACTATGATGCCATCTTCTTCGGTCTACTTGTCTCCTACACTTGACCTCCTTCCCACGACTATAAGGTGTCAGAGTAGGTGTCAAAGTAAGTGTCAACAACTTCACAAGTGGCTCTCGCATAGTAACATTCACCTCCCTCTAGTTGGTGATCGATCTCTACCACAAAGAGTCAGTCATATCTTAAATGTACTCTACAGTGGCATTAGCCATAGAGGCCATGGCATCCTCTAGAGCCTCTCCTATGAATTCTTTGTCTATGAGGATTTGCCTAAGAAAAATCAATAAAAATGATATGTTAGGATCCATGGGGGCAAGGGAAAATACAGGTGTGTGTGCAATGGATGTAATGAAGGCTAGAGAGAAGATCCATGGGTAGGGCAAATACAGGTGTGTGCAATGGATGTAATGAAGGCTAGAGAGAAGATCCATGGGCAGGGCAAATACAGGTGTGTGCAATGGATGTAATGAAGGCTGGAGAGAAGATGCAAAGCAAGCTAGAGAGAGAACTCATGGTGGGGCGGGTGAGATATGAAATTTAAAGTACACATGCTACATCATAACTCTGATATGTAATATGATTCTTGTCATTAAAATTGTAGCTTAGTGATACAATTCCATAGTGACACTCCTAGGCGACACACAAAATGTCACTAAATAACACCTGTGAGCTTTTTTTAGCCTATGATATGGTTGGTGCATGCCAAGGACAAAGTGGATAGTCTAGAGCATATCTTGAAAGTATTTCTTAGTATTACTAGGAAATGAAACAGAACTACTGGTATGGATGCTAGGAAACATACACCAAGGAGAACAAAAGGGGCAATTAAAGATGAATCTGCAATTGCAAGTCCAACGAGTCTTGAACAAAGTAAAAGTATGTCACCACTCAAGCATGCTACCAAGCCACAAGCTATGAAAAAACTTTAAATGATGTAATGGTTGAATTCCAAATCATACCCATGTGCTGCAATACCTCTCATGGATCATCACTCGCGAATACTCCCATGTCTACCCCTTTTGCCAAGAATGCTACCACTTCTAAGTGAGCAAAAGAGGGCCATCATTCTAGATCTAAATGGTGTGCTCGTGAAGATAGTGGAATTTATTATTATAAAGAACATAAACCTAAATATGGACACCTAATGAAGACTTGTAAGGAGCCTGATGGGTGTGTTGTGCTTATTCGTAAAGGATGCTGATAATTCATCCTTAGATACTTTTATGTTTTCATATGGATAAGTTCATGGCTTAAGTAAGTACACATGATTTTGGAGTGGTACTTTCCCAAAGTGTACTACAAGGTAACTGGTTTCTTTTGGGTAGGATGCGTGTGATGAGGCAAGCTTACTAGTTAACAACAAAGTTACTAGTTAGGTAAGTGGTTTCTTCTGGGTAGGAGATGCGTGCGATGAGGCAAGCTTACGAGTTAACAACAAACTAATTTTCTTCAACAACCTCTCCACCTTATGAAAGTGGTACCAAGACTTGAATGAGGAAAAAACTTTATTGCTGGATGATCCTTTGTGCAAGGGGTGGATGAATCCCACCAGAACAACCCTCTGCCTCCCTAAGTTTGAGAATCAAACAGAGGGTGAGATGAAATCTTTTTTCCTCGTCGACACATTGAATCCATTACATTTGGGTTCCTTGGCATCTGATTCCTTGCCTATAGGATTTAGCTTAACAACATAAATTGCCTATTTCTTATTGATTCCCTTCAATAGCGTAGATGCCTTTACAACAATAGGAGAGTTCGCGTAATCATTCATCATGTGACTCAACTACTAGCATCTAAAGAATTTATGCTCTTTTTTGAGTTAATGCAATAATTTTGATGGCAAAGTGGAATAAGAATCTTGTACCCTAGGTGCCCTAGTCTCAGAGCCTTGACTCTTATCATATCCCTGACTTTGCTTTCGGCTTGGGTAAACCGAGATTATTTGTCAATGTTGAAGTTCTCTTGGGAGGAGGAGGTGATAAGAATTTGCGTTAAGTTGTCTCCTTTGGAATCCCTTTGGAAAGGCCTAAGCAAAGTCTTCAACCATCTTTACTACTTCTAGTCATATCCCTGACTTTGCTTTCGGCTTGGGTAAACCGAGATTATTTGTCAATGTTGAAGTTCTCTTGGGAGGAGGAGGTGATAAGAATTTGCGTTAAGTTGTCTCCTTTGGAATCCCTTTGGAAAGGCCTAAGCAAAGTCTTCAACCATCTTTACTACTTCTAGTATAGATGAGGGGGCTTTACATTCTTCACCAGCCTATCCATAGAGGATCCAATCTTTGAATGAATCAATGAAGAAGCATTTCATTGATTTTGGGGGCGAGGGCATGGACAAGATTTGCATAAGATTCATGGTGCACCTCAATAAATTTCCCTACTTGAGATAATTCTAAGAATTCATTTATCTTTTCCTTCTAGAATCCTGGGGGATAAAATCTACGCCTTCATATCTTCCCACTTAAGCCGATCTTGATTCAGATGGTTTGATTAATGGGCTTTCTCCAACTACTTCAAACCACTCTAGTTATATTAAGCCAAGCAAGGGCCATCGTACTGCAATTGTTGCACTCAGATATATCAAATTACTCATCCATAAAATCGGTCCACCAACTCAAAACGGATTTTTTGAGGTTATTTCTTTCTCCTTAGAGTGGATTTGATTGTTATCTATGGAGCACTTGTTTAACATCATTATCTAATGCTTCCACTTCAAGTACAACATTTTGAGCTTAACATCCATGTCTCTTGATTTCTTTATGAAAGAATAGAATCTTTTTGTATCAAAATCTTTACAAAATTCAAGTTGCAAAATTTTTCTTTAAGACATGAAAATACTTCTTTTATTTCTTCAAAGTTGATTACATCATCTGGGGGGTTTTCAACCCCTTGATCCAAAAAGTTGAAAACCTCGGTATTGGCCTATGATTATATATTTCCTAGGCAGCGAAAGATTATAACAAAGTGTGGTCTCATATAAATAATGGGCCCAAGTCCAATGGACCATGCCCATGGACAACATTAATGATAGTGTGAAAGGGGTGGTCATGTATATATACCAAAATAAGACATTATGGTGGATCATGAATTCCATAATTACATACTTGGATGTGTTTGCTTGAATGATGGGAGCTATTCTACATGATGGAGACATGAATCAATGCTTTGGAATGTCATATGATATGCTTTAGTGAATGCTCTATACACATGTACATGGAGGTGTTGAATGCCCATGCTTTTGACATGCTTATGTAAGGGGCATACATGTGTTTTGATTGATGCCTTTGAAGCTATATGGTGTTGATGCCTTTGGAGCTATATGTAAGGGGCATAGATGTGTTTTGATTGATTCCTTTAGAGCTATATGGTGTTGTGGAAAAGCATGGCCATTATGATATTGGCATGAGTACATGCTATTCTTGTAAAAGTAAACTCTCTCACATTTGTGGATTACAAGCTTTCATTACATTCAATTTCAATTTCAAAATGCTTGTAGAATCTAGTATGGTGAGAGGGTGCCTTTGGCACTAGGTGGAGTGGCCAACGGGGAGTGTGCATGCACCTTTCGTGTTGTGAGTGCCTTGTTAAAGCGTTACGAAAGGGGATAAGGTACATGGTGTGAATACATGGCCTCAACCCTTACCATTAGATATAAACTTTGGTAAGGGGGTGAGAAGAGCTTGGCAGGAGATCAGCAAGCTTCAATGCACTTCACTGACCTCAAAGTGTTGACAATTGATGTATTTAGATGTGGCAAAGTTTTGGCAAAGAGTGGGCATAGCATTGCAATTGAAATTCATTTGAGTCTACATTGAGATTTTGTTGTAAATACAAAGGAGATGCCACCAATTTTTTTGCAAAAAGCACATATGCATGGCACTTGGGGTTAGTTTTGGATGCGGATACAAATTGATGTGGTGCATGCTTTTGAATGGTTCCAAGGCATTGCCAATGCAAGGGGAAGGAGTGGATAGCAAGTGGAGACAATTTTGACAATTTCTGCTACACCATAATACCCTACTTCAGGCCGAAAGGGTTGGGGTTGTTTTCAAGTGGTTGAAGCCCTCAAGTGCTCCATTTTCTAACATTGTTTTCATCTCCAACCAATGAGTCTCACTACAAGGCAAAAGGTGGGCCCAGTTAAAAGCAGCAAGTTAAATTTAAGATTTGAGCATGTAGGTGCATAGTACATGAATGCCATTAGCTTCTTGACAAACCAAAGAGCTCTTAATTTTGGCACAGTTGACTTGGTGAAACGACAATTGTTAATTGGTCAAAGGGGTCAAAACAAAGAAATGTTACCAGTCAAACTTGGTCAAAGTGTTGACATGGATGTGTAGCGCTTGCTTTAAGAGTTCTATCAAACCAAAGATTCTCAAAATCGGATTTCGTTTGATCAAGAGTTGGTAACCTTTGGGTTGTGGTTAACTTTTATAAAAGTCAAAAAAGAGAATAGTACAAGGTTGACAAAGTCAAAGGCAATTACATAGGTGATTAGAGCATTCAATCATCTCTCTTTAGAGCCAAAGAACATTTCAATTGGAGTTTGGGAGCCTTTCCAAAAGTCATTTGACATTTAAGATGATGCCAAAGGATTCACATGCTAACACATTCATTCATGTCCCTTATCATTCATTCACATCCCGATTCATATCACATCACATCCATTCACATCCCTTATCATTCATTCACATCCTATATCATTCATTCACATCCCGATTCACATCACATCACATCCCTTATCATTCATTCACATCCTATATCATTCATTCACATCACATCACATCCATTCACATCCATTCACATCCCTTATCATTCATTCACATCCCGATTCACATCGCTTCAATTCTTGTTCATATCCATCACATTTACATCCACATATATTCTCCCACATACATCCACATCCATACTTATCACATACACATACACATCCACATCTATCCTTTCACATACATCCACATCCATACTTATCACATATACATCCACATCTATCCTTTCACATACACACATCCACATCCATTCTTTCACATGCATCCACATCCATCCTTCACATACATCCGCATCCATACTTATCACATACACATCCACATCTATCCTTTCACATACATCCACATCCATACTTATCACATATACATCCACATCTATCCTTTCACATACACACATCCACATCCATTCTTTCACATACATCCACATCCATCCTTCACATACATCCACATCCATTCTTTAACATACATCCACTTCTATTCTCTTCACATACATCCATATCCATCCATCCATTCATTCCCATCTATCAGATTCACATTACTTCTCATCACATCTATTCACCTCACATTCTCGTCACTCCTATTCTCATCACATCCATCCATCCGTTCATTCTCATCTATTTGATTCGCATCCCATCTCATCACATCTATTTACCTCTCATTCTCATTACTTCAATTTTCATCACATCCATCCATCCGTTCATTCTCATCTATTTGATTCGCATCCCATCTCATCACATCTATTTACCTCTCACTCTCATTACTTCAATTTTTATCACATCTATTCTCTATTCATTCTCATCTATCTGATTCACATCCATTCTTAGAATACAAGAGAATCCTTATTTTCTTATATAAAGATTCTTTACACATCTATTTATGCATAATTTCAATTTTAAGGAGAATAACACTTTTGAAATAAAAATAAATCTTTTCTGCATCTTTCTATGCATAAATTCAATTTTAATGAGAATAACTCTTTTGAAATACACTTTTAGAATACACAATTGGTGGGGATTACTCTTTTTGGATAATAAAAGATAAAACTTATTTCACCAATTTTTAGAAAATTTTGCCATAACCTCCTTTGTATGGCTGACCATTTTTCAATTCTTCCTAACTTAAAATTACTTAAAAATTACTTAAAAATTATCCCCAATTGGTTTTAAACACTCTAAACTAATCAATTTTCACTTTTAAGAGAGAAACAATATGAAAAATTTAATTCCAACAATTAGATCACTTAACTAGGATAAAGAAGGGCTGATTTTAAGAATGAGAGAGAGGGAAAGCTTTCCAAGAAGGCATAGCATCTGTTTATCATTTTAAGATAACAAATAATTTAGAAAACCATTAAAAGAATAAGAAAGAGTAAGATTTCTTACTTACATGAAATTCTGGGAGCTTTCCTTTGGCTTGATGGTTTGAGGGATCTACTCTTGTTTGCAACAAGAGTGGCCACCAATTCTTTAGAAGAGGGAATGGTCAAAAACTAGTGAATTATTAAAAAATTCACAGTTCTTGGCTCTTGGGAGAAGCAGAGTAACAGTGCATAAAACACTATTAAGCTTCAAAAAAGGGGGAGGCTTCTATTTAAAGAAGAAAGTGAGCTTCTAACCAAGCAAACTGATTCTAGAATTTTCCAGATCAGTTTGGTCAATTTTTGACTATTTTTAGGTCAGTTTAGCTTACTTTTTGGAACTAGACTTGAATTAGGAGAGAGGACAGATGAAATATCTCAATTTTTGATAATTTTAAACTCCACCACACATGTGAAGTAGGTGCCTCCTTCATGAGGAGGGAATTCCCATTGTGAGGTGTCAAAAATCTATTTTTTTAGTAATTCCTTAGGTCCTTAGTCCACTCTTCATCTTATGTGAGTATTTACTCATTTTTGGGGGGATTTTCTTTATTTCTTCTATTTATCTTCTCCACACATTTGGATGAATCTGATTGGCCCCTCAAAACCTTAATTTAAAATTTTTCGAAAATCTGGACCCCTAGGATAAGGCCTCTTGAGAACAGATTATACTTGATTTCTAATGCACCTTCTGAAAATCTTTTTGAACTTTTGTTTCATGGGAACTTATTTTAATAAGAAGAGATATTTTTCCATCCAAAAATATCCAAAATTTGAATAACCTCTCTCTAGAACATTTTCTCTTTCTAAGTCAAAACAGGTAGAAACAAGATCTTTTATATTTTTTGAAGAGGGATTTGATTACAGGGGATGATACTGGACGTCCTGAGAGGCTGGGGAGGAATCTTACAGATATTCAGAATGAAGATTCATAAATAGGTAATTGGGTCTTCAAATGGAAGTACCGCAATTGTATGGAATCCCTGACTTGCTTGAGGCCTAGACATGATGATATTTACCTTAAAATTACAAGGACTGTGACTACCCGTATATACCGAGGGTATAACTGCAGCTCTTTACTAGCAGTATATACAAGTAAATCTAAGACCTTGAAATTATAAGCACAAATGCTATCCAGATGATGAATTCGAATGTGGTTGATATGATTTTAAAATTCTGGTTGAGAACTGATAAGTTGATTGGGATTCTGATTGAAAAATGATGATTCCTGAATTTTGGTTAAAAAACGATAAGCTGAGCAAAACCACAATGAGGATGAATGGGACGAGTCCCTGTGATGATGTTCGTAATACTGAAATGACGATAATGACTTCAGTAAATCTAAGATCTTGAAATTATAAGCAAAAATGCTATCCAGATGATAAATTCGAATGTGGTTGATATGATTTTAAAATTATGGTTGAGAACTAATGAGTTGATTGGGATTCTGATTGAAAAATGATAATTCCTAAATTTTGGTCGAAAAGCGATAAGCTGAGCAAAACCACAATGAGGATGAATGGGACGAGTCCCTGTGATGATGTTCGTCTGAAATGACGATAATGACTTCAGCAAATCACTATAAGATTAGTGGATTGTGCTGACTGTTAACACTTGACCCAGTGGATCAAGTTAAGGGATAACAAATTAAAAATCTGTATAATTAAAATTTCCATGGAGGACTGTTCATATGGAAATTTTGGTCTAATGGACCATTATTGTGTTAAAGATATGAATGATATGATCTGAATGAATTGTTATATCTCATGTGATGAGTTCTATATAAGAGATCTTGCAGGCTGGTATAAGGGATCTTTATTCCAGGATTCTGTTAGGTTGTCCAGACTATAAGGAACCCCATAATCAATTGAATCTTAAGGGAAAGAGTTGTTCTCTAGTTTGCGAGATGAGGACATCTCGCGTTTTTTTAAGTGAGGTAAGATGTAAGATTCCTCCCTCTAGCTTTTGAGGTGTACAGGTGTAAGAACCTACTCTTCTGATCTTATAATTATTCCCCTCTCTGAAATAAAAGAAAGATCCTATTTTACCCTGTTTTGGCCTAGAGAGAGAAAATGTCATAAATAGATGCATAAAGAAATTCTTTTTATTTTAAAAGTGTTATTCCTATTAAAATTCATTTTATGCATAAATATATGCATAAAAGGATTTTTCATATAAAAGTGTTATCCCCATTGAAGTTTATTTTTATGCATAAATAGATGCATAAAAAATTTTTATATCAAAATTAGAATTCTCTTAAATTCCATTTTTAAATTCTATGAGTAATTGATAAATGAATAATTCAATACTCTAAGAGAGAAATTTCTATCCTTTTATATTCACACGGATTGTAAAAAGAAAATTCAAGAAATCTATCGAGATCGAAATATTCAGATAAATGGTTAATTTATTCCTCATTGGAATTCGTAACTATTTTAGAAATCAGTTAAGTAAAAATTCAAAGAAAGAAATTCAGTAAAATAGTAATTGAATTACCAAAACTTTTCGAGAAAGATAGTTCAGGAAAAATCTTATCCAACTCGAACCTTGAATCAGACTATGACCAAGACCAACCTCTTTCGTCACAGTTTCGAGGAAAGAAGGTGTGACTAGCTTAGAAAAATACACTCAAAACTCCCGCCAAATCTGAAACTAAGTTTGAAACCCTTCGAATTGATCTGTGGATCAAGGTTATAGAATTCGAGGAATTCTGGTATAAAATTTAGAATTTCGATCAAGAAGTTTTGGGGATACTGATTCAAGAAATACTCCTTGTATTCAAAAGAAAATCAAACTAAAAACTTGTATAGAAACCCTCTTTTTTTAAAGGACTGTCTTACGCGAGAATGATGGAGGGAGCATTTGGTATATGTTTTTCTAAGAGAAGTTTAGTTGCTATCAACTGGCAGCAGAGCAGGGAGTGTTCAAAGGACGGCTCATGCGGCAAAGCCTACCCAGGTCCTCACCAGCCTCGGTATGGTTGAAAAATGATGAGCTTCCGGTACAATGGGCGAGGGCCGACGAAGCGATCCTTGAGTGAATGGATGGATGGGATGTGATGTGAATAGATGTGAATAGATGTGAATCAGATAGATGGGAATGAATGGATGGATGGGATGTAATGTGAATAGATGTGATGAGATGTCATGTGAATCAGATAGATGTGAATGAATGGATGGATGGGATGTGATGTGAATATATGTGATGAGATGTGATGCCTCGCTCGAAAAGCACGGGCGATTCCTCCACGATAAATTTACTCTCAAGGTAATCAAGAGCCTTAACTAAGAGAACTGATCTGACCGAACCCGTAAGTCCCATAGTCAGATCAAGGAAAAGACTTGCACTTGGATCATAGAGACCAACGCTTTTTTCCTCATTGAGAGGCACAGTCGTTGATTCTTTTCCATAGAACAATTTTTATCCGGGATTTACTTCATCTATCGTAACATAACAGAATTGAGTCTCATTTTAGGGATCCATCAGTCCAACCGAACCCCATCCAGTCTTGTGGGTCAGCCAACCACCCAACCACTGTAGTGATGGGATCCATTTAAGAATTTAATTAGGTATTGTCCCGACAGGTACCAGGGAAAAGAGTTCCTAGGCCCCCTAGCCGGATATTCATGCAAACTTAAAACTAGTCACACCACTTACACACCCAATATGAAATTGCCTTTTTCACAGATTCAGTTGTCTTTAAAACAATCATTTAATGAAACTATAGTATCACTAATCATAATCCTCCAAAATATCCGGTTGAATCCTAATTTCCAATTTTTCACAGATTCAGTTGTCTTTAAAACAATCATTTAATGAAACTATAGTATCACTAATCATAATCCTCCAAAATATCCGGTTGAATCCTAATTTCTAATTTTTCCTTCATCGGTGTACCTATGGCATCATTGGCAACCAGAACGCTCACCACCTGTCCACTCAGGGGCCTTTTCAATAGTTCCTAGCTCATAGTAACCGGCAATATATTCACTTATAAAAATCAAAATGGAATTTCCTTTGAAGATCAGCAAGATCAACCAACAGATCCATAAATATAAAAGAGCCATGGACTTATCCGTTGAGGACCAGCAAGGTCAATCAACCAGATCCATGCCCGAATTCAGAAAACAACTCTTACTCCTTGTTCCAATATCTTCCACGACGTACGTGTGGGTATCTTCGGCAACCCAGAGCCCTTGCACCGTATGGTCAGCACCCTCTAGGATTCTTCATAGGTCACCTAACGCTTCACTCATAGGCCGCTTCCTTAGTCCCTCATCCATCGTACCGGAAGCTCACCATTTAAATCGAGGTCAAGACCTCGACTGACCTTGCTACGCGAGACGTCCTCCTCCGTTGATTCTTCGTCAGCTGCTGCAACTTTATCAGATAGGTCTCCGTGACCTCATTCACAAAATGGTCAAAATGCTTCCCCAGCATTCTTGACATAAAATATTTAAAAACAGGTCATAAATATAGTTTCTATAACAAACTCTCATCTTTCCACATTGTTTCACATCAATCCTCATTTATTTCATATGTATTCCCATTCTCATCATATCATTTTTCATCTCATCATCTTTTCTCATTTATCCACATCAGATCTCATCCACTTGCATCTACCTATATCCACATCTCATCACATCTCATCACATCATATTCATTCACATCTATCCCAATTTACATCACATCATATTCATTCACATCATATATCATCCATTCACATCTATCCCAATTTACATCACATCTCACTCACTCACATCCCGATTCACATGACATCACATCTCATTCATTCACATCCCGATTCACATCTCATCACATCTATTCACGTCCATCACATTCATTTAAATCACATCCATTTATATCCATCACATCACATTCATTCATATCCATCACATTCATTCATTCATATCCATTACATTCATTCTCATCACCATCCCATCACATACATTCTATGCACATTAAATCACATCACTTCTATCCACATCATATCTCATTCATACACATCTCATCTCATTCATCCACATACATCCAATCGATCACATGTACGACTACCCACATCTATCTATACATTCATAACTATCACTTCACATCGACATATATTGATGTCACATCACATCACATTCTTTCACATACACATCCATATCCATTTTCACATATACTTTCATATCCATTCTTCATATACACATTCATTCACATCTATCTGATTCACATTGCATCTCATCACATCTATTCACATCACATCCCATCCATCCATTCATTCACATCTATCTGACTCACATCTATTCATATCACATCCCATCCATCCATTCATTCCCATCTATCTGATTCACATGACATCTCATCAAATCTATTCACATCACATCTCATCACATCTATTCACATCACATTCCATCCATCCATTCACTCATGGACTGCTTCGTCGGCCCTCGCCCATCGTACTGGAAGCTCACCATTTTTCAACCATACCGAGGTTGGTCAGGACCAGGGCAGGCTTTGCCGCATGAGCCGTCCTTTGAACACTCCGCGTGAGTTGATTGCAAAACTGAACTTCCCTTAGAAAAACATATACCAAATAGACAGTCCTTTAAGAAAATAGGATTTCTATGCAAGTTTTCAGTTTGATATTCTTTTGAATACAAGGAGTATTTCTTGAATCAGTATCCCCAAAAAGAGTATTTAATTATTCATTTATCAAATACTCATAGAATTCAAACATGGAATTTAAGAGAATTCTAATTTTGATATAAAAATTCTTTATGCATCTATTTATGCATAAAAATCAACTTCAATGGAGATAACACTTTTATAAAAAAAAATATCCTTTTATGCATCTATTTATGCATAAAATCAATTTTCATAGGAATAACACTTTTAAAATAAAAAGAATTTCTTTATGCATCTATTTATGCATAAAAATCAATTTTTATAAGAATAATGCTCTTATAATAAAAAAATTCCTTTATGCATCTTTCTATGCATAAAAATTGAATTTAATAAGAATAATACTTTTATAATAAATTTTTTTCTTTATGCATCTTTCTATGCATAAAAATCAAATTTAATAAGAATAACACTTTTATAAAAAAAATTCCTTTATGCATTTTTCTATGCATAAAAATCAAATTTAATAAGAATAACACTTTTGTAATTAAAAAATTTTCTTTATGCATCTTTCTATGCATAAAAATCAAATTTAATAAGAATAACACTTTTGTAATTAAAAAAATTCCTTTATGCATCTTTCTATGTATAAAAATCAAATTTAATAAGAATAACACTTTTATAAAAAAATTTCTTTATGCATCTTTCTATGCATAAAAATCAAATTTAATAAGAATAACAATTTTATAATAAATTTTTTTTCTTTATGCAGCATAACAAGAGTAGAGTAATAGTGCATAAAACACCATTAAGCTTTTACAAATAGGGAGGCTTCTATTTATAGGAAAAAGTGAGCCTCTAACCAAGCAAACTGATTCTAGAATTTTCCAGATCAGTTTGGTCAATTTTTGACCATTTTTGGGTGAGTTCAGCTTACTTTTTGGATCTAGTTTTAAAACAGGAGAGAGGAGAGATAAAAATATCTCATTTTATTGATTAGAAATTAGGTGTAATGATGAGAAAAAGGTGCCTACTTCATGAGGGGAGATCCCCACACTGAGGTGTCAAAATTGAGTTTTTTAATTCTTTTCTTTGGTCCTTAGTCCACTCTTCATCTTATGTGAGCATTTACTCATTTTTGGGGGGTTTTTCTTTTATTCTTCAATTTATCTCCTCCCTACATTTGGATTAATCTTATTGGTCCATAGGAACCTTAATTGGACCATAATCTAAAAATTTCTAAAAATCTGGACCCTTAGGCTAAGGTTCTTTATACCTATTTTCAATAAATTCCAATTGCACATTGGAAAGTTCTTTTTGAATTTCTGTTTCAGGGGAAACCATTTTAGACACTAGGAGGATTTTTATATCCAAAAATATCTCAATTTTGAATTATCTCCCTCTAGACATTTTCTCTCTCCAAGCCAAAACAGGGTAAAACAAGATCTTTCTTTTATTTCAGAGAGGGGAATAATTATAAGATCAGAAGGGAAGTTTCTTACACTTGTACACCTCAAAAGCTGGAGGGAGGAATCTTACATCCTACCCCACTTAAAAAAACGCGAGATGTCCTCATCTCTCAAACTAGAGGATAACTCTTTCCCTTAAGATCCAATTGATTATGGGGTTCCTTATAGTCTGGTCAACCCAATAGAATCCTGGCATAAAGATCCCTTATACCAGCTGAAAGATCCCCTATATATAACTCATCATCAGATAACAATTCATTCAGATCATATCATTCATATCTTTAACATAATAATGGTCCATTAGACCAAAATTTCCATATGAACAGTCCTCCATGGGAATTTAATTTATACAGATTTTTAATTTGTCATCCCTTAACTTGATCCACTGGGTCAAGTGTTAACAGTAGCAATCTGCCACCCAGCATAATCCACTAATCTCATAGTGATTTGCTGAAGTCATTATCGTCATTCCAGTTACGAACATCATCACAGGGACTCGTCCCATTCATCCTCATTGTGGTTTTGCTCAGCTTATCACTTTTCAACCAAAATTCACGAATCATCATTTTTCAATAAGAATCCCAATCAACTCATCAGTTCTCAACCAGAATTTGAAAATCATATCAACCACATTCGAATTCATTATTTGGATAGCATTTTTGCTTATAATTTCAAGGTCTTAGATTTACTCGTATATACTGCCAGTAAAGAGCTGCAGTTATACCCTCATTATATACGAGTAGCCACGGTCCTTGGAATTTTAAGGTAAATATCATCATGTCTAGGCCTCAAGAAAGTCAGGGATTCCATACAATTGTAGTACTTCCATTTGAAGACCCAATTACCTATTTATGAATCTTCATTCTGAATATCAATTTGTATGAATTTCATCACACAATTACAATCTTTTACTGCTACTTCATAAATTTTTGACATTTCTAATTTCTCGGTTGATCCACTTTAGTCAATTTGCTCTCATACGAGCTGAAAGATCCCTGTCCCCTATGCGCAACGAATTCAGGGGTGCTAGCAGTTGAAGCAGCACTTCTTGCGCGGGGTAGGGTCCCTCACTCGGGGCCTCGCCCACGGATATCCGGACAAGAGACTAATCCATTGGTTCTTCCAAAATTGACGAACTCGGAAAAACTTCCCTCCTCCAGAAGCATGGGCGATTCCTCCAAGATAAATTTACTCTAAGGTCAAGACCTCGGCCGACCTTGCTACGCGAGACGTCCTCCTTCGTTGACTCTCCGTCAGCTGTTGCAAGACGGTCAAAATGCTTCCCTAGCATTCTTGACATAAAACAATCACATAAATATAGTTTCTATAATGAACTCTCATCTTTCCACATTGTTCCACATCAATCCTCATTTATTTCATATGTATTCCCATTCTCATCGCATCATTTTCCATCTCATCACATCTTTCCTCATTTATCTGCATCAGATCTCATCCACTCGCATCTACCCATATCCACATCTCATCACATCATATTCATTCACATCACATATTATCCATTCACATCTATCCCAATTTACATCACATCTCATTCACTCACATCCCGATTCACATGACATCACATCTCATTCATTCACATCCCGATTCACATCTCATCACATCTATTCACGTCCATCACATTCATTTACATCATGTCCATTTACATCCATCACATCACATTCATTCATTCATTTATATCCATCACATTCATTCATTCATATCCATCACATTCATTCTCATCACCATCCCATCACATACATTCTCTCCACATTATATCACAGCACTTCTATCCACATCATATCTCATTCATACACATCTCATCTCATTCATCCACATCCATCCAATCGATCACATGTATGACTACCCATATCTATCCATACATTCATATCTATCATTTTACATCCACATATATTCATGTCACATCACATCTCTTTACATCACATCACATTCTTTCACATACACATCCACATCCATTCTTCCACATACATCCACATCCATTCTTCACATACACATCCACATCCATTCTTCACATACACATCTACATCCATTTTCACATACACATTCATATCCATTCTTCACATACACATTCATTCACATCTATCTGATTCACATCGCATCTCATCACATCTATTCACATCACATCCCATCCATCCATTCATTCACATCTATATGGTTCACATGACATCTCATCACATCTATTCACATCCCATCCCATCCATCCATTCATTCCCATCTATCTGATTCACATGACATCTCATCACATATATTCACATCACATCTATTCACATCACATCCCATCCATCCATTCACTCTCAGGGATCGCTTCGTCGGCCCTTGCCCATCGTACCGGAAGCTCACCATATTTCAACCATACCAAGGCTCGTCAGGACCTGGGCAGGCTTTGCCACGTGAGCCATCCTTTGAACACTCCCTGCCCCAGTTGATTGCAATTGAACTTCTCTTAGAAAAACATATACCAAATGCTCCCTCTTGCATTCTGGCGTAAGACAGTCCTTTAAGAAAACAGGGTTTCTATGCAAGTTTTCAGTTTGATTTTCTTTTGAGTACAAGGGAGTATTTCTTGAATCAGTATCCCCAAAACTTCTTGATCAGAATTCTGAATTTCATACCAAAATTCTTCGAATTCTATGATCTTGATCCACAGATCAATTCGAGGGGTTTCAAACTTAGTTTCAGATTTGGCGGGAGTTTTGAGTGTATTTTTCTAAATAGGTTACATCTTCTTTCCTCAAAACTGTCGAAAGGGGTTGGTCCTGGTCATAGTCTATTTCAAGATTCGAGTCGGATAAGATTTTTCCTAAACTATCTTTCTCAAAAAGTTTTCGTAATTCAGTTACTATTTTACTGAATTTCTTTCTTTGAATTTTCACTTAATTGATTTCTAAAATAGTTATGACTTCCAATGAGGAATAAATTAATCATTTATCAAAATATTTCGATCTCGATAGATTTCCAGAATTTTCTTTTTACAATCCGTGTGAATATAAAACAATAGAAATTTCTCTCTTAGAGTATTTAATTATTCATTTATCAAATACTCATAGAATTTAAACATGGAATTTAAGAGAATTCTAATTTTGATATAAAAATTCTTTATGCATCTATTTATGCATAAAAATCAACTTCAATGGGGATAACACTTTCATAAAAAAAATCCTTTTATGCATAAAATCAATTTTAATAGGAATAACACTTTTAAAATAAAAATAATTTCATTATGCATCTATTTATGCATAAAAATCAATTTTTATAAGAATAACGCTTTAAAAAAATACCTTTATACATCTTTCTATACGTAAAAATCAAATTTAATAAGAATAACACTTTTATAATAAAAAAATTTCTTTATGCATCTTTCTATGCATAAAAGTCAAATTTAATAAGAATAACACTTTTATAATAAAAAAATTTTCTTTATGCATCTTCCTATGCATAAAAGTCAAATTTAATAAGAATAACACTTATATATATAAAAAAATCCTTTATGAATCTTTCTATGCATAAAAGTCAAATTTAATAGGAATAACACTTTTGTAATTAAAAAAATACCTTTATGCATCTTTCTTTGCATAAAAATCAAATTTAATAAGAATAACACTTTTATAATAAAAAAATTCCTTTATGCATCTTTCTATGCATAAAAATCAAATTTAATAAGAATACCATTTTGATAATAAAAAAATTCCTTTATGCATCTTTCTATGCATAAAAATCAAATTTTATATGAATAACACTTTTATAAAAAAAAGTTTTCTTGAAGCATCTTTCTATGCATAAAAATCAAATTTAATAAGAGTAACACTTTTATAATAAAAAAATTTTCTTTATGCATCTTTCTATGTATAAAAATTAAATTTAATAAGAATAACACTTTTGTAATGAAAAAATTTCCTTTATGCATCTTTCTATGGATAGAAATCAATTTTAATAATTAATATCAGTGATATATATGCATATTCATAGGTGAATATGTACATAAGGTAAATTAGAATATTTCTTTTAGATGCAAAAATGGTGGGAATTACTCTTTTGGAATAACATAAAGACAATCTTTCTTTTTCATAAAATTCTAGAAAATTTTGCCATAACCTCCTTTGTATGGCTGACCATTTCTCACTTTTATCTTTCTACAATTAACTTAACTAACCCAATTTAGAATTATAGAACTCTAATCTATACAATTTTCTAAATTCAAGATGGTAAACAATAAGAAGAGTTTGATTAGTCACTTAGTTAATCTTTCTAGGATTAAGAAGGGTTGGAATGTAAAGAAGAGAAGGGGGTGGCCTTTTCATCAAAGGCATAGTATTTGAATTTAATTCAATCATCTGCAATTCATAAAAATCAAGAAAACCATAGATTTTTCATTAAAATTTGTAAACAAAGTAAGAAAATTAGCTTACATGGAGCTTGTAAGCTCTCCTTTGGCTTGAGGGATTGAGGGTTCTACTATTGTTTAAGGCAAAAGTGGCCACCAATTCACTTTGGAGAGGATTAGGCCAAAAACAATTGAATTATTAAAAAATTCAATGTAGATGGCTCAGGACAGGAGTAGAGTAATAGTGCATAAAACACCATTAAGATTTTACAAAGGGGGAGGCTTCTATCTATAGGAGAAAGTGAGCCTCTAACCAAGCAAACTGATTCTAGAATTTTTCAGATCAATTTGGTCAATTTTTGACCATTTTTGGGTCAGTTCAGCTTACTTTTTGGAACTAGTTTTGAAACAGGAGAGAGGAGAGATGAAAATATCTCATTTTATTGATTAAAAATTGGGGGTAATGATGAGAAAAAGGTGCCTAATTCATGAGGGGATATCCCCACACTGAGGTGTCAAAATTGAGTTTTTTAATTCTTTTCTTTGGTCCTTAGTCCACTCTTCATCTTATGTGAGCATTTACTCGTTTTTGGGGGGGTTTTTCTTTCATTCTTTAATTTATCTCCTCCCTACATTTGGATTAATCTTATTGGTCCATAGGAACCTTAATTGGACCATAATTTAAATTTTTTTGAAAATCTGGACACCCTTAGGCTAAGGTCCTTTATACCTATTTTTAATAAATTCCAATTGTACATTAGAAAGTTCTTTTTGAATTTTTGTTTCAGGGGAAACCATTTTAGACACTAGGAGGATTTTTATATCCAAAAATATCTCAATTTTAAATTACCTCCCTTTAGACATTTTCATCTGGCCAGGCCAAAACAGGGTAAAACGTGATCTTTCTTTTATTTTAGAGAGGGGAATAATTATAAGATCAGAAGGGAAGGTTCTTACACCTGTACACCTCAAAAAATGGAGGGAGGAATCTTACATCCTATCCCACTTAAAAAAATGCGAGATGTCCTCATCTCGCAAACTAGAGGATAACTCTTTCCCTTAAGATCCAATTGATTATGGGGTTCCTTATAGTCTAGTCAACCCAACAGAATCCTGGGATAAAGATCCCTTATACCAGCTGAAAGATCCCTTATATAGAACTCATCATCAGATAATAATTCATTCAGATCATATTCATATCTTTAACACAATAATGGTCCATTAGACTGAAATTTCCATCTGAACAGTCCTCCATGGGAATTTCAATTATACAGATTTTGAATTTGTCATCCCTTAACTTGATCCACTGGGTCAAGTGTTAACAGTAGAAATCTGCCAGCACAATTCACTAATCTCATAGTGATTTGCTGAAGTTATTATCGTCATTCCAGTTACGAACATCATCACAGGGACTTGTCCCATTCATCCTCATTGTGGTTTTGCTCAGCTTATCGCTTTTCCACCAAAATTCAGGAATCATCATTTTCAATCAGAATCCCAATCAACTCATCAGTTCTCAACCAGAGTTTTAAAATCATATCAACCACATTTGAATTCATCATCTGGATAGCATTTTTGCTTAAAAGGTCTTAGATTTACTTGTATACTGCCTGTAAAGAGCTGCTGTTATACCCTCGATATATACGGTAGTCACGGTCCTTGGAATTTTAAGGTAAATATCATCATGTCTGGGCCTCAAGCAAGTCAGGGATTCCATACAATTGTAGTACTTCCATTTGAAGACCCAATTACCTATTTATGACTCTTCATTCTGAATATCAATTTGTATGAATTTCATCACACAATTACAACCTTTTACTACTACTTCATAAATTTTTGACATTTCTGGTTTCTCGCTTGATCCACTTTAGCCAATTTGCTCTGATACCAGCTGAAAGATCCTTGTCCCCTCCGCACAACGAATTCAAGGGTGCTAGCAGTGGAAGTAGCACTTCTTGCGCGGGGTAGGGTCCCTCACTCAGGGCCTCGCCCACAGATATCCGGACAGGAGACTAATCCATCGGTTCTTCCAAAATCAATGACCGAAAAAACTTCCCTCGCCCAAAAAGCACGGGCGATTCCTCCAGGATAAATTTACTCTAACGTAGTCAGAAGCCCGTAAGTCCCATAGTCAGATCAAGAAAAAGACTTGCACTTGGATCATAGAGACCAACGCTTTTTTCCTCATTGAGAGGCACAGCCATTGATTCTTTTCCATAGAATAATTTTTATCCCGGATTTACTTAATCTATCATACCATAACAAAGCTGAGTCTCATTTTAGGGATCCATCAGTCCAGCACAGCCTAACCCCATCCAGTCCAGCACAGCCTAACCCCATCCATCAGTCCAGCACAGCCTAACCCCATCCAGTCCCGTGGGTTAGTAGCCAACCGCCCAACCACTGTAGTGATAGGATCCATTTAAGAATTTGGTTAGATTTTGTCCCGGGTACCAGGGAAAAGAGTTCCCAGGCCCCCTAGCCGGATATTCATGCAAACTTAAAACTAGTCACACCACTTACACACCCAATATGAAATTGCCTTTTTCATAGATTCAGCTGTCTTTAAAACAATCATTTAATGAAACTATAGTATCACTGATCATAATCCTCCAAAATTTCCGGTTGAATCCTAATTTCTAATTTTTCCTTCATCGGTGTACATATGGCATCATTGGCAACAACTAGAACGCTCACCACCTGTCCACTCAATCAGGGGCCTTTTCGATAGTTCCTAGCTCATAGTACCCGGTAATATATTCACTTATAAAAATCAAAATGGAATCTCCGTTGAAGATCAGCAAGATCAACCAACAGATCCATATAAAAGAGCCATGGACTCATCCGTTGTTGAGGACCAGCAAGGTCAATCAACTAGATCCATGCCGCCCGAATTCAGAAAACAACTCTTACTCCTTGTTCCAATATCTTCCACGACGTTCATGTGGGTATCTTCTGTGACCCAGAGCCCTCACACCGTCTGGTCAACACCCTCTAGGATCCTTCGCAGGTCACCTAGCGCTTCACTCATAGGCCGCTTCCTTAGTCCCTCATCCACCGTAAGCTCACCATTTAAATCGAACCAAGGGTGGTCAACACCTCGGCTGAACCTTGCTACGCAAGACGTCCTCGGTTGACTTTGCGTGAGTTGTTGCAACTTTATCAGATAGGTCTCCATGACCTCATTCACAAGACGATCAAAATACTTCCCCAGCATTCTTGACATAAAACAATCATTTAAAAACAGCTCATAAATACAGTTTCTGTAACGAACTCTCGTCTTTCCACATTGTTCCACATCAATCCTCATTTATTTCATATGTATTCCCATTCTCATCACATCATTTATTTCATATGTATTCTCATTCTCATCACATCATTTTCCATCTCATCACATCTTTTCTCATTTATTCGCATCAGATGTCATCCACTCGCATCTACCCATATCCACATCTCATCACATCATATTCGTTCACATCACATATCATCCATTCACATCGATCCCAATTTACATCACACACATCCCGATTCACATGACATCACATCTCATTCATTCACATCGCGATTCACATCTCATCACATCTATTCATGTCCATCACATTCATTTACATCACATCCATTTACATCCATCACATCACATTCATTCATATCCATCACATTCATATATTTATAACCATCACATTCATTCTTATCACCATCCCATCACATACATTCTATCCACATTATATCACATCACTTCTATCCACATCATATCTCATTCATACACATCTCATCTCATTCATCCACATCCATCCAATCGCTCACATCATATCTCAATCATACACATCTCATCCACATCCATCCAATCGATAACATGTACGACTACCCACATCTATCTATACATTCATATCTATCACTTCACATCCACATATATTCATGTCACATCACATCACATTCTTTCACATACACATCCACATCCATTATTTCACATACATCCATATCCATTCTTTCACATACTCATCCACATCCATTCTTCACATACACATCCACATTCATTTTCACATACACATTTAAATCCATTCTTCATATACACATTCATTCACATCTATCTTATTCACATCCAATCTCATCACATCTATTCACATCACATCCCATCCATCCATTCATTCATTCACATCACATCACATCCATCCATTCATTCACATCTATTTGATTCACATGACATCTCATCACATCTATTCACATCACATCCCATCCATCCATTCATTCCCATCTATCTGATTCACATGACATCTCATCACATCTATTCACATCTATTCACATCACATCTCATCACATCTATTCACATCACATCCCATCCATCCATTCACTCAGGGACCGCTTCGTCGGCCCTCGCCCATCGTACCAAAAGCTCACCATTTTTCAACCATACCGAGGCTGGTCAAAGGCTTTGCTGCGTGAGCCGTCCTTTGAACACTCCCCGCCGCGAGTTGATAGCAACTGAACTTCTCTTAGAAAAACAAGGAGTATTTCTTGAATCAGTATCCCCAAAACTTATTAATCGGAATTTTGAATTTCATACGAGAATTCCTCGAATTCTATAACCTTGATCCACAGATCAATTCGAAGGGTTTCAAACTTAGTTCTAGATTTGGCGAGAGTTTTGAGTGTATTTTTCTAAACTGGTCACACCTTCTTTCCTCAAAACTGACGAAAGAGGTTGGTCTTGGTCATAGTCTGATTCAAGGTTCGAGTTGGATAAGATTTTTCCTGAACTATCTTTCTCAAAAAGTTTTGGTAATTCAGTTACTATTTGACTGAATTTCTTTCTTTGAATTTTCACTTAACTGATTTCTAAAATAGTCACGAATTCCAATGAGGAATAAATTAATCATTTATCTGAATATTTCTAGCTCGATAGATTTCTTGAATTTTCTTTTTACAATCCGTGTGAATATAAAACGATAGAAATTTCTCTCTTAGAGTATTTAATTACTCATTTATCAAATACTCATAGAATTTAAGAGAATTCTAATTTTGATATAAAATTTCTTTATGCATCTATTTATGCATAAAAATCAACTTCAATGGGGATAACACTTTTATTTAAAAAAAATCTTTTTATGCATAAAATTAATTTTAAAAGGAATAATACTTTTGGAATAAAAAGAATTTCTTTATGCATCTATTTATGCATAAAAATCAATTTTTATAAGAATAACGTTCTTATAATAAAAAAATTCCTTTATGTATCTTTCTATGCGTAAAAATCAAATTTAATAAGAATAACACTTTTATAATGAAAAAATTTCCTTTTTGCATCTTTCTATGCATAAAAATCAAATTTAACAAGAATAACACTTTTATAATAATAAAAATTCCTTTATGCATCTCTTTCTATGCACAAAAATCAAATTTAATAAGTATAACACTTTTATAATAAAAAAAATCTTTGATGCATCTTTCTATGCATAAAAATCAAATTTAATAAGAATAACTCTTTTGTAATTAAAAAAGTTCCTTTATGCATCTTTCTATGCATAAAAATCAAATTTAATAAGAATAACACTTTTACAATAAAAAAAAATTTATGCATCTTTCTATGCATAAAAATCAAATTTAATAAGAATAACACTTTTAATATAAAAAACTTCCTTTATGCATCTTTCTATGCATAAAAATCAAATTTAATAAGAATAACACTTTTATAATCAAAAAAGTTTCTTTATGCATCTTTCTATGCATAAAATTCAAATTTAATAAGAATAACACTTAAAGATTTCCTTTATGCATCTTTCTATGCATAAAAATCAAATTTAATAAGAATAACACTTTTATAATAAAATAATTCCTTTATGCATCTTTCTATGCATAAAAATCAAATTTAATAAGAATAACACTTTTGTAATAAAAAAAATTTCTTTTTGCATCTTTCTATGCATAGAAATCAATTTTTATAATTAATATCAGTGAAAATTTAATGTAGATGGCTCACGAGACTAATCCATCGGTTCTTCCAAAACCGAACTTGGAAAAACTTCACTCGCCTGGAAAGCACGGGCAATTCCTCTAGGATAAATTTACTCTAACGTAGTCAAGAGCCTTAACTAGCAGAATTGATCTGACCGAACCGGTAAGTCCCATAGTGAGATCAAGGAAAAGACTTGCACTTGGATCATAGAGACCAACGCTTTTTTCCTCATTGAGAGGCACTGCTGTTGATTATTTTCCATAGAACAATTTTTATCTGGGATTTACTTCATCTATCGTACCATAACAGAATTGAGTCTCATTTTAGGGTTCCACCCCATCCAGAGTCCCATGGGTTAGCCAACCGCCCAACCACTATAGTAATGGGATCCATTTAAGAATTTGGTTAGGTTTTGTCCCGGGTACCATTAGGAAAATTCTGGACTCAAAAGAGGGCTGTTTCAACAATAATATAATAATAGACACATAGATTGAGTGACATGTAATCTACAAACGAGATTCACCGGTGGTGGGACCTCTGTACAAACCCACCCAAAACGTGGAGAAACTCTTATCTTCATGAAATATTAAAAAAAACCATCACCTTGTCTTAAAATATTTAAAACCGTTTTTTTGTCAGAAACTAACACAATAAAAGAATGTTTTCCACATTCCTGTGTTAGACGTGGAGCACTAAAAAATTCTTTCCACCACCCCTAGAACTAATGAAGCTTGAATGCTTGGAATAGATAGATACACATTCTCCCGGTTATTCCCTCAACTTGGTTCCACTTTTGAATCTTGAAACATCTTTGGCGCCCAAAAAGAACACACCGTCCCTCATTTCATCCTCCCTCCTTGATCCACAAAAGCGGTTAGCCCAGTCATCCACTTTCTGCTACTTCTTCTTTCTCATACGTCTGTTATTCTATCATGGCACCCGAAAGTGGACTGAAACGAGCAAGGAGCAGTATCTCATCTGTTGTGTTGTATAACATAAAAGACGAGAACGAAGAATGGATTCCCCAAGTATACAGGAAGTACTCTTGGGTCACTATGCAGCCAGGAAAACAAGGCCACTACCGAGTGAAGGGAAAGGCATCTGAAGACTTGGCCAAACATTGGAAAGGAAGGATCCTTGACTTTAAGATGGCACCAGGAGGGAAAACTGTCAAAGAAGTGTTGATCCAGCATGTATTCATGCAAAAAGAGATCAACGTGGGACCATTGGAAGGACTTCCAAGACACAGACCACATTGTAAGTGCTTGTGTTTTGTATTTCAACGTTGCAAATAAGGTGATTGATATACATTTTTCTGCCTTGCACAGATTTGTACCCATCCAACCTTCAGGAGTGGGAGCCTGCACAATGCTTGACGGGGTTCTTGAATGTCGTACATGGTGAGGTGGGGGAACTTCAATATGAAGGTCGTGCACCAAGTGATCTTGCAAGAAGTAGAACATATTTCTATGACTCATTTTATACCTTGCCCACTCAATCGAGTCGACATGGAAAGTTGGAACGTATTCCGTTGCCCGCACTTGATAGTCCGGAGTGGCCATTGCTTGACACAGAAGTGATAGAGTCATACAGGACCAAAATGTTTAATGATATTAAATGTGCTATGAAGCCTAGCATTGGTGCAAGAAATGTGCACTTAAGTTTGTTTGTTCCAATTGCATGCTTTGTTCATTTATTTTCTGATTGTAAACAATTGAGAAAAACTAGAACAACTTTTGTGTGCAAAGATGTAGATGAAGTCTGGCTTGATCATTTGTTTGACAAAGGTTGGAGAGTGAAATCATCAAAGGGAGATGATTTGATCGAATGTCGATTGAACACCTCCGACGTTGCATTTCGGTGAGTGTTAAAACATTAAAATGTATTTTTGTGAAACAGTTACAACGCTTATTTGATTATACTCGGAAAATTATCCTAATGATATTTTGGAATCAGATACTATATTGCCAGGCAACATCTGTGCATGTCATTTACTTATAGAAGGTGGCGATGGATCAACAACAACTGGGAAAGCATGGACCAAGATACAAGAGATGGCAGCCACTCTTGCTTGATAGATATAGTTATGATTCGACAGGGTCACCCATCTTTGACATTGGAAGTGGAAGAGAATTGGACTCTCGAATATGTTAGGAAGGAATTAGAAGTAGCTATTCAGAATCCTCCAGATCAATTTTGCTTCAAGCTCGATGGTCGGAAGCTAAGTAAAAGAAGAGAGCATCAGATCATTTGTAAAGATGTTGCAGCCCCACATGAATTGGAGGCACTAGAAGATATATGATGTGACCATGTATACGGTGACAATGTATTTTCCATATGCAATAAACTTATCTATTCAGAACATTGCTTTTGTAATGCTTTATTATTTAAAACAATGTAATGAAGGCAAGAATTCCCCAATTGAATTTTTATGTACACAAAAAAAGGCTTAAAGTAAGAAAGCAAGCAGTGAAGGAACACAGTAGCAAATTTGATCCTCTGATTTTCAAATGATAAGTGTATTTACATTTGATGTTCTCCCTCCAATACATGTATAGCTGCATATTTACAAACGTACATTTGTTGGAAGAAGGAAAAAACTATTTATGGCTGGAACCCATAGGTATTGGCTTCAGGATGGAGCCAGGGCTCTTCTCCCAAGTATGGAGCCCATGTAAGAGGCTCAGGGGGGCCTATCCCCCCTCGTGGATTGGGCGGGATGAAGTCCACTGGCCCGTCTGGAGGCATAACTTCAGCGACCTCGATCAATTTCGCAATCGTTTCCTCCCTAAACGTTTGGACGTCTAGGTCCACGTAGCGAGACATTGATGGAAACTGCCATCACAATTCATCAAGGCATAAATAAGATCAACATGACAATATATAAGAAGATAAACAAGCGCACAAATGCGTATGGGAGCTGAAAATGCTTACATCCTCTGAAGGGAGCTGAAAAATGCTTCGTAGCAGCAACATTGCATTAAGTGCAACCCTCCACCCACAGCTGTAGCCATCTTCTTGTTTGGGGACACTAACCCTACGGATGGTCGATCGATCCAGGGTGTCGATGTCCATGCTGAGGCTCTCGTAAGCTGCCATTAGTTTCCTGACTCCACTGTAAACAGAGACCAATCATTATCCTGATCAATCCGGACTTCTAACTCAAACAATAATATGTATCTTAATGATTTTTACTTACAACAAAACATTTCCATGGACACCAGATGTCGAATTTGCAAGGTAAATGACATTTTCTTGCACGTCGACTAGTAGAAGACTCCAATGGGAACTGCACAATAGAATTCTATTAGTTTCAATCCAAAGGAAGCACTATATAACTCGTGTACGGTGATTCCTATAAACATCATGCGAGAGAGAGAGAGAGAGAGAGAGAGAGAGAGAGAGAGAGAGAGAGAGAGAGAGAGAGAGAGAGAGAGAGAGAGACAAACTCACTTTTCATGATATGCCAAAAAAAATACTCGGGCATCGTCCAGCTGGACCTCCCGAAACCAGTTCAGCACATCGAGGTACGGAACTGACTCTACTAGCAACAGTGTTGAGACCAGTGAATCAATCTGGAACACTCGTTGCTGTACATCCTCGGGCAATAGCGAAATAACAAAACTTCACAAGGAAACATATCAAGAGTGAGGCATCAACTTTAAGAGCCAAGAATGAAAAATTGTGGGAGGACAGAGAAAAGAGTATACCTTAAAACACATCTGAGCACTTTGTCGTTGACTTCAGTTTTGGGATCAAACAAAATGTTGATTTCTTCAGCATGAATCGAGAAATAACATCTATGCCCTCTAATATTAAAGGGTACATAGAACTCCGGCAACAAAAATTGCAGCGCCTCCCGATTCATGGCGTGGAGTGCGCGAACATTTTCCCTTTTTGTTTGCAATGCAAGCATTGCAGCTTGATGTTCCCTTTGAGCGCTTGTCATTAAATTTGCCCGAGTCTGATGCTCATGATCTGGACCTCCCTCGGTCACCTCTTCAATTCTCACTTTTTGTACAGGCCGGACATCCAAAATTTGTAACATTCGTTCATCAGTAAACGTAACTGGTCTAAGTGACTTATCGTATCTGAAACGAAGGGCTATTAGGCTGAAAAAATCCTTGTTCATTACTGTCACCCTGTGTGCGTGGGCAGCAAGAACGTAACTATCCAAAAAAAATTCGATCATCCAATCTTCTGTGGCCTCTTGCAAGCAAAACAAGGCCGATGCCTTCCACCTAAACAAAATTCCATTCTGCTCACAAATTCTCCTGGCAAGCCTCTGGAAAGGCAATCTAGGAATAGCAGCTGTCGGGTGCTTCATAAACTTTTTGATTTCTCGCAGGGCTGCCGAATGCTCTGCAAAACGCCTGAGTCTAGGCTGCGTTTTGGACAATCGGGAAGGACTGCTTGATTTTCTTGATCTTGAGGCTTTCAGAACGCCCATCTTCTTCCCAGTAGATGAGGGAGCTGCATTATCAATGGGTCTAGCTGTATGCCTTACACGAGCCATCTGAAAACGCAAGAAAAAGCAGAAAACTTTGCTATTCAGTAGTACACGATTAACAATTCACCATAAAGCGAGAGAGGGGGGCCAAGAAAGCAATATGCACTTCCTCGCGTTATGGTGAATCCATTCACCATAACGAGAGATGAAGGTCCACAGAAACACAATAATTTTTCTCGCATTATGGTGAATTCATTGACAACAATAAGAGGCGGATTATCGTGCATTCTTTGAGCTTCGATCTTGCGTTAAAGTGATTTGATTCACTATAACGCGAGACTAAGAGCCAGTCAAATCAAAACAATCCTCCTCGTGTTATAGTGAATCGATCTACTACAACGGGAGGAGGGTTCTCCCGAATCTCTTACCTTTCCGTCTTGCAGTTTGGTGAGTCGATTCACCATAACACATAGAGCAGTATTGAGATTCTAATGACTCGTCGTCTGCTTTACGGTGAATCGAATCACCATGACAGAGGGCAAACAGTCGAAGAGAAAACAACGGCAGGGGGCAAACAGTCGAAGGAAAAACAAAACAATCAAGTATTATACAAGAAACACAAAACAATCAAGTAATACACTTTCATCACATTCTATGAGTGGGAATGGATGGAGACTGTCGTGTAGGAGGTGATTTAATTGACACCAATAAGAGGTGGATTATCGTGAATCCTTTGCCCTTTGGTCATGCGTTATGGTGAATTCACCATAACGCGAGTCTAAGGGCCAGTCAATGCAAAACAATCCTCCTCGCATTATAGTGAATCGATTTTCGCGAATCTCTTACGTTTGCCTTCTGCCATGGTGATTCGATCCACCATAAGACATGGAGCTTATTGAGATTCTAATGGCCCGTCGTGTGCTTTAAGGTGAATCGAATCACCACGGCAGAAGGCAAACAGTCGAAGAATAAACAATGGCACAGGGCAAACAGTCGAAGAAAAAATAAAACAAACAAGCAATATACAAGAAACTTACAAAACAATCAAGTATTATACAAAAACTTACATTTCTTGCGTGTGAATGGATGGAGACTGTCGTGCAGGTGTTGGAAAGTCGGTTCAGTACTGTGGCGGTAGTCGGAAGTCAGCTGGAGGCAAGCAGGAGGACGGACAAGGCAAAATCAATAAGAGGACGAAAAGGTGGCGTGATTAACGGCTTTGATTAGTCTTTAGAGCGAACACACGTGCTGGCGGGCTGCCAGGGCGACTAGGCGGCGCTAACGTGTCGTATAGCATTAAAAAGGGCTTTGATTAAACTTTATAGCTTGTACACGTGCTAGGTACACGGCGGGATGCCACGTGGCATTCATGGAATGGCGGGTGAAAACGCGGCGCTGACGTGTCGCGTAGCATTAAAAACGGATTTTCTAGGATACTCATCTCATTTATTGCCTCTTTTGGAGTTCGTATTCTCATTTATCTCCCCACCAACAACGGCCTTTATCTCCATCAACGACTGACTATCTCCTCCAACCCTCCTTCATCAATCATCCTCCTGTATCCAACGTCAAAGACAAACCTCCAACCTCCTTCATCTCCATCTCCTGCGACGATTGTATACAATTCGTTTTCCTGGTATTTTTATCTCCTTTGTGCTTTTTTCTTCTTTTGTTATTTCGTTGTTTTGGTTTCAGTCGTGGAGAACTTCTTGCTTTGTCTTTTCATCGCGTTAAGGTGAATTGAAAACCTATGACTCCTCGCCTTATGGTGAATTGACTGCGAAGTAGAGTATTTTAATTCGTTTGACACCTCCTCTCTCAGTATGGGTACTGGAGAACTATCTTTATTTTTAATTCAACATAACGTTAGAGGCGTTGCACGTTAGAGGCGTTGCCAAAGGATGATAAAGTCGTCATATTGCGGTGAATCAATTCACCACAACGCGAGCGAAGGTCCCATAGGAAGTACAATACTCCTCCTCGCATTATGGTGAATCGATTCACCATAACGCGAGAAGAGGTCCTTGACTTAGCTGCAATTTTATTTGCGTTAGGGAAAATAGATTCACTACAACGCGAGGAGGAATACCTGGATTCCTCTGGCATCTCCTCTCGCGTTATGTTGAATCCATTTACATTTTCTTCTTTTGTTATTTCGTTGTTTTGGTTTCAGTCGAGGAGAACTACTTGCTTTGTCTTTTCATCGCGTTAAGGTGAATTGAAAACCTATGACTTCTCGCCTTATGGTGAATTGACTGCGAAGAAGAGTATTTTAATTCGTTTGACACCTCCTCTCTCAGTATGGGTACTGGAGAACTATCTTTATTTTTAATTCACCATAACGTTAGAGGCGTTGCCAAAGGATGATAAAGTCGTCATATTGCGGTGAATCAATTCACCACAACGCGAGCGAAGGTCCCATAGGAAGCACAATACTCCTCCTCGCATTATGGTGAATCGATTCACCATAATGCGAGAAGAGGTCCTTGACTAAGCTTCAATTTTATTTGCGTTAGGGAAAATAGATTCACTACAATGCGAGGAGGAATACCTGGATTCCTCTGGCATCTCCTCTCGCGTTATGTTGAATCCATTTACACCACACAGAGATTTGTTGTTTAAGATCGACTGTGTCTTGATTCATTGCCTGAACTAATATTTTCCATGTCTTTTCTACAGACTTGAATTCAGCCATGGCGCAAGTTCAAGTCGAATTTGATGTGGACGAAGAGATCAAAGAAACTCCTGCAACTCTATTATATGACTTCCTGTACAAATGTCGACATCATGATTTGCACCCTGCAATTTCGTTGATGTTCAATAGCGATTTTTCTCTGGAGGATACATTGTCTAGCCATCATGGATACTTCGAAGAGGCAAAGCAAGAGTTTGACGAGCTCACAAATGAAGAACCAATGATGATTGATGGGAAAAGTCACATTCATTTTAATCTCAAGGTTTCGCCGGAGAAGAAGCAGAGGTTAAACAGGGATTGGCACAAGGTGCCATGTGACAAGAAGAGAGCCTTGCTTTGCCCTTTTCACAAAAGAAAGTGCCGCTTGATGGAATACTCCTACGCCTTCTTATGCTTCTTGCACATGAACGTGCAATTAACAGATGAAGAATGTACAGAGCCGCTTGCAAAAATTGAAAGTGAAGACACGATTTCTCGTCAGGCAAGTCCCACCGTTGAGGATGCTGCTGAAGAGGAGGACACTCCTCATGTCATTGAGGAGTTCAATGTTGAAGAAGAGAGGAAGCTTAGTTCGGTGGTTGATATTGAGGCAGTTAGAGAACAAAACAGTGATGTAGGTCAGCTTGTGATTGAATCAGATGACTCCTCCCCCATTCCAACGCCATTACTCCCCTCCTACCAAGTAGGAGATTCAGAGTATATATTGCTGACAGACATACAACGTGTATTTAACTTAAGGGAGGATCATTGCATAGCTTTCATAGCCCAGAATCTGGAGGTCGATGACAATTTTGTAGATGATGATGGGATAGACAAGTACCTACTAGTGGATAGCCATGTGAAAGACACCGAGTTCCTTTCTGCTGCAGCAACACTAAATATGATCTATGCTGATGCCCTTAGATATGAAGGAAAAGATGCCACAGAGGAAGAGCTACAAGAAGCAAGGGACAGATTGAATATCACCAACATGGGAGGGTGTAGGGATGTGCCAAATAAGTCAGCGGAAAACGTTCCTAGTTCGAGCACTAATTTATGGCAAGACGCCTTGCTTGAAGCAGATGAGAACCAAGAGGTTAGTTTTTTTTTTTTGTGGATTTGGCTTTATCAACTTTGTCCTGAAATGTTTGGTGATGTTGTTTCTGGCTAATGCTCCTTTATTTTTTCAGTTGGAAATATATGAAGACACATTCCTCAAACGTGCTTCAGGCAAGCGTATGGCGGGATTGGGCCACGATTCGACACTAGGAACATATATACACCGCCTAAAATTCCCTCAAATTGTGATATTTCACGCTAGCTACTCCAAGGACAACGCCAGTTTTCCTCTGATGGCGATAAAGACTTTATCCAGGTATTTAGGTGGCTACCACGTAAGGCTGAATGCAAACAAGGCAATACTTCTGGAGCGGCAAGCAGCTGTTCAAATTTTTGGAGAGGGACCTGGAGTATATTCGTTAAGATGTAAATATTATTTAACATATGCTGCTTACGGGTTGGCATGTGGAATCACAGATCCCAATCTGTTGAGTGATTGCGGGAAGAAGCATCTTCTTAGAACAGCAAGACCAATGGTCCCTCTTGTGCCATTAATAGAGGATGAAGAAGATGATGCAGAAACGTCAACAAAAAAGGCTCGGCTGGGGGAAGTCTCTGTTCCAGATTAACAAATTTAGATTGTTCCAGTTGCTAAGAAGTTTCGTCATATTTCTCAATACTCTTCTTGTTTACCATTGCAAACTATGAAATGTATATATATTGGAAACATTTATATGGGACATAGATGAAAGCTCTTGTTCTTTTAAAATCTTTCACAGTTACATCATTGTTTTACAATATATATTTCAATGATCAATTTTCTTCCACACTCTGCCCTGTCTTTGTCGTTGTCTTAGCCATTCAGCATGATTCTGCTTTCCCTGTGAGGAGACATATATTGAACGTCTCCGTTCAGCCTGAACCTTTCTTATTGCACATGACACAGCTGATTCAGCATGTTTGATCTTCACACGAGCCCTCACTTGAATCCGCCTATACCACCACTGACATATTTGCTTCATGGGATTACTTTTCTTTATTCCTCCTCCATGTTGAGTGGCCCTTTGATAGGCACAACATGCTTGCCAATGAGATCTTTCCATGCCTTGGGTAGACCAAATCCCAAGGCTTCCAAACTCTTCCGCAAAAAAGGTTCCATGTGCATGCAAAATGTGCTACAAATGCTCAACAACAACAAGACATTTAGTATCGTACAATATTTTTTGAACAACAAAAAATACTCAAAGCTGTAGGTTTTCAAGTAATAACCATGTATTGTGTCAAGTTTGTCGCACCCCATGCCTTTTCATAGCTAGTGTAGAACTCTGTCACAACTGCCTCAAATTTCTCAACATCCCCATCTTCAAACCTTGCTTTTTGCAACAAAGGTGCTAGGCGATCAAGTGCCAACCACGCTTTGGCCTTTGCCACCCTTGCTTGTCCTGAAGAGCCTCGGTCAGGTACAGCTGCATGAAGCTTCCTCCACACCTCAAAATCTGTACCCAGATGACCTCTCTGGGTATGATTAGATAAGAACTTTCTGGCTTTTGCACCTCCAAAACATGGTTTGCTAGGAACATTTCCGGTCTTCCCTGATCTTCTCAAGTCCTTCTCAATCTTCACTTGACCACAATGTAAACCTGCATCTGAAAGCACTTGCTCTATTTTTTTAATAGTTCTTTCACTCTCTACTGCTGGTTTCATATTCCATGAAAATTCGATGTACATGTAGACTAGTTTCTCAATTATTCTAACCAGCGCATGCAAAACACAAATATGAACTCTGATCAAAGGGATAGGAAGAATTGGATCCCAAGTAGGATCCACTCCTGGAGCATCACGATTTGGGGGTTCACGCCTATTACTGATTGCATTTGGGCATTTCCATTCTCTCTCTTTTCCTCCTTTGGAGACACCTCGTTCGGTCATACAATACAGGCAAGGATACTTGGCCATTGCTCCTTGGGAAATACCAAACATGCATTTCAAGGTTTTAAGATCTGCAGCCAGGTGCCATTCAACCTCATATTCACCATATCCTTCTACATAAAGCTTTTCGCCATTCGACTGCTGCTGCTGGATAGTGGAAGGAAGCTCAGTCTGGTTGAAGTACCACTTCAGAATTTCATGGGTCTCTGTTGGAACCTGTTAACAACAACTGTTAGATTGTCTACAACATCATAACAAGAGGATAGCAACATAATATTCTTTATTTAAAAATGGATAGCACGTCACCTCAAATGCAGCCAGCCACCAAATCTCATTTTCGGATTGTACACTAAAGTGCTTCTCATCAGCATTACTGATACTTGCATCCAAAGCTCTATTCATTAAAGTAATGCTAACCCTTTCCAGCTTCTGTCCTTTGATCACCTCACTCTCATCAAGTTTCAAAACAAATTTCAGCCTTCCATTGCACTCATGTACACTGATGTCATAAAATTTCACCATAGCCATTTGTAATTTCCGAACATCCATGATGAAATTGTTGAACTCTGTAAGCTCTATAATTTTCTGTTCCCCGCTCTTTTTAGTCACTGTCAATGTGCTAGACACGTGACAAGGCTCTCCAACAAGTTCGACCATTCCCAAGTTGAGAATATTTCGAGCTTTGTTTACGTGAAATGGTTTTGGAATGGGAATTACTGTCTTTTTTCCAAGCTTGCAATTGAAACCCTCTTTTACTTTATTAAACAACATCCTGTAAGACTTTGTGCTTATACCAGCCATGTCACATATACCTTGTGCATCTACAGGCGTGAATGCTTCACTCACCTCTTGCAAGGATTGCTTTGCTATGTCTGATCGAAGTCTTGTAAACTTAGGATGTTGTATTGCTGACTCCACGATGTCTTTTGTCAGAACTTTGCCAAATATATCAGAACCTTGCTCTTTTGGACCCACAACATCTGTGACCATCCTGAAGCAACAACGATAGCTATTTCAGTCCACCATTCATCTAACTATACCACCCCCACACCCAATCCCCCATCTCCAAGAAAGGAACTAAAGATGAAAATGAAAGTGAGTGCTCAAAGAAATTTAAGCTCAAAGAAATTATAGATCCCAATACCTGCAAGCTTTTACACGACGCTTCCATTGGCCACCTCCAACATTGAGTTCTTCCAATGGTTTGATCTTTCTCTTGCGTAATCGAGCACCTAATGGCGTGTCTTTCAAATATTGCAATTTTCTGTTGAACTTTTCAAGTTGTTTTCGAAGGTGTGCATTCTCACTCTCCAATGTGAAATTGTTGATTTCTCGAACTGCCAAAATTTCATTCTTCTCCTTTATAGTGTCCTGCATCTTACAAATAGTCTGCTGCAAATGATCAAACTCTTTTTGTAACCCAGCACAAACTTTTGCCTTGTCCTCGTTTGAAGCTTGCAAAGCTGTTGTGATCGATGCCAAGTAAAAATTCGCACCTTCAAGCATTTTTATCCTGGCATCTCTATCACTCAAATGTCTTTCAAAGATACTTTGACATTGGCCAAACAGTCTTTTGCAATACCCAAGCAATCCATTTTCACCCTCACACACAAACTTGAAGAAACTTGTCAACCCAAAGAATGATGGAGATTGAGAGGAGGTTGGATCTGGTGGGTAAATACTACCATCCAACCAAAGGTCCATATTTTTCTTTCCTTCATTTCGAAGCTCAGTAATGCGGGCTTCGCATGCTGGCCTAGACCAATTTCTCTTACAGCAGCAGGGAGCATAATCGGGTTCTACTTGGAAGTGGATGTCCACCTTTTTCCTCTTTTGCTGCACAGGTTCCATTGCATTGTTCTGTGCTTTAACAACACCAAAAAGCATAATGAACTCACACTTTAACCAAAAAAAAACCTAAGATATTACACTTATCTCCCGTGAAGAAGATTGCTTCATTAAAACCAAAAGACAACATCACTAAATAATACCTCCTTGTCCATCCAACAAACTTGTTGGTATCCTGGATGAACCAAAATGTACAGAGTACTTGTAAGCACAACCCTCACTTGAAAAAGGTAAGAAATGGGATTGTTATTCATGCACAAGCAGGTATGGCGCATGAAGAACAAATACTTTTCCATCCTTTTTCAAAACTTGCCGCCTTGAGAAGAAGAGAAAATCAAAAACCTCCCGCTCAAAAAAACTCGGATTTGGAGTGGTAGTGGTTGTGCAATCGGGAAGACAATGAGGGAGACAATGCAAGATGATGGGTTGCAGGGACTAAGTTCGGTTAGCAGAGTTGGCTTCGTTACATTCAAAAGTGTAATGAAGAAAGAGAGTGGTGTCTTTTTTCAATAAAATAAGGCACCATAGTGGGAATAAAAAACTATACTCAAGATGCATTGTTTTGAATTAAAAAACACCCTACATGTCAGTTAATGGAATAAAGAACTCAAAAACGACGCACGTGCCCTCCAATATTATATGTGGATTTATTGGCTTGCTTTGTCCACATCACCATCCCAAGGGATCTCTTACAAGGCCCCTTTTTGAGTCCAAATTTATATCCATCACATTCATTCTTATCACCATCCCATCACATACATTCTATCCACATTATATCACATCACTTCTATCCACATCATATCTCATTCATACACATCTCATCTCATTCATCCACATCCATCCAATCGCTCACATCATATCTCAATCATACACATCTCATCCACATCCATCCAATCGATAGCATGTACGACTACCCACATCTATCTATACATTCATATCTATCACTTCACATCCACATATATTCATGTCACATCACATCACATTCTTTCACATACACATCCACATCCATTATTTCACATACATCCATATCCATTCTTTCACATACTCATCCACATCCATTCTTCACATACACATCCACATTCATTTTCACATATACATTTAAATCCATTCTTCATATACACATTCATTCACATCTATCTTATTCACATCCAATCTCAACACATCTATTCACATCACATCCCATCCATCCATTCATTCATTCACATCACATCACATCCATCCATTCATTCACATCTATTTGATTCACATGACATCTCATCACATCTATTCACATCACATCCCATCCATCCATTCATTCCCATCTATCTGATTCACATGACATCTCATCACATCTATTCACATCACATCTCATCACATCTATTCACATCACATCCCATCCATCCATTCACTCAGGGACCGCTTCGTCGGCCCTCGCCCATCGTACCAAAAGGTCACCATTTTTCAACCATACCAAGGCTGGTCAAAGGCTTTGCTGCGTGAGCCGTCCTTTGAACACTCCCCGCCGCGAGTTGATAGCAACTGAACTTCTCTTAGAAAAACAAGGAGTATTTCTTGAATCAGTATCCCCAAAACTTATTGATCGGAATTTTGAATTTCATACGAGAATTCCTCGAATTCTATAACCTTGATCCACAGATCAATTCGAAGGGTTTCAAACTTAGTTCTAGATTTGGCGAGAGTTTTGAGTGTATTTTTCTAAACTGGTCACACCTTCTTTCCTCAAAACTGATGAAAGAGGTTGGTCTTGGTCATAGTCTGATTCAAGGTTCGAGTTGGATAAGATTTTTCCTGAACTATCTTTCTCAAAAAGTTTTGGTAATTCAGTTACTATTTGACTGAATTTCTTTCTTTGAATTTTCACTTAACTGATTTCTAAAATAGTCACGAATTTCAATGAGGAATAAATTAATCATTTATCTGAATATTTCTAGCTCGATAGATTTCTTGAATTTTCTTTTTACAATTCGTGTGAATATAAAACGATAGAAATTTCTCTCTTAGAGTATTTAATTACTCATTTATCAAATACTCATAGAATTTAAGAGAATTCTAATTTTGATATAAAATTTCTTTATGCATCTATTTATGCATAAAAATCAACTTCAATGGGGATAACACTTTTATAAAAAAAAAAATCTTTTTATGCATAAAATTAATTTTAAAAGGAATAATACTTTTGGAATAAAAAGAATTTCTTTATGCATCTATTTATGCATAAAAATCAATTTTTATAAGAATAACGTTCTTATAATAAAAAAATTCCTTTATGTATCTTTCTATGCGTAAAAATCAAATTTAATAAGAATAACACTTTTATAATGAAAAAATTTCCTTTTTGCATCTTTCTATGCATAAAAATCAAATTTAATAAGAATAACACTTTTATAATAATAAAAATTCCTTTATGCATCTCTTTCTATGCACAAAAATCAAATTTAATAAGTATAACACTTTTATAATAAAAAAAATCTTTGATGCATCTTTCTATGCATAAAAATCAAATTTAATAAGAATAACTCTTTTGTAATTAAAAAAGTTCCTTTATGCATCTTTCTATGCATAAAAATCAAATTTAATAAGAATAACACTTTTGTAATTAAAAAAAATTATGCATCTTTCTATGCATAAAAATCAAATTTAATAAGAATAACACTTTTAATATAAAAAACTTCCTTTATGCATCTTTCTATGCATAAAAATCAAATTTAATAAGAATAACACTTTTATAATCAAAAAAATTTCTTTATGCATCTTTCTATGCATAAAATTCAAATTTAATAAGAATAACACTTAAAGATTTCCTTTATGCATCTTTCTATGCATAAAAATCAAATTTAATAAGAATAACACTTTTATAATAAAATAATTCCTTTATGCATCTTTCTATGCATAAAAATCAAATTTAATAAGAATAACACTTTTGTAATTAAAAAAAATTCTTTTTGCATCTTTCTATGCATAGAAATCAATTTTTATAATTAATATCAGTGAAAATTTAATGTAGATGGCTCACGAGACTAATCCATCGGTTCTTCCAAAACCGAACTTGGAAAAACTTCACTCGCCTGGAAAGCACGGGCAATTCCTCTAGGATAAATTTACTCTAACGTAGTCAAGAGCCTTAACTAGCAGAATTGATCTGACCGAACAGGTAAGTCCCATAGTGAGATCAAGGAAAAGACTTGCACTTAGATCATAGAGACCAACGCTTTTTTCCTCATTGAGAGGCACTGCTGTTGATTATTTTCCATAGAACAATTTTTATCTGGGATTTACTTCATCTATCGTACCATAACAGAATTGAGTCTCATTTTAGGGTTCCACCCCATCCAGAGTCCCGTGGGTTAGCCAACCGCCCAACCACTATAGTAATGGGATCCATTTAAGAATTTGGTTAGGTTTTGTCCCGGGTACGAGGAAAAAGAGTTCCCAGGCCCCCTAGTTGGATATTCATGCAAACTTAAAACTAGTCACACCACTTACACACCCAACTTACACACCCAATATGAAATTGCCTTTTTCATAAATTCAACTGTCTTTAAAACAATCATTTAATGAAACTATAGTATCACCGATCATAATCCTCCAAAATTTTTGGTTGAATCCTAATTTCCAATTTTTCCTTCATAGCTGTACCTATGGCATCATTGGCAACAACGAGAACGCTCACCACCTGTCCACTCAGGGGCCTTTCCGACAGTTCCTAGCTCATAGTACCCAGCAATATATTCACTTATAAAAATCAAAATGGAATCTCCGTTGAAGATCAGCAAGATCAACCAACAGATCCATATAAAAGAGCCATGGACTCATCCGTTGAGGACCAGCAAGGTCAATCAACCAGATCCATGCCCGAATTTAGAAAACAACTCTTACTCCTTGTTCCAATATCTTCCACGACGTACGTGTGGGTATCTTTGGCGACCTAGAGCCCGAGCACCGTATGGTCAGCACTCTCTAGGACCCTTCGCAGGTCACCTAGCGCTTCACTCATAGGCCGCTTCCTTAGTCCCTCATCCACCGTATCGAAAGCTCACCATTTAAATCAAACCAAGGCTGAGTGGTCAACTCGGCCGACCTTGCTACGCAAGATGCCCTTCATTGACTCTCCGTCAACCAAGGCTGAGTGGTCAACTCGGCCGACCTTGCTACGCAAGATGCCCTTCATTGACTCTCCGTCACACTGTTGCAACTTTATCAGATAGGTCTCCACGACCTCATTCAATCACAAGACGATCAAAATGCTTCCCTAGCATTCTTGACATAAAATAGTCATTTAAAAATAGGTCATAAATACAGTTTCTATAATAACAAACTCTCGTCTTTCCACATTGTTGAACATCAATCCTCATTTATTTCATATGTATTCCCATTCTCATCACATCATTTTTCATTCTCATCACATCATTTTTCATCTCATCACATCTTTCCTCATTTATCCGCATCAGATCTCATCCACTCGCATCTACCCATATCCACATCTCATCACATCATATTCATTCACATCACATATCATCTCATTCACATCTATCCCAATTTACATCACATCTCATTCACTCACATCCCGATTCACATGACATCACATCTTATTCCTTCACATCCTGATTCACATCTCATCACGTCTATTCACGTTCATCACATTCATTTACATCACATCCATTTTCATTCATCACATCACATTCATTCATATCCATCACATTCATTCATTCATATCCATCACATTCATTCTCATCACCATCCCATCACATACATTCTATCCACATTATATCACATCACTTCTGTCCACATCATATCTCATTCATACACATCTCATCTCTTTCATCCACATCTATCCAATCGATCACATGTACGACTACCCACATCTATCCATACATTCATATCTATCACTTTACATCCACATATATTCATGTCACATCACATCTCTTTACATCACATCACATTCTTTCACATACACATCCACATCCATTCTTTCACATACATCCACATCCATTCTTTCACATACTCATCCACATCCATTCTTCACATACACCCACATCCATTCTTCACATACACATCCATTTTCACATACACATTCATATCCATTCTTCATATACACATTCACATCCATTCTTCATATACACATCCATTTTCACATACACATTCATATCCATTCTTCATATACACATTCATTCACATCTATTTGATTCATATCACCTCCGGGTTCGCGATTTTGGAAGAACCGATGGATTAGTCTCTTGTCCGGATATCAGTGGGCGAGGCCCCGAGTGAGGGACCCTACCCCATGCAAGAAGTGCTACTTCTACTGCTAGCACCCCTGAATTCGTTGCGCAGAGAGGGGACAGGGATCTTTCAACTGGTATCAGAGCAAATTGGCTAAAGTGGATCAACCAAGAAACCAGAAATGTCAAAAATTTATGAAGTAGTAGTAAAAGGTTATACTTATGTGATGAAATTCATACAAATTGATATTCAAAATGAAGATTCATAAATAGGTAATTAGGTCTTCAAATGGAAGTACTGCAATTGTATGGAATCCCTGACTTGCTTGAGGCCTAGACATGATGATATTTACCTTAAAATTCCAAGGACCGTAACTACCCGTATATACCGAGAGTATAACTGTAGCTCTTTACTGGCAGTATATACGAGTAAATCTAAGACCTTGAAATTAAAAGCAAAAATGCTATCCAGATGATGAATTCGAATGTGGTTTATATGAATTTAAAATTCTGGTTGAGAACTGATGAGTTGATTGGGATTCTGATTGAAAAATGATGATTCCTGAATTTTGGTTGAAAAGCGATAAGCTGAGCAAAACCACAATGAGGATGAATGGGACAAGTCCCTGTGATGATGTTCGTAACTGGAATGACGATAATGACTCAGCAAATCACTGCAGCGGATTGTGCTGACAGATTGCTACTATTAACACTTGACCCAGTGCATCAAGTTAAGGGATGACAAATTAAAAATCTAGATATGAATGATATGATCTAAATGAATTGTTATTTGATGATGAGTTCTATATAAGGGATCTTTCAGCTGGTATAAGGGATCTTTATCCCAGGATTCTGTTGGGTCCCATCACTACAGTGGTTGGGCGGTTGGCTAACCCACGGGACTGGATGGGGTTAGGCTAGACTGATGGATCCCTAAAATGAGACTCAATTCTGTTATCGTACGATAGATGAAGTAAATCCCGGATAAAAATTGTTCTATGGAAAAGAATCAACGGATGTGCCTCTCAACAATGAGGAAAAATGCGTTGGTCTCTATGATCCAAGTGTAAGTCTTTTCTTGACTGAATATGGGACTTACGGGTTCAGTTAGATCAATTCTGTTAGTTAAAGCTCTTGACTACCTTAGAGTAAATTTATCCTGGAGGAATCGCGCATGCTTTTCGGGTGAGGAAAGTTTTTTCGTGTTCAGTTTTGGAAGAACCGATGGATTAGTCTCTTGTCCGGATATCCGTGAGCGAGGCCCCGAGTGAGGGACCCTGCCCCACGCAAGAAGTGCTACTTCCGCTGCTAGCACTCCTGAATTCGTTGCGCGGAGGGGACAGAGAGCTTTCATGACATTGGAGCTGGTCAGGTCTATAGCCAAGGTCTATAGCCAAGTTGGTGTGAACACTCTTAGTATGAAGAACCTCTTAGTTAAAGTCAAAAGATAGGGTATGATGCCTATAAAAGGGCATTGCACTTGGTGGTTTATTCATCTCATTCATAATACATTCGCCTTGTGTTGTGCCCAAGTTGTTCTCTTTTGTGTGCTCAAGTTTTCTCTTCTCTCTCTTCTTCACACTCCACAGGGTGGATGCATGGTAAGGTGGACTCGAAACCTATGTCCTAGCCATGGCTTTTAAACTAGTTTTTAGACATTTGAAAAAAGTCATTTTCCCTCATTTTCTCCCACATTTTGTACGTTTGAAAATCCTGAAAACAAAAAACAGTTACAAGTAGCTCGTCATGCACTCATTTTTTCACACCTCTCTCTCTCTCTCTCTCTCTCTCTGCCTATTGCAAGCCCCTTACTGTTGTTTCACTGACACACACACATATGCATCAACCTTTCACCCATCATAGATTCCTAAGCATGTAAATTTTTCTACCAATGCAATCAAGGATTACCATGCGCAAAGGAAGCAAGAGCAACGTGCAAGTATGAAGTCTAAGGTACAAGAAGAATAGGAGCACAATGCAAGTCATGGTGCAAACAAGTCCAAGCGTCAAACAATATGCAACGACGTTGTTTAGTACTTTAATCAACGGACCAAGGGTCTAGAAGAGAAGACCAAGTTTAATATATTATCTCAGGTTCTCCAACATCACTCCATGAAGGAAATTTCGAGCAATTTTCACTATGGAACCAGACAAATCTAATAGAGGGCATACGAAATACACTTGAAGCAGTGAAAGTGCCTAGAAACTCTGAGGAGATATTTCCTAAAAAGGTCTATTCCAATGATTCTTATGAATGGCACCGGTGCACAAATACATCCTCTCTTAACATTGTAAATGCTTCAAGGCAGTTGAACATACATAGACGTAATTTCCATGTAGCTAGAGAGCATTTGCAAACCTCTGTTGATGGTCTTTGGCCATTATCTTCATGCCATTGGCAAGCTCGTGTGCAGTAGGCATAATCAATGAGGTGAAAGAGCTTGTTTTCAATTTTTAGTTAAGCCATACTCGTGTGTTACCCAACAAAAAGGATGTATGTCATAAGCGCCTTGGAAGAAAATCTTATGTTAAGCGTCCCCAACACACCTTCTCGATCAATCTTAGGTAACAGCGACAACCCGTGCTCGTTAGCCAACTGCCCAACCACTGTAGTGATAGGATCCATTTAGGAATTTGGTTATGTTTTGTCCCGACGGGTACCAGGGGGAAAGAGTTTCCATGCCCCCTAGATGGCGCTTCATGCAAAGTTCAAGATAGTCACACCACTTACACACCCAATATGAAATTGCCTTTTTCACAGATTCAACTGTCTTTAAAATAATCTTTTAATGAAACCATAGTATCACTAATCATAATCCTCCAAAATATCCGGTTGAATTCTAATTTCCAATCATTCCTTCATCGATGTACCTATGGCATCATTGGCAACCAGAACACTCACCACCTGTCCACTCAGGGGAATTTTCAATAGTTCCTAGCTCATAATACCTGGAAATATATTCACTTATAAAAAATCCAGATGGACTTTCCGTTGAAGATCAGCAAGATCAACCAACAGATCCATATAAAAGAGCCATGGACTCATCCGTTGATGAGGACCAGCAAGGTCAATCAACCAGATCCATGCTCGAGTTCAGAAAACAACTCTAACACCTTGTTCCATTTTCTTCCTCGACGTACGCGTGGTATCTTCGGTGACCTAGAGCCCGAGCACCGTATGGTCAACACCCTCTAGGATCCTTTGCAGGTCACCTAGCACTTCACTCATAGGCTGCTTCCTTGGTCCCTCATCCACTATACCGGAAGCTCACCATTTAAATCGAACCGAGGCTGGTCAAGACCTTGGCCGACCTTGCTATGCGAGATGTCCTCCGTTTGACTCTCCGTCAGCTGTTATAACTTCCACGACCTCATTCACAAGATGGTCAAAATGCTTCCCCAGCATTCTTGACATAAAACAGGTCATAAATACAGTTTCTAAACGAACTCTCATCTTTTCACATCGTTCCACATCATTTTCCGTTATTCCACATTCTTCTAAATCAATTCACTTTACTTAATCCACATCCAATCATATGTATTCTCATCGTCCTTCATCCATTCTCATCCAATCATATCATATTACATCTCATCACATCTATCCTCATTACATCTCATCCATCCTCATCTACCCATATCCACATCACATCCATTCACATCCACCCCGATCCACATCATATCACATCACGTCACATCTCATCCATTCACATCTATCTTCCAATTCACATCACATCACATCACATTACATCCATTCACATCACATCTCATCTATTCACATCACATCTCATCCTTTCACATCTACCCCGATTCACATTACATCACATCCATTCACGTCACATCTATCCCGATTCACATCACATCACATTAGATCCATTCACATCACATCTCATCTATTCAAATCTATCCCGATTCACATCACATCACATTACATCCATTCACATCACATCTCATCTATTCACATCTATCCCGATTCACATCACATCCATTCTCATCACATCTATTCCAATTCACATTACATCACATCACATCCATTCACATCTATTTACATCACATCACATTCACATCCATCACATTCATTGCATTCCCATCCCATCACATATATTCTATCCACATTATATCACATCCATATCCATCCATACATTCACATTCACATCCACATATATTCACATCACATCACATTTCATCCACATCTCATCACATTTACATCTACATCCTTTCACATCCACATCCACATCCATTTACATTACATCACATCTTATCACATCCACATCCACATTCATTTACATCCCATCACATCTTATCACATCCACATCTATTTAATTCACATCACATCCTTTCACATATCCTCACATCTCATTCTCATCTCATCATTCACATCCACATCCATTTACACCACCTCACATCCCATCCACATTCATTTACATCACACATCTTATCACATCCACTCACATCTTATCACATCCCATTCACCTCTTATCACATCTCGTTCACATCTTATCACATCTATTCACATCTCATTCACATTTAGTATCTTTTTTTACTTCGATACTGATGATGAAACTTTTTTTAAATTGCTTGACCTAGGTAAAGGTACTTTTTCTCAATGGATATTTTCACATTCTTTCTCAAATTTCTCAAGTGAATATATTAAATATTCTACTTTTGAGTGAAAGAATTCATGGGATTTATAAAAATCAATTCTACCGATATTTTCCAATAATGCTAAAAATTTTACTTTTGATAAATACTCATAATTTGAATTATGCTAAAAATTTCTCTTTTTCTCATTTAATTTCTTGGATCTCAAATATCATGAAAATTACTCTTTTTACATTTAATTGATTGAATTCTAAATGTCATGGGAATTACTCTTACCATCAAATAAATTTATCTAAAATTTTTCTTTTCTTTAAGAAAAATATCTATTAATTCAATATGTCAAGAATTTCACTTTTACTATTTAAATGATTGAATTCCAAATGTCATGGGAATTCCTCTTTTATCATTTAAATAAAATTATCATAATTTTCTCTTTTTTTAATTATTTAATTATGCATAAACCTTAAAAATTAGTTTTTCATTGGATGTGATGAAAATCATTCTTTTAGCATAGGATGACCAATCCTAGAATATGGTAGGAAGGTTTCTTTTCATGTTATGCATAAGAATGAATTATGTATCAATTTCTTTTGCCATAGCTCCGGTGCTATTACTGATAATTTTTAATATTTTTCAAAAGAATAAACCTAGTACTACAATTATTTAAAAACTCATTCACATCTGTGAAATAGGCGCCTCCTTAAAGTATCACTTGGACTACAAAGGTAGCCAATCACAATTCGTTGCTTTTTGCCTTTTTAAGCTTAGAGACATTTGTCTGCCTGAGCAAATAACACCAAAAGCCATCAGAACACCCTAATTCCTAGTAAGAGCAAAAATCCCCCACCTAAAACAGAAGAATATCTTATCCAAAAAAAAGGAAGCATAAGGTGAAGTTCCCACAGGGGAAGCACCCTACATTTATTGCAAAAATCAAACAAAGCCATGCCATTTCAACTCTGCCAAAATTGTAGGTGTTGAAATTTTCAATTCAAAACGACGCCATGTAAAATTCCAATTCTTCAATGAGCCCTTCATCAATTGCTACACAGCCTGGAGCTTCGTTAAAACGAGGCCAGGCATGGGAACTTCCCCTAAGACATTTCTAGAACTAGGTTATCCCTTCCTTAGATTTCAGTTATGGCTATATATAGCTTGAAAGTGCAAAAGCAAAAGTTCTACCTCCAAACAAAATGGGTAGAGCCCTTGGCATATGTCAAGAGTCTAGCACATGCCATGAAGGGCATCAAATATTTGTCAGTTATGATGTGATCATGTGTATACCTTCTTCATGAGGTCGCATGGTATGTTGTGCTGATGAGAATAATGGACATGGTCAAAGGGGTGGACGAATGGGCTGTCAACAATGTATCATTATACCAAAATATCTCATTTTTTTAGTAATATCTCATAGTTTTTAACTAATAAACCTTGTACTCAGTCCACTCTTTATCTTATGTGAGCATTTACTCGTTTTTGGGTATTTTTTTTATTAATAACAAAATAAATTTACTCCAATAAAATGATACATCTTAATAAAATGATACAAGCTCAAATAAAATTACTCTATTGAAATTGTTCCAATAAAATGAAACCCCAAAACATTTTTGCACATCCCATACATCTCTAAAGATTAATTAAGAACATGAGTTGTCCACTAAACCACTTTAGGATAGGTTAGTTCTCTGCATAGCTGCTGCTAATGACGTTGGGCGCTGCTTCCGCCAGGTGTAACTATTACTATGCATGGACGCTGCTGCATGTACTGTTGCCGCTGTGGTTGTCACACATTCATCCCACTAGCCGCCGCATATCACCTATAATCTCACCAACCATGCCAATGGTGTAAGTGTGGGACCTATCTCCCAGGCGGATGATCAGTATCCACCACCTCACTAGATGAGCTCGATATCTCAATACTTAAATCTCGGCTTCGTCCCTTCTTCTTCTATCTCCACAAGCAAACTAAGACTTTTAATCAAATCTGCAAGCATACTTCTCTCTATCTCTCTCTCTAATTAAACGCTCACAATATTCATTTTGAACACACACACACACACACACAACCTTACAAAAAGAAAAAAAATCTACTTCATCTCGAACAACCTTATAGAAACAAAAAATGTTATAATGCTTTAATGAACCATAACCTGCTAAACTATGATGCATGCTCATTTTTGAAGGCATGGGATGAAACTTTTATTTGAAAGGTTAATTCTATTATCCCATTTTTTTCCTAAGCATTATAAGGGAATTTTGAAAATTCACCCTTCAAATTTTGAGTGACCTTATATGAAGAGTAAAATGGCTTATAAATGCGTGAGACCTTATAATGCCACTTATGAATAGGACACACCACATGTGGTGCTAAGACCACCACACCCAGACTGCTTTATTAGTTAACATAATGTTCCATTGTACATTACACCTCAAAGACCACCTAGATTTTGGTCCAAAGTGACTTACTAGGTTTCCACTTTTCAGATATTAACCTCCTCTTACAAATATATTAACCTCCACTTTTCAGATATTAACCTCCTCTTACAAGTATAATGTTCCCACGCACACACAGATACACGTTTGTGACTACCTGGAAAGCTCCAAAAATTAAAGCCCCATTTTTTCCTAACTTGCGGTGGACCGTGGGCTTATCGTTTGTGACTACTTGCAGAGTACAAAAAATTGAAGTCAGAATTTTAACTGATTTGACTTCCCCGTGGCTTATTACACACTGGTAGCTGATTTCTCACTCAAATAGCAATTAAACCCACCCATGTACCCACGCCATCATGACTTGTCTGTGTTCAAAGCTATGAATCTTTGTTATCAATTTATGTGCTCTATCAAGGTGAAGAACTGAGTTATCTAGGTTACTCAAGATTGTTGTATCCTACATTTTCACAAGAATCAAACCAAAATTCATTGAACTAATAATTGCAAGTGAACAAAAACTTCTTCAGAGAAAGAGGTCAACTGTACATACGAGTATGCCCTCAAGCCAGCTATGTACATTTACAAGTACCACACGTGCAGTTCCATACAAAAACCAGCATAGAAAACATTCGCTTTGTCAATATGCAAGAGATCTTCGGTCATTCACTGTATTTGCTGAGGTCAAAGGTGAGAGTCCTTGAGCAACTGCAAGGCACAAAAACTTGTTACTCGTCTTCACTGTTACTTTGGTTTTTAAAGTACAGCGAGTCTACATGCTAACCTCCGCTCGGAGTCTCGATACACCCCAACTAAAGCATCCGCTTTGTCGTAAAAGGAGTCCTTCAATGATATCACCACGCTTTGGAAACCAACTCCCTTGCTTTCATTGTCTTGGCCTATGGCCTCGTCCCTAGATCTAGCTCTGATAAAGGCTGCCACCTTAGCCACATTCAAATTGTCTAAGGCGGCATCAACTTCATCAAGCACAAAAAAGGGGGATGGCCGGAAACTGCATTTGACAAGGAAAAAACACACATTCAGAATAACTGAAACCCAAACAGTTTAGCCAATGGACTGACAATGCTGCAAGCTGTACCAAGCAGAATACCGTGTTTCTATACCTGTGGATAGCAAAGAGCAATGCAAGAGCAGCCACTGTTTTCTCTCCACCGGAAAGCTGTTCCATATCCCTAAAGCGCTTTGTAGGGGGCATGGCTGTGTATTTAATACCATACAGGAACGGCTCATCCTCATTCTCCAGGCTTAGATACGCAGTGCCGCCAAGAGGGTGGGTGGCACTTTGTGTCAGCTGCTTGTATATCTTATTTATGTTCGTAGAAATGTAGTTGAAAGCATCCATGAACCTCTCATACCTGCCATCAATAGCAATATGGATATCAACAGGACAACACTTCATGTTGTTGATGCAATGTTTAAGAATGAGAACCACCTTGTCTGTTTGACAGTGTTGTATTTATCTGTAATCTCCTTAGCCTCTCTTCGGGCGGCTTCGAACTCCTCAATTGCCACCCTCTCTCTCTCACGAAGGACCTCATACTGATCCAAAGCTTTAAGATTTGGGGCAGTTCTCTCTATATCAAGAGAAATTGATGCAAGCTTTGCCTTGAACTCAGCCTCAAGCTTCTCTTTCTCAGCTGGTGTCACATCCTAAATAAGTTCACACATTCTTCAGATACCAATATTTACAGAGAAGAATCAAGGCAACAGGCCCGTCTATCAGTTCCTAGACCCACCTGTTGATGCACTCTGGCCAGCTGTGAGTAATCATACATTGTTAGCTGCCCATTTGATTCAGCAGAGTCTATATCCATGGAATCTGGCACAGTGGGAAGCCTTATCTGATCCAACTCGCAGTTCTCTACGACTTCCTGCCGGCGGGATTTCAGCTGCTCGATTTGTGTTTCCTGCCCACAGAAGCATCAAAATGATACAAGACTTAAAGCCAAAGCATTGCTTCTTATCAATTCGCAGGACAGTAGCTCTAAAAAGCCCATGCTGGTGTGCAAGCTTACACTTTGTGTGTGTCTACCTTTACAGTTATTTGCCGTTTCAGCTTGCCAAGGTTCACCGTATCATTGCTGGCCTGCTTCTTCAATGCTTGTATCTCATTCTCAATTTGATCAATTTTGGATTTTATTCCTGCAGCATGTGGCAAACTTTAACTTTGCATATACAATAGGTACTCCACAGATACAAAGAAAAGCATGCATTTGAAACCGCACCCTCAGCCTCTCGTTTCAACTCCTCTAGTTGTTGGGCTGCTGCATCCATGGCTGCCTTTGCCTTGTTTTCCTGGCTCTGCACTCTGATCAGCTCTTCTCTTAAAGCCTCAAGAGTGGCAGCTATCTTCTGCAGAGGTGCCTCAGTATCCCTTCTCTGTTCGTATTGAAGCCTGTGGAAACAGATCCAGTTGATGTTAGCCAGCAATACATAAGTAATATCTCTCTTCTCTGCATAGCTCTCTCTTCTGCACAGTAGCTCTCTATTCACAGGACTACTTACTGATTTTTTAATTTTGAAATCTGATTGCTCAAGTTCAGTCTCCTCTCTGCTAGATCTTGAGCAGCGCGTAGCTCATTCTCTTCATACTGGCGGATGTTGGAAACTCCAACAGATTCACTGAAATCCTTATAGATTCTGTCCACAATCTCATTGATTCGGTTTTCTAGCTTCACAATAGCTTTGTTTCTGGTCGTAATGTTCTCCCGAATCTGTGACATCAAAAAACCATCAGCCATTGCCTTCAAATATACATATCAATCAATGCCCCTTAGCACCCGAGTTACCAAAAGTAGCATTCACCTTCTCAATCTCTGGAGTGACACGATCAATCTCTTTTTGGATGGCATCCCTTTGTTGATGCAGCTTGGAGAGCTTTTCTTCGATAGTTTTCTACATAGAGAATCACACAAAATGTGTTAAAAACGAAACAGCTGCTGACTGCAATCGTGTATGGTCTTTCAAAACCAGCTTGCACAAAGGTGAAATAGCTGATAAATTCAATAAATCCTTCATAAACAGATACCCTACTGAACAAATACACCTTTTCAATATCTGCATATTGGATCTTCCTCTCTAGCCCACTGATTTTCCCAGCTGCTTCTGCTTCTTTGCTCTGCATCTCCCTTGCAGAACCTAGCTCTGCCATCTCTGCTTCATAGCGATCTTTGTTCTTTTTTAAGCCTGAAGAGTGAAAAATAAAAAAAGAATATATCATCATGCAGTGTAAAACTCTTCCGTCCTACTCGTTAGTGATCTGGTATGGTACAGCAGAACCTAACATGACAATGCAAGCAACCTAGAGACACCTACTGTGTGTTCCCACTCATACCAGCTAGCTGCCACTGCCCAATCCCTCTTATATCCAAATTCAATAGGAAATTTCTACTTTTAGAACTTTATCTGTCCATATCTCCTCCTCCATGCTCCTTCCTTGGGCCCTGAACAATGCTGGCAAGCCCGAGCATTGACATATGCTAATTATTGCCTTCCAAGAAGGCTTATTCTGTCCGGGATCTCCGTCTTCATGGCCCTTGTTCTCTTCACTCATTCATGATAATATGCATTAATCCCTTGAGATCATCCTGATTCACACATCCCATGCATCACTCATCTTCATGGCATAAAATCTTTATATAGATTCCTTTTCTGTAAGAAAAAAGGAGGGGGGGAAGGGGGAGGGGAGTCCTCTCAGATCAAAAGTCATCATCCTTCACATTTGATTTGCCATGCTCCCTTGCCCCTCCCAGACCACCTTGCCTCCCTTCTCCCTTTGATGTTCTCTAGAGGGTCTTACATGCACAAGCGGAAGTTACATGATTAAGGGCCAAGGCATGATATTGAATTCAGAACAATGTAGATTTGATCCTTTCTTGAGTATACCTTGCCTCTTGTTGGGCTGGGCATTGGCATGTGAATCAGAGATGAACAAAAGGCAGGAACTTGCTAAAATGGGCAGGGGTTGTATTGGAGTAGGCTGCATGTGCCTTTGATTGAGACCGGCAATGAATTTATTCTTTAATCCTTGGTCTCTTGGCCTCAATGTTATGTCTACAGGTTAACCAAGGTTAGGTTAACCCAAGATTAGGAGATAATCCCACATGGGTGAGGCAATAATAGGGTTACTAGCTGTTATTAATATGTGTCCAGTCGGCTGGCCGCCCAGCAGTCGGCCAGCTCTCTAGTTTGTCCAAAGGCCTATATAAGGCACTCATGGCTCATTGAGTTATTCATTCACTCCCCCTTTGGGTGTGGGTCTAGACTAGGACTAGAATAGGTGTTCTACCTTTTCATGGAAGGCAGCTCGTGGCTGCAAGATTTAGATGTACCTTTTTGTACCATATGAATATACTGAATTTCCAGCCATCTCTCTCTCTCTCTACTCTCCCTTCTGTCTGCGTTTTTGCATCAGCATGTTCTAAGTGGTGTTTAGGGCTGAAAGAAGACTCTCGGAGCTTCCGCATGTAACAGCCTGGGTGGTGGGTCTCACCATATATAGTCATAGATCAAGCGTCCTATCCCCATGTTTTGCATATGTTGCATCTTCTTAAATTCCTTCATGAAATAGCACTCAATTGCATTATGACCCGTCTTCCCACAAAAAGAACAATACTTCATATATGGGCATTCTGAAATGGAGTGGCAAGGAAAACACCAAGCTCCTACCCATTGATCACGTACCCTTAGACCTTCCACCTCTTTGCTAAGCTACTTGATCGCATCTTCTTGCTCGCTCTTTTCCATCTGACTCTTCATTTCTTGGATTGCTTGCCTCAACAGAGTAACTATGTCAGGTGTGATGGGAACGAGAGCCATAGAGTTGGGTCCTACAGAAGATACCTTGTTCATTGCCTCCCTCTTAGCCATTGTTCTAGCATTCTCTAGCCGAGTTGTGGCCTCTTGGAATCCTCTCCGGTTGCAGCGGGCTCCCTTGTTGACTGCTGAATTGCCTTCAATAGTCTTTGATTGATGCCATGCTGGAGCTCCTTGTGATGCTCTATTGACCTGTCCCTGATCTGGTGATCAGATGGCTAATGGATCTGTTTGACTTGTTCTGGACCTGAGATCAGCTACCTGAAATGGCAAGCGCAAGGACACTATCTCCCTTTCTGTGGACTCCCCGACCTGCCCAGCCACCACTGCCAAGGCCTGCGACCTCTGCCTGCACTGGATGTTAGCACATTCATCCCCAGTTTCTGCTCATAATTAGTGTCCCCTTTTGGTCCCTTTTCATGGCCCTTGGTTGTGGGCTGGCCACCCTATTTTTGTAAATTTTTCTGGGATTTTTCCCATGTCGGGTACCTTTTTTCCAGTCGGCCAGCAGACCCATGTCCAGTCGGCCAGGTTCTCATGTCCAGTCGGCCAGCCCCTCTTACCTCTGGCCTCCCACTTTTCTCACAGTCTAGTCTTCCTTTTTGCTCCCACTTATGAGACTCTTCATGTCTCTTGCTTGGGACTGTATCACTTCAGTATATTCAGCATAGTTGCTTCATATCTCTCTCTCCTGCACTCTCTGCTCAACACACGCTAGTGCTTGTTTGCTTCCGAGCTATGCACTCATTCATGGTACCATCGCTCCCGGTTCAGCGTTAATCTTCTGCCCCAGTCAACGTTAACTTTCTGCCCCAGATCTGCCCCAATTTTCAGCACCTTAACATCTGCTTTTTCTTCTCAGTTCTGCTGCTGGTCGGCTGGCTTCTTCCGGCGCCTCTCCACTGTAGATTCAGGTCTTCCCTCACTGGTTTGATCTCTGAGATTCTCTTCTTCACCTGTCGGCTACTCCTTTTCAAGGCTGCAGCATCTATCTTGCTGCGTTTTCTTACCTACTGGTGGCTCTTGCAGTTTTTGGTGTTCTGAATTGAGGATTGGTGGCTTTTGGTACCTATGGAGGACACTCCTTCCGAGATTGTGCATTTTCTTGAGATTAAGCCCAAGCTCTTGTGATGGCTGCCTCGACTACACTTCATATGTTCTCTGAGTCTACAAAGTTGGATGGCTCCAACTACACTTTGTGGAAGGTGAAGGTTGCGAGGATCTCTGGGATTGGCTTGTTACACGGTACACCTGCCAATGCCACCCCTCCCACCCTTGCTTCTGGTGGTGTGACTCAAGCACAAATTGATATTTGGCAAGCAAATGATCGTCGTGTTTTCTCTTTTCTGATGTTGAATTGTCTGGATTCTGTTCTCTCATGTGCATACAGCAAACGTTGCACATGAAGTTTAGAAGGCATTTGCATATCTTTACGAGATTAAGTCTCCGGGACAGATTTCGGCTTTGGAAAAGCAACTTAAGAACCTGTCAATTTCTACCTTTCCATCTTTATCTACTTTCATCTCGAAGATGAAAGATCTCCGAGACAAGCTTGCTATTTGTGGCAAGGATATCTCTACTGAGGATATGGCTATTCAGCTTCTCTCCAAGCTTCCAGAGAGGTTTGATGCTTATTTTCAGTCTGCACGAGATAAAGGAAAGAATCAACAGAAGAAAGGGACAGGGGGTTCTGACAAGAACTCCAAGGATAAAGACAAAGACAAAAGCAGATCTTCTAAAAACAAGAACATTGAGTGTCATTATTGTGGCAAGAAGGGTCATAAATCACCCCAATGTCACAAGAAGAAGCGGGATGAAGAAGCAAAGAACTCTTCCTCTACAACGGTGTCTCAGACAAAGAAGGATGATGGCATTCTTCTATTAGTAAGTACTCGTCGTGTACTTGCTCTTGTGACTTCTCAGTCGCGGTCATGGATTGTGGATAGCGGTGCTACTACTCACATGACACCCCATCAAGATTGGTTTGAGGACTTCACTGCTAGGACAAGCGAGATCACTTTGGGTGATTCTTCTTCCATGCCAGTGCATGGACATGGCACCATCCCCACTTTCCGCTCCTCCGAGGACAAGAGGTACTTCTCTGACATTCTGTACATTCCATATTTGGCATTTAACCTTTTGTCAGTGAGAGCTCTTACAACTCAGGGTACGGAGGTGATCTTCTCTCGTTTTATGAGATTACCATTCGTGATAAGGAGACTAGTAGCATCTTGGCTCAAGGAGTCCAAGATAGTGGTTTGTACAAGTTGACCACTTTGCTTTCTTCTGGTTCTTCTTCAGCTCTTTAGCATGCTCGGTTTGGCCATTTGAGCTATCAGCTTCTACAACGAGCTTCGAAGGATGGGTTGGTTGAGGGTTTACCGACCATCAAGGCTCCATCTTCTGTTTGTTCCTCTTGTTTAGAAGGGAAGCAACATTGAGCCGCCTTTCCGAAGGAGGCCACACACAGATCTTCGACATCACTTGCTCTTGTTCATACAGACTTATGTGGTCCTATGAGTACCGCGTCTTTTGAGTAAGGCATTGTACATGCTTGTGATGGTGGATGACTTCTCTAGATATACTTGGATCTTCTGTCTGAAGTCCAAGGATGAGGCTTTTCAGCACTTTTGTGATTAGAGGGTTGAGGTGGAAAAAGAGACTGGTTCCTCGATCAAGGCTCTCAAGAGGGGGGTATGTCATGGCCCTGTGGAAATGGAGCAGGACAAGTGTGGGCATGGTGGTTGCAGGGTCAGAATATTTTATGATTCACATGGGGGGTGCCCGGACAGTGTTTAAGATGTGTGGACATCCCTAGGTGTGAAGGGGGAACATTAAAACATTAAGTTTGAATGTTTATTGAAGTTTGCCCCTAGGCCTTAGTGGCCCTAGGAACTTATTAAGTTGGGGCCCTAGGGATTAAATTAAGAAGGAGTTTTCTCTCTCTTCACTCTCTCTCTTCCCTTTTTGGGGAATCGTGTAGCAAAAGGAGAGGTTCCTTCATGCGCATGATGAACTAGCGTGGAAAAGCTGAAGGAGAAGGAGGCGACTGCTGAAGACCAGCTTGGCTGCTGTTTTTCTGAGCAGAATCAGCCGTACAGCACTGTACGGCCAGTACTGGACTCTCTCTCTCTTTCTCTCTTTCTCTCTTTCTCCTCTGTTGCTGGCGGCGCACTGGACAGCTGCTGGTGGCTGCGCAGAAGACCTGTGCAGGCTGCACAGTTTGTTTTTCAGCAAGTACACCTGGTACGGCTGCCGTACAGTGTACGGGCAGCAAGGTACAGAAGGTACAGTTGCTGCAGAAGTGTTTACAGGTGTTGGACAGACCTGTGTATGCTGATTCAGGCTGGTACAAAAGTGGACAGCAGGCTGTTTATGCAAGTACAACGCCTGGCACGTATCCCGAGGCGGTACAGTCGGGTACTGTGCTGATTTTCAGATCTGTACTTTACAAGGACAGCATAGGAGTGAGCATCAGGAGGAAGATACAGGCAAGTGCAAGCACACGTGTGAAGCAGGATTGTGGATTCAAGTGCCTGCAGGCACAGATTAGTGCTGTTGCTTCCTCCAGAGTTGTTTCACGAGCTGAACTTGGTAAGCCTTGACTCTGTTCATCTATCTCTCTTTCTGTTGCTTGATGTCTGCTACAGGTATGTGTTATCTGGCTCCTTGTGAGAGGAGGAGTATGGCAGATTGACAAGAGATTAAGACAGGGATTGAACAGCATATGTGTGTTTGAGCTGAGAAGATTTATCATGCTTTTGAGTTATGCCAGATGTATGCCCATGGCTGGCCTGCTTTGTGAACTTGGCTGATCAGAGGGAGGCACAGTGTGTTGCTTGAGGACACAGATCTGTGTGCATAGATCCTCTGTGCTGAGAAGGATTTGTGGGCAGTCAGATTGGACTTACAGGTGTAAACTCTCGGCTGGTTTTTGTGTTGTACTCAGCCATACATATTATTTTAATGGAATAAAGAAATACCGCAAGGGGCGCCAAGCTTTGGGGCCAACAGGTGTCGTTGTGTTTTCAGATTTGGGCACTCTAGCTCCAATCTGTGTTTTGTTTATCATCTAGACTACAAGTGGACGGGTGTTAGCTCTTACCGCACTCTGGTTTTCTATCAGAGGCCGGTTTCAAGGTTCCGTTGCCGGGACCAATCATCAACTTTCTGAAGGGGGTGAGCTCGTGGTTGCTTTGAAGAAAGCCATCGCTGAAAATTCAGCAATCATGTCTGATACAGAGGAAGAGTACTTCTATCATGAAGAAGAAGAGCAAGAGACTTCTCCTGAAAGAGATGTATCTGAGGATATTTTTGCAGGAGAACAGGCTGCAGATGTTGAGCCTTATGAGGATGTAACACAGCCAGAAGATGTGCATGGTAAAGAGGATGATGATGCTCGGTTCAAAGATCGCTTGGCTAGTGTTATGGATACTTTTATGCAGCTCACACAGAGTGAGAGATTTGCTGAATTTTTGAGATCTCGCTCAGAGCCCCGCACAGAGCCCCAGAAAAAGAAGAAGAAGGTTCGATCAAAGAATCTTTCTCAGGGTCATAGTGGTACCACTCCACACTGCACAGGATCCATCTCCTGCACAGTTTCCGAACATGCAGCATGCTTTTGGTGCAAACCCACAGAGTTCCTTCTATGGACAGCCACCTATTCCTCAGCAGAACATGCATCCAGGTTACTTTGGTGGTGGCTCGGTGTTTCAATCCATGACTGGGGGTTATCCTCAGGGAGGTATGGGTATGTATGGGCCTTTTGGAGCCAATTTTCAGCCTGGCATGCAAGGGAATATGTATGGTGGTATGCAGTCCGGTATGCAAGGAAATGTGTTTGGAAGCATGCAACCTGGGATGCAAGGCAATATGTTTGGTGGCATGCAGCCAGGTATGCAGCATGGAATGTATGGAAACATGGCTGGGATGTATGGTATGCTTGGTGTTGGAATGGAAAATGTTGACCCAATGATGGGTATGAATGTTGGGGGCAGCAATCTCACAAAACCACTTCCATATGATAATTTAACGCCTATGGGCAAGGCGAAGGATTACAAGGAAGGGGGAGCTGCAGTGAAGTTTGACACTTTCAGTGGGGCCAAGGATAAATTGAAGGCACTTACCTTTTTACAGCAGTTTGATGCTGCTTTTTCTGGTGGGAACTACACAGAGTCCTCGAAGGTGAGGAAAGCTGCTACTTTTCTCAAGGGCAATGCTTTGCAGTGGTGGTCTACTCTTCTTTTGCAGGGCATAGCACCCACCACATGGGTTCAATTCAAACAGGTTTTCTCTTCCGTATGGCTCACATCTACATTTGAGGTGGATGTTATGACAGCATGGCACAAGCTGGATGCTTCAAAGTGTGATAGTTTGGAGGATTATAACAAGAAGTTTTGGGAAGCTCTACTCCCAGTGACTTCTTATCGTGCCGTGCCATTATCTGAGCAGGTAGAGAAGTATTGTTGTGGGCTGCCCAAGGAGGTACGAGATTATTGTATAAAGACAAGAGTAACGAACATGTCACAGATGATTGAAAATGCTATGACAGCTAATGCATTACTCACAGGTGGTTCATCTGGATTTAAAGGCAGTAAGAAGTTGGGCAAGAAAGCTGAAAAATTTGGGCATGCTTCTCGTGATGCTAAAGGGTCTTCAGAGACAAAGTATAAGAAGTTGCCAATGCCCAAAAGGACTTCTGAGGAAAGACAGGCTTTGAGAGATGCTCAAAAGTGTTTTTACTGTACTGAAGAGGGGCATATGTCATTCAATTGTCCCAAGAGAACGTCCAAAAAGGACCCTGACAATAAAGGAGAGCCCAAGCCAAAGAAACCAAAGCCTTCTGCAGGTTTAGTTCCTGATCTTGTGGGGGAGCAGCTAAGTGGTGAAGCTACAGAGTTGTGCAGGGCATGGGGCAAAGTGAGAGATCAGAATGCTTTGATCTTCTTTGACACAGGTGCTAGAGCCAACTTCATTTCACCAGATTTGGCTGGCCGATTGGGGATTCGCGCAGAGGAGATGGGGCCGTTACATGAGGCAAATATGGCTTGTCCAGGGTATGCAGAACCCGTTACTCCTATTATTGGGAAGCTTCGGCTTCATTTGCAGGGTTATGTGGACAGTGAGGAGTTCTTCATCATGCCTTTGGATGGCTGTGATGTTTTGTTGGGGATGCCATGGTGCCACAGGGTACATGCGGTGGTGGATACTTACAATAGGAAAATTACTCTGACTCATAGAGGGAAAGAGCATGTATTGGATGTAAAACTCAAAGGGGAATCTGTTCCTATTGTATCCGCTTCGGCGATTTCATCAGTAATGAAAAAGCATCTTTCCGCGTACTTGATTTATGTAAAGGATGCACAAGATGATGAGTCTAAGTCTAATTTGTCAATGTTAGATAAGGACAGGGCTGATTTCTTAAGTGGGTTTCAAGACTGTTTTTCCGAGTCATTGCCAGGGGAATTACCTCCTGAGAGGCCAGAAGATCATGCCATAGATCTGATTCCTGGTAGTACTCCACCGAATAGACCACCGTATCGTGTTAGTGCAGCCCAACAGGAAGAGATTATGAGTCAGGTACAGGAGCTATTGAATAAGGGGTTGATTCAGCCTAGCTCATCACCCTTTTGCTCACCTGTGCTCTTGGTGCAGAAGAAGGATGGTTCTTGGCGCATGTGTATTGATTACAGGGCGCTGAATAAGAATACCATCAAGAATCGATTCCCCATACCGAGGATCGATGACATCTTGGACCGCTTACAGGGCTCCACAGTTTTTAGTCGTATTGACTTGAAAAGCCGGTATCATCAGATACGCATTAGACCCGAGGATGTGCATAAGACAGCATTCCGAACCACGTTTGGGTTGTATGAGTTCTTGGTTATGCCCTTTGGTTTGACAAATGCGCCTGCCACATTTAACAGAATGATGGACAGGATTTTCAGGCCTCATAGAGAGTTTGTGGGCACATTCTTTGATGATATGATTGTGCATTCACAAACTGAGGAAGAGCATAGAAGGCATTTGGCCATTGTGTTTGCAGAACTCAGAAACCATAGATTGGTGGTTAATGGCAAGAAGAGTGAGTTCTTTTTGCAGGATATACATTTCTTGGGGCATATTGTGTCTGGTCATGGAGTCCGTATGGATCCAGCAAAGGTGGAAGCAATACTTAATTGGCCAGCTTTGAGGACCGTGCATGATGTACGCAGTTTTCTAGGATTGTGTTCCTATTACAGGCGTTACATACGGCACTTTGCTGAAATTGCTTCGCCTCTTCATGCTTTGACGAAGAAAGCAACTCCGTTTAGATGGGCTGATCGGGAAATTACAGCATTCAAAAAGCTCAAAGAAAAGCTTACTTCGGACCCAGTATTGGTGTTACCGGACCTCCGAAAGGCTTTTGTTGTCCAGTGTGATGCATGTGGAAGTAGCATTGGTGCAGTTCTCATGCAAGAGGGACATGTGATAGCCTATGAGAGTAGAGTTTTGCAAGATGCTGAGAAGCATTTACAGGTGTATGAGAAAGAGATGTTGGCTGTAATTCACGCTCTTTCTACATGGAAACACTACTTGCTTGGGGCTGATTTCACTGTGCAGACAGATCATCAGACCTTGCGTTATTTCCTCACGCAGACTAAGCTTTCAGAGAAGCATATGCGTTGGGCAAACTTTTTGTCAATGTTTCACTTCCAGATTGTGCATGTGGAAGGCAAAAAGAATGTAGTGGCAGATGCTTTGTCACGCAAGCCACAGGTCTCTGCAGTTTCACTTGCTTATCATCATGAGCTTGATGAAATGAAAGAGCAGTATGCCCATGATGAGGACTTTGAAAGGTTGTATGATCAGATGTCTGAGGGTCAGCGGCATGAGCATTACACTCTCAGAGATGGGTTTTTATTGATGCATGGCAGACTGTGTGTTACCAGGCCATTGCGACTCAAGGTTATGATTGAAAGTCATGCTCCACCGTATGCAGGTCATAGAGGTATTGATGCCACGGTAAAAGCAGTGGAGACTTTCTTTTATTGGCCAACCTTGAGAAGAGATGTTGATGCCTTTGTGAGGCAATGCATCGTATGTCAGAAGGTAAAGTTTGACCGTCAGAAGACACCAGGGTTATTACAGCCTTTACCTATTCCGGATAGACCTTGGGAGAGCATTGCCATGGATTTTGTATTTGATCTTCCACGGACACAAACAGGAAATGATGGCATCTGGACTATCATATGCAGGTTCAGTAAGCAGGCACATTTCATTCCCGTGAGGAAGACAATTAAAGTGGATCATATGGTGAAGTTGTTCATGGCGAACATCTTCAAGTATCATGGCTTGCCTACGTCTATCATTAGTGACCGTGATCCACGGATGACGAGTTTGTTTTGGAGAGGGTTGTTTGACAACATGGGTACAACTCTCAAGTTTTCATCGTCATTTCATCCACAGACAGATGGTCAGTCAGAAGAGGCTAACTCTACAGTGTTGGATCTTCTAAAATGTTATGTGTCAGAGCACAAGCAACAATGGGAAAAGTTTCTTCCTTTGGTGGAGTTTGCATATAACAACACTGTACATAGCTCGACAGGCAAGGCGCCTTTTGAGATTGTAGGAGGAGGGAAGAAGGTACCACCCATTTTGCATACAAAGGATAAGATCTTTGAGGCTGATCAGTATGTGGAGAGCTTGGATGAAGCTTATCGGAGAGTTAAGTTGGCCCTCCAGAAAACTCAGCAGAAGCAAAAGAAAGCCGCAGACCGTCACAGACGTGATTTGCAGTTTGCATTGGGTGATTGGGTTCTTTTGCGTTTTGAAAAGGCTAGACTCAAGAAGATGAAGGGTAAAGAGCGCTTATTCCCTAAGTTGAGCATGCGATATTATGGGCCTTTTCAGGTTTTGGAAAAGATTGGTGAGGTAACCTATCGTTTGAAGTTACCAGATCACTGGAGGATTCACAATGCTTTTCACGTGAGTCTTCTTAGACCTTTCCGTGGGGATGTGCCTGAGGATGTATCAGATGAGGCTCAGCCGGAAGTTGAGGAACTTGATGAGGTTCTGATTCCAGAGCAGATACTGGCACATAAAGAAAGGAAGGTACGAGGTAAAGTTTCCCGTCGCTATCTTGTGAAGTTCAAGAACTATTCACCGATGGATGCGAAGTGGATGGAGGAAGGTGACTTAACAGATTCACCTCAGGTTTTGCAGCTTTATCTCTATGCCTTTGAGTTAGAGCCGACTCTTATTGTGGCTCATTCAGGTTCAGCAGAGCATGGGTCTGGAGCATTACCTGATGCTCAAGAGGGGGGTAGCACCTCCACTCCCTTGATACAGACAGGCTCAGATGACATCTAGAGGTTGCTTGGTGTAGATTTTATCTCATCCGAAGGTACTGAGGCTGACAGTACATCTGTTTATGGGACTTCTATGATATATGTGTACTAGTCACATGGAGATTTTTGTGGAAATGTATGGTTCACAGTGGTATACAACTTGGACTATTACTATGCCATTCGTTTGTAGTGAATGTTGATACATGTATATGGCTCAGAGAGATTGGGACGCTGATCTTGCCATATTGTATATTTCACTTTGGATATTTTGATGCATCACCAGAATGCAATCGAGGACGCTTGCCATCTTTCAAGAGGGGGGTATGTCATGGCCCTGTGGAAATGGAGCAGGACAAGTGTGGGCATGGTGGTTGCAGGGTCAGAATATTTTATGATTCACATGGGGGGTGCCCGGACAGTGTTTAAGATGTGTGGACATCCCTAGGTGTGAAGGGGGAACATTAAAACATTAAGTTTGAATGTTTATTGAAGTTTGCCCCTAGGCCTTAGTGGCCCTAGGAACTTATTAAGTTGGGGCCCTAGGGATTAAATTAAGGAGGAGTTTTCTCTCTCTTCACTCTCTCTCTTCCCTTTTTGGGGAATCGTGTAGCAAAAGGAGAGGTTCCTTCATGCGCATGATGAACTAGCGTGGAAAAGCTGAAGGAGAAGGAGGCGACTGCTGAAGACCAGCTTGGCTGCTGTTTTTCTGAGCAGAATCAGCCGTACAGCACTGTACGGCCAGTACTGGACTCTCTCTCTCTTTCTCTCTTTCTCTCTTTCTCCTCTGTTGCTGGCGGCGCACTGGACAGCTGCTGGTGGCTGCGCAGAAGACCTGTGCAGGCTGCACAGTTTGTTTTTCAGCAAGTACACCTGGTACGGCTGCCGTACAGTGTACGGGCAGCAAGGTACAGAAGGTACAGTTGCTGCAGAAGTGTTTACAGGTGTTGGACAGACCTGTGTATGCTGATTCAGGCTGGTACAAAAGTGGACAGCAGGCTGTTTATGCAAGTACAACGCCTGGCACGTATCCCGAGGCGGTACAGTCGGGTACTGTGCTGATTTTCAGATCTGTACTTTACAAGGACAGCATAGGAGTGAGCATCAGGAGGAAGATACAGGCAAGTGCCAGCACACGTGTGAAGCACGATTGTGGATTCAAGTGCCTGCAGGCACAGATTAGTGCTGTTGCTTCCTCCAGAGTTGTTTCACGAGCTGAACTTGGTAAGCCTTGACTCTGTTCATCTATCTCTCTTTCTGTTGCTTGATGTCTGCTACAGGTATGTGTTATCTGGCTCCTTGTGAGAGGAGGAGTATGGCAGATTGACAAGAGATTAAGACAGGGATTGAACAGCATATGTGTGTTTGAGCTGAGAAGATTTATCATGCTTTTGAGTTATGCCAGATGTATGCCCATGGCTGGCCTGCTTTGTGAACTTGGCTGATCAGAGGGAGGCACAGTGTGTTGCTTGAGGACACAGATCTGTGTGCATAGATCCTCTGTGCTGAGAAGGATTTGTGGGCAGTCAGATTGGACTTACAGGTGTAAACTCTCGGCTGGTTTTTGTGTTGTACTCAGCCATACATATTATTTTAATGGAATAAAGAAATACCGCAAGGGGCGCCAAGCTTTGGGGCCAACAGGTGTCGTTGTGTTTTCAGATTTGGGCACTCTAGCTCCAATCTGTGTTTTGTTTATCATCTAGACTACAAGTGGACGGGTGTTAGCTCTTACCGCACTCTGGTTTTCTATCAGAGGCCGGTTTCAAGGTTCCGTTGCCGGGACCAATCATCAACTTTCTGAAGGGGGTGAGCTCGTGGTTGCTTTGAAGAAAGCCATCGCTGAAAATTCAGCAATCATGTCTGATACAGAGGAAGAGTACTTCTATCATGAAGAAGAAGAGCAAGAGACTTCTCCTGAAAGAGATGTATCTGAGGATATTTTTGCAGGAGAACAGGCTGCAGATGTTGAGCCTTATGAGGATGTAACACAGCCAGAAGATGTGCATGGTAAAGAGGATGATGATGCTCGGTTCAAAGATCGCTTGGCTAGTGTTATGGATACTTTTATGCAGCTCACACAGAGTGAGAGATTTGCTGAATTTTTGAGATCTCGCTCAGAGCCCCGCACAGAGCCCCAGAAAAAGAAGAAGAAGGTTCGATCAAAGAATCTTTCTCAGGGTCATAGTGGTACCACTCCACACTGCACAGGATCCATCTCCTGCACAGTTTCCGAACATGCAGCATGCTTTTGGTGCAAACCCACAGAGTTCCTTCTATGGACAGCCACCTATTCCTCAGCAGAACATGCATCCAGGTTACTTTGGTGGTGGCTCGGTGTTTCAATCCATGACTGGGGGTTATCCTCAGGGAGGTATGGGTATGTATGGGCCTTTTGGAGCCAATTTTCAGCCTGGCATGCAAGGGAATATGTATGGTGGTATGCAGTCCGGTATGCAAGGAAATGTGTTTGGAAGCATGCAACCTGGGATGCAAGGCAATATGTTTGGTGGCATGCAGCCAGGTATGCAGCATGGAATGTATGGAAACATGGCTGGGATGTATGGTATGCTTGGTGTTGGAATGGAAAATGTTGACCCAATGATGGGTATGAATGTTGGGGGCAGCAATCTCACAAAACCACTTCCATATGATAATTTAACGCCTATGGGCAAGGCGAAGGATTACAAGGAAGGGGGAGCTGCAGTGAAGTTTGACACTTTCAGTGGGGCCAAGGATAAATTGAAGGCACTTACCTTTTTACAGCAGTTTGATGCTGCTTTTTCTGGTGGGAACTACACAGAGTCCTCGAAGGTGAGGAAAGCTGCTACTTTTCTCAAGGGCAATGCTTTGCAGTGGTGGTCTACTCTTCTTTTGCAGGGCATAGCACCCACCACATGGGTTCAATTCAAACAGGTTTTCTCTTCCGTATGGCTCACATCTACATTTGAGGTGGATGTTATGACAGCATGGCACAAGCTGGATGCTTCAAAGTGTGATAGTTTGGAGGATTATAACAAGAAGTTTTGGGAAGCTCTACTCCCAGTGACTTCTTATCGTGCCGTGCCATTATCTGAGCAGGTAGAGAAGTATTGTTGTGGGCTGCCCAAGGAGGTACGAGATTATTGTATAAAGACAAGAGTAACGAACATGTCACAGATGATTGAAAATGCTATGACAGCTAATGCATTACTCACAGGTGGTTCATCTGGATTTAAAGGCAGTAAGAAGTTGGGCAAGAAAGCTGAAAAATTTGGGCATGCTTCTCGTGATGCTAAAGGGTCTTCAGAGACAAAGTATAAGAAGTTGCCAATGCCCAAAAGGACTTCTGAGGAAAGACAGGCTTTGAGAGATGCTCAAAAGTGTTTTTACTGTACTGAAGAGGGGCATATGTCATTCAATTGTCCCAAGAGAACGTCCAAAAAGGACCCTGACAATAAAGGAGAGCCCAAGCCAAAGAAACCAAAGCCTTCTGCAGGTTTAGTTCCTGATCTTGTGGGGGAGCAGCTAAGTGGTGAAGCTACAGAGTTGTGCAGGGCATGGGGCAAAGTGAGAGATCAGAATGCTTTGATCTTCTTTGACACAGGTGCTAGAGCCAACTTCATTTCACCAGATTTGGCTGGCCGATTGGGGATTCGCGCAGAGGAGATGGGGCCGTTACATGAGGCAAATATGGCTTGTCCAGGGTATGCAGAACCCGTTACTCCTATTATTGGGAAGCTTCGGCTTCATTTGCAGGGTTATGTGGACAGTGAGGAGTTCTTCATCATGCCTTTGGATGGCTGTGATGTTTTGTTGGGGATGCCATGGTGCCACAGGGTACATGCGGTGGTGGATACTTACAATAGGAAAATTACTCTGACTCATAGAGGGAAAGAGCATGTATTGGATGTAAAACTCAAAGGGGAATCTGTTCCTATTGTATCCGCTTCGGCGATTTCATCAGTAATGAAAAAGCATCTTTCCGCGTACTTGATTTATGTAAAGGATGCACAAGATGATGAGTCTAAGTCTAATTTGTCAATGTTAGATAAGGACAGGGCTGATTTCTTAAGTGGGTTTCAAGACTGTTTTTCCGAGTCATTGCCAGGGGAATTACCTCCTGAGAGGCCAGAAGATCATGCCATAGATCTGATTCCTGGTAGTACTCCACCGAATAGACCACCGTATCGTGTTAGTGCAGCCCAACAGGAAGAGATTATGAGTCAGGTACAGGAGCTATTGAATAAGGGGTTGATTCAGCCTAGCTCATCACCCTTTTGCTCACCTGTGCTCTTGGTGCAGAAGAAGGATGGTTCTTGGCGCATGTGTATTGATTACAGGGCGCTGAATAAGAATACCATCAAGAATCGATTCCCCATACCGAGGATCGATGACATCTTGGACCGCTTACAGGGCTCCACAGTTTTTAGTCGTATTGACTTGAAAAGCGGGTATCATCAGATACGCATTAGACCCGAGGATGTGCATAAGACAGCATTCCGAACCACGTTTGGGTTGTATGAGTTCTTGGTTATGCCCTTTGGTTTGACAAATGCGCCTGCCACATTTAACAGAATGATGGACAGGATTTTCAGGCCTCATAGAGAGTTTGTGGGCACATTCTTTGATGATATGATTGTGCATTCACAAACTGAGGAAGAGCATAGAAGGCATTTGGCCATTGTGTTTGCAGAACTCAGAAACCATAGATTGGTGGTTAATGGCAAGAAGAGTGAGTTCTTTTTGCAGGATATACATTTCTTGGGGCATATTGTGTCTGGTCATGGAGTCCGTATGGATCCAGCAAAGGTGGAAGCAATACTTAATTGGCCAGCTTTGAGGACCGTGCATGATGTACGCAGTTTTCTAGGATTGTGTTCCTATTACAGGCGTTACATACGGCACTTTGCTGAAATTGCTTCGCCTCTTCATGCTTTGACGAAGAAAGCAACTCCGTTTAGATGGGCTGATCGGGAAATTACAGCATTCAAAAAGCTCAAAGAAAAGCTTACTTCGGACCCAGTATTGGTGTTACCGGACCTCCGAAAGGCTTTTGTTGTCCAGTGTGATGCATGTGGAAGTAGCATTGGTGCAGTTCTCATGCAAGAGGGACATGTGATAGCCTATGAGAGTAGAGTTTTGCAAGATGCTGAGAAGCATTTACAGGTGTATGAGAAAGAGATGTTGGCTGTAATTCACGCTCTTTCTACATGGAAACACTACTTGCTTGGGGCTGATTTCACTGTGCAGACAGATCATCAGACCTTGCGTTATTTCCTCACGCAGACTAAGCTTTCAGAGAAGCATATGTGTTGGGCAAACTTTTTGTCAATGTTTCACTTCCAGATTGTGCATGTGGAAGGCAAAAAGAATGTAGTGGCAGATGCTTTGTCACGCAAGCCACAGGTCTCTGCAGTTTCACTTGCTTATCATCATGAGCTTGATGAAATGAAAGAGCAGTATGCCCATGATGAGGACTTTGAAAGGTTGTATGATCAGATGTCTGAGGGTCAGCGGCATGAGCATTACACTCTCAGAGATGGGTTTTTATTGATGCATGGCAGACTGTGTGTTACCAGGCCATTGCGACTCAAGGTTATGATTGAAAGTCATGCTCCACCGTATGCAGGTCATAGAGGTATTGATGCCACGGTAAAAGCAGTGGAGACTTTCTTTTATTGGCCAACCTTGAGAAGAGATGTTGATGCCTTTGTGAGGCAATGCATCGTATGTCAGAAGGTAAAGTTTGACCGTCAGAAGACACCAGGGTTATTACAGCCTTTACCTATTCCGGATAGACCTTGGGAGAGCATTGCCATGGATTTTGTATTTGATCTTCCACGGACACAAACAGGAAATGATGGCATCTGGACTATCATATGCAGGTTCAGTAAGCAGGCACATTTCATTCCCGTGAGGAAGACAATTAAAGTGGATCATATGGTGAAGTTGTTCATGGCGAACATCTTCAAGTATCATGGCTTGCCTACGTCTATCATTAGTGACCGTGATCCACGGATGACGAGTTTGTTTTGGAGAGGGTTGTTTGACAACATGGGTACAACTCTCAAGTTTTCATCGTCATTTCATCCACAGACAGATGGTCAGTCAGAAGAGGCTAACTCTACAGTGTTGGATCTTCTAAAATGTTATGTGTCAGAGCACAAGCAACAATGGGAAAAGTTTCTTCCTTTGGTGGAGTTTGCATATAACAACACTGTACATAGCTCGACAGGCAAGGCGCCTTTTGAGATTGTAGGAGGAGGGAAGAAGGTACCACCCATTTTGCATACAAAGGATAAGATCTTTGAGGCTGATCAGTATGTGGAGAGCTTGGATGAAGCTTATCGGAGAGTTAAGTTGGCCCTCCAGAAAACTCAGCAGAAGCAAAAGAAAGCCGCAGACCGTCACAGACGTGATTTGCAGTTTGCATTGGGTGATTGGGTTCTTTTGCGTTTTGAAAAGGCTAGACTCAAGAAGATGAAGGGTAAAGAGCGCTTATTCCCTAAGTTGAGCATGCGATATTATGGGCCTTTTCAGGTTTTGGAAAAGATTGGTGAGGTAACCTATCGTTTGAAGTTACCAGATCACTGGAGGATTCACAATGCTTTTCACGTGAGTCTTCTTAGACCTTTCCGTGGGGATGTGCCTGAGGATGTATCAGATGAGGCTCAGCCGGAAGTTGAGGAACTTGATGAGGTTCTGATTCCAGAGCAGATACTGGCACATAAAGAAAGGAAGGTACGAGGTAAAGTTTCCCGTCGCTATCTTGTGAAGTTCAAGAACTATTCACCGATGGATGCGAAGTGGATGGAGGAAGGTGACTTAACAGATTCACCTCAGGTTTTGCAGCTTTATCTCTATGCCTTTGAGTTAGAGCCGACTCTTATTGTGGCTCATTCAGGTTCAGCAGAGCATGGGTCTGGAGCATTACCTGATGCTCAAGAGGGGGGTAGCACCTCCACTCCCTTGATACAGACAGGCTCAGATGACATCTAGAGGTTGCTTGGTGTAGATTTTATCTCATCCGAAGGTACTGAGGCTGACAGTACATCTGTTTATGGGACTTCTATGATATATGTGTACTAGTCACATGGAGATTTTTGTGGAAATGTATGGTTCACAGTGGTATACAACTTGGACTATTACTATGCCATTCGTTTGTAGTGAATGTTGATACATGTATATGGCTCAGAGAGATTGGGACGCTGATCTTGCCATATTGTATATTTCACTTTGGATATTTTGATGCATCACCAGAATGCAATCGAGGACGCTTGCCATCTTTCAAGAGGGGGGTATGTCATGGCCCTGTGGAAATGGAGCAGGACAAGTGTGGGCATGGTGGTTGCAGGGTCAGAATATTTTATGATTCACATGGGGGGTGCCCGGACAGTGTTTAAGATGTGTGGACATCCCTAGGTGTGAAGGGGGAACATTAAAACATTAAGTTTGAATGTTTATTGAAGTTTGCCCCTAGGCCTTAGTGGCCCTAGGAACTTATTAAGTTGGGGCCCTAGGGATTAAATTAAGAAGGAGTTTTCTCTCTCTTCACTCTCTCTCTTCCCTTTTTGGGGAATCGTGTAGCAAAAGGAGAGGTTCCTTCATGCGCATGATGAACTAGCGTGGAAAAGCTGAAGGAGAAGGAGGCGACTGCTGAAGACCAGCTTGGCTGCTGTTTTTCTGAGCAGAATCAGCCGTACAGCACTGTACGGCCAGTACTGGACTCTCTCTCTCTTTCTCTCTTTCTCTCTTTCTCCTCTGTTGCTGGCGGCGCACTGGACAGCTGCTGGTGGCTGCGCAGAAGACCTGTGCAGGCTGCACAGTTTGTTTTTCAGCAAGTACACCTGGTACGGCTGCCGTACAGTGTACGGGCAGCAAGGTACAGAAGGTACAGTTGCTGCAGAAGTGTTTACAGGTGTTGGACAGACCTGTGTATGCTGATTCAGGCTGGTACAAAAGTGGACAGCAGGCTGTTTATGCAAGTACAACGCCTGGCACGTATCCCGAGGCGGTACAGTCGGGTACTGTGCTGATTTTCAGATCTGTACTTTACAAGGACAGCATAGGAGTGAGCATCAGGAGGAAGATACAGGCAAGTGCCAGCACACGTGTGAAGCACGATTGTGGATTCAAGTGCCTGCAGGCACAGATTAGTGCTGTTGCTTCCTCCAGAGTTGTTTCACGAGCTGAACTTGGTAAGCCTTGACTCTGTTCATCTATCTCTCTTTCTGTTGCTTGATGTCTGCTACAGGTATGTGTTATCTGGCTCCTTGTGAGAGGAGGAGTATGGCAGATTGACAAGAGATTAAGACAGGGATTGAACAGCATATGTGTGTTTGAGCTGAGAAGATTTATCATGCTTTTGAGTTATGCCAGATGTATGCCCATGGCTGGCCTGCTTTGTGAACTTGGCTGATCAGAGGGAGGCACAGTGTGTTGCTTGAGGACACAGATCTGTGTGCATAGATCCTCTGTGCTGAGAAGGATTTGTGGGCAGTCAGATTGGACTTACAGGTGTAAACTCTCGGCTGGTTTTTGTGTTGTACTCAGCCATACATATTATTTTAATGGAATAAAGAAATACCGCAAGGGGCGCCAAGCTTTGGGGCCAACAGGTGTCGTTGTGTTTTCAGATTTGGGCACTCTAGCTCCAATCTGTGTTTTGTTTATCATCTAGACTACAAGTGGACGGGTGTTAGCTCTTACCGCACTCTGGTTTTCTATCAGAGGCCGGTTTCAGGTTGTGTTTTTTCACTTGGGTCTGGAGCCATTTCATGGAGCAATAAAAACCAACCTATTGTGGCGCTTTCCTCTATAGAGGTAGAGTATCGTGCAGTTTGTTATGCTGCATGTGAGGCAATTTGGTTTTGCAGAGATTATTGGAGGAGTTTGGTTGTCCTCCTACCGGATCTACTCTTCTTTGGTGTGATAATCAGAGTTGCATCGCCATCGCCAAAAACCCTCTGTTTCATGCTCGTACGAAACACATTGAGATACAGTATCACTATGTTCATGAACGGGTTCTCGCTAGAGATTTGCGTTTGGAGAATTGTCCTTCGACGGAGAATGCAGCAGATTTGTTCACCAAGCCGATTTCTCGGGCTTCCTTGGCTCCTCATCTTCGGCTTCTCGGAGTATGTTCAGCATCTGGTGCTGAGAGGTGGTGTAAGCACATTCATCCCCAGTTTCTGATCATATTTGGTGTCCCCTTTTGGTCCCTTTTCATGGCCCTTGGTTGTGGGCCGGCCACCCTATTTTTGTACATTTTTTTGGGATTTTTCCAATGTCGAGTACCTTTTTCCCAGTCGGCCAACAGACGCATGTCCAGTCGGCCAGGTTCTCATGTCCAATTGGCTAGCCCCTCTTACCTATAAATAGGTGGGCTGCCTCCCACTTTTCTCATAGTCTAGTCTCTCTTTTAGCTCCCTCACTTATGAGACACTTCATGTCTCTTGCTTGGGACTATCACTTCAGTATATTCATCATAGTTGCTTCATATCTCTCTCTCTCTTGCACTCTCTGCTTAGCACACTCTAGTGCTTGTTTGCTTCCACTCTGTGCACTCATTCACTCGAGACCTATCCAAAAGGGCTACCCAACAGCCTGACCAAGAGCCTGCCGTGGATCTTGCATGTGGGCTGACTTCCTGCTTTCCAGCACACATCTGTACAAACGTCAACTTTGAGTGGGTTATGCATGAATGACTGCCAAGACTTACCCTAGGTTACCTCGATGGAAACTAAGACTTGTCCTTGGACAACCGCTCACAAAGTGTGCGGATCACTAACCCCAAAACCTGCACTTTCTGGTAATGTCATATCACAGTGTGGAGTACGTGCATGTGAACAAGGGATTGCAAGGATGGTGAGATTAATGTGTGAAAGTATATTAGGGAGTTCAATGAACACAATTACAACACAACTACCTACAAGGCACGCATCGTTGGCTACAAGAAAGATGGTTTGCACTCAAACTGGAGTACACGGTTTCGCTCATCACACATGGAATACACACATGTACCATCTCACGAGGGAGAAGATCACCATGAAATCTTGCTCGAGTAAGAAGGTGATTTCATGATTATTAGTTGTTGCAATTAGGGCTTATAATTGTCACTTGGCCCCTCTTCACACTCACTTGTTCACTTGGCCCCCACATTCGGTCATGCCCATACAAATCAAGAAGCTATAAAGAAATATGTTTCTCGCTACGTACTCAAACAACTCTCCTTCCACCTATGTCTGCTCCTCGTGGGTGTGAAGGCCACAATAGAAGGGGAAAGAGCCATCGGGTACCTGGAAGGAATCACGAAGGAAAAACTCAAACTGTTCCACTTCAAAAACGGAAATCTAGTAACTCCCAAAACCACCACCCCATAAAGTATGAAGGCGAAGGATTAACACCTTGCGCGATGAGGTAAGGGTTTGGTGGGGCATCACAAAATATCCTATAGAAGTAAACCAAGCTTCGCCATTGGCCTATGCTATAATAACATAATGTCTGTCAATGCCTGCTTTTCTCGTGTAAGTTCCTTCTCATGCACATATGCCTGGGGGTGCCACAAGAAACAAGTGCTCCTATCATGACCACAACTTCCGAGCCCAAATGCCTATCTCAATCTCAAGTGGGCATCTAATGGTCATGCTACTCCTTGGCCATGGATACGGGGAGAAAGTGTCACATGCAATCTGCACTGTAGTGCATGGTGACAAGCTGGCTCTTCATCATCACTGCAACATTGTACAGTATTGGTACCTTTTAGGATAATATTTGTCGTACGCCGTGACCTCATTGTAATCCTCAGTCCAAGATAAGTCAAGCACGAGCTAGGTAGGTCATTCTCAACCTTAGCAGTCAGTCAGTCAATTTCCCTTAACCCACTTGAAGAGACGCATTCATGCATGTAGAGTCAGTAGAAACCTTAGAGTTTGCATTAGAAAGCACTATGCATATTGCATATCATTCATCCATTGCATATAGTTCATTGCAGAAGCCTTGAAATAGCATCTGGCAGCCTTAGAATATTTATTAGGATTTATCTGGCATTTTTTCCATAATTTCCAGCATGTAATATCATTTATTTAGCATGCATCAGTCGTGGAGAATAAAATAGCTACAGTCAGCCAACCGACCAGCCTCATATAAATAGGATTGCCTTAGCACCATTCATTCACATCATATCATATCAGCATTCAGCAATCAAGTCTCCAGCGTTGGAGCCTTCAGCCTAAGGAGCATCAACGATTAAAGATTCAGCACCTAGAGCACTTCAGCCTTCAGCGTTTTCAGCCAACGTTTCATCCTTCAGCCACTAGGAGCATCAACACATGTGCTTTCAGCATCCATCATCAAACGCAGCAGTTTTCAGCATTCAGCCATCAGTAAACATTGCGTTCTCTGCATACAAACAGTTTTCAACATTCATCTCTTCATCGTTTCGCTACAGCCAATTGGTGAAGGTAAAACTCAGCATTCATATTCATTTACAGCATTCATACATAGCCTAGAACAGTCCCAAACAGCCCCTATCTCAGCCTCAGATTTCCAGCCCTTCCTCATTCCATTGGGAAGAGTGCATAGGCTCGAGATTGGACATCATTGGTGCTTCTACAACCGTGTACAGTTCAGCCCGACTCTTGGTCTTCAGATATCTTGCGTTTGGCTTATCAAATACTATTTCAATAACGGGATAGGAGGCCCTTCAGTGGGTAATTCGGGACCCCATACGGTGTATGGTTTCAATCTCTCTCTCTCAAATCTCTTAAAGTTTGAAATCTTAAAGTGGATTGCTAAACTCGCGAAACTCAGGATACAAAAGACGGTGTGAGCATTTGTGTGACAAGATCCTCAATTACAAATACTTCCGCTGCATGTTACATTGGTATCATATTCAGCTTGTCCACACACCGTATCCTAGCGTGAGGGCATCCTTGGATGGTCAGCTTGCGTTCCAGCACGACCACCGACATCAACATCATGTCTACAGAGGAGAGTACCCATCAACCGGAAGAAGTCTCCCCCGAAGGAGACCTTGCTCTTCCGACTACAGCAAACACCATAGCTCTACTTAGAGCTCAGAACCAACTTCTCATGGAGCGTCTCCAACTCTTGGAGGCAAGAGCAGCACGTCCTTCTCCGCATCCAGCAGTCCCCGACTACATCTCCCTCTTCTTTCAGATGGAACAACAAAGAAGAGAAGACGAGGCCAAACGGAGAGAAGAAAAAGCAGGAGCAAAAGCAAGAAAACAACAAGAAAAAGCAAATAGACGAGACTATGAGGAAGCCCAACGCAGGATTGAATAAGACCGTATTCAAGCTGAACTCGCCACTCAAGAGCACCAACGAGAGCTCGATCGAGAACGTATGTTACTCGAGCACCAACGGGAAAAGGAGGCCATGCATCTTAGATACCAGCATCTCTCTTCAGCTTCCAGAGCCTCAAGTGCCACGAGCCAACAGTCCGCAACATCGACTACCGTCATTTGAAGTCAACCAAATTTTAGTAAGTATGATGGTAAGTGTTATCATTTAGCAGATAATCAATTTATTCATCAATTTACTGCTCATTTTCCATTAGCTAGGATCACAGATCCTTAGGATAGAGTCCACGTAACGACTCCCCAACTTACAAGTGAGGCAATCACTTGGTGGCAGCATTGGTCTAGTCTTCATACAGACCAAACCACAGGTGTCACAGCTTTTAGCTGGGATACATTTGTTCATGACCTCAAGACTAGATTCCTCCCGCCCCAGTATATGACCGATCTGGCAGATGTGTTCTATGAACTCAGACAGAACGGGTCTCCAGTGCTTCAGTTTTTCGAAAAAGTTATTACTTTAGCACAACAGTTAGGACTATCTGCGCAGGCCAAGATGAAGCAATTCTTTCATGGATTGGATCCCAATATCCAATTCACAGTTAATAACTTTGAACCCAATACATATGACCGGGCTTTGTCTCTCAAAATGAAGAAATGAAGATGAACGGGGAGGCAAGCCCAAGCAATCATCGCAGTTCAGTACCAAACCCCCGAGGAAGAGTAATTCATCTTCTACAGACACTAAGACAAACAACAATCCTAGCTCTAGTTCAGGGGGTAAGGAATCCAAGCCTAAGAAAACCCCTGAGAGAAAAAGGCTAAAGCAAGCATCATTGGAGGCTATCTTTCTCCAGAAGAGCAAAGACAGTATCAGTCAAAAAACCAATGTTTTTTCTATCATACGATTGGGCGGAGCAAGCCTCCAAAGAGCCTTCTGCCATAGTTGCCGCAATATCTCCCGCTCCTCCAGACCCGCCTACTACCACCAATGCGATTTAGATCTTACCTTCTATGCATCCCATGCCATCCGTGATACTTGATGCTAAGGAGGAGGGTGAGGCGACAACCACACAGAAAAGCCTGATCCGAGCTTATGGCTCTACCAAGGGCCACCAGTTCATAATCCTTTTTGACATGGGCAGTTCTAAGAACACCATCTCTCCCCAATTGGCTACCAACATGAGTTGTACCTTAGTGCCCTATCATTTGGTAGTAGACAAGTTAACACCTGGTGTCCACGCCCGCATATCTCGACGGGCACAGTAGTTTTCTTTTCAGGTTCTAAAGGTCTCATTCCATCGAGATTTCATTCTCTCCTCTTTTGGGATGTGACATGATCTTAGGAATCCAGTGGTTTCGTCAGTATGAACCTATTCCCAATCGGGAGCAAGACACCTTTATTATCTCTAAAGGTTTTCCTGAGCCTGTCGTGATTCAGGGGGATAGGAGCATTCTTGGCATTCCTATGATTTCTCATCTCCAAGCCCGACGAGCTATCCGCAAGGGAGCGGAAGGAGCATTGATTTACGCTCAAACAACTTCTATCTCATCGATAACCGCTGTCTCGTCTTCTTTAGCCACTCAGTTGGCAGATCTCCTTTCTCATTCAGACACTTTTAAGGATGATATCCCACCCTCTCGTCCTGTAGCTCATCATCTCGATTTGGTCCCTAGGGCAGAACCTCCTAGCAAGTTTCCCTCTTGTCTTTCCAAGACTTTCAAGGGCAAGCTAGAACAACAGTCAGTTCTCACACATTTGAAACCTGTTCCTTATGGACGCATTTTCACAGTCATCACAGACCACATAGCACTTAAGTGGCTCCCGACGATGCCAAGTGCCCAGTGGAGTCATCAGCACACTAGACAGGGTCAGCTCTTCCACCAGGCCCTTCAGTGGGTAATTCGGGACCCCATACGGTGTTCAGTTTCCATCTCTCTCTCTCTCTCTCTCTCTCTCTCTCTCTCTCTCTCTCAAATCTCTTAAAGTTTGAAGTCTTAAAGTGGATTGCTAAACTCGCAAAACTCAAGATACAGAAGACGGTGTGAGCATTTGTGTGACAGGATCCTCAATTACGAATACTTCCGCTGCATGTTACAGAAAGGGTTTGTTCTGGTACAAGGGCATAATAAAATGCATGCTGATTCTGAATGTTCAAGAAAGTAAAAGGGGAAATCATCAGGTGACAATGGTAGCTGCTGAGGGTGGGGACTCTATTGCCTATCCAAGGGCGCTGCTCGAGCCCTAGAAGCGTCGGAAGGAACTTCTTGGGGAGCTCCGAGACCGGGAAACATGCCAGCCCAACGAAGGGGTCCTACTCAGGCGAGGCAGGCGAGGAGGCTCCTAGCACCCCCTTCTTTGCTTGCACTGCACGGCTGGGCAATAAGACTCAACTGCCACAGGTCGAGGAGGAGAGAAGCCATGTTGCCAACACCCCAAGAAAATCTGTGCCTCCCGATCAAGAATTGGTCTCCATGCAAGAACACTCTTGGCAAGGGCAACCGTGTCAAACTCTAGCCCGGTGTACCCTTTGCCCAAGAACTGGATGTCGGTTATCCGGCCTTGGTCACCTACCAAGGCTACCTGCAAGAGGTCGCGAAACTGCCCTCTCACCACACGACTACCGGCAAGCTTGCAGATAAGTGTATGGGCCTTAACGTCAGTGATTGAGGCCCAAGGGGAAAGGACCAGATGCGGCTTAGCAGTGGCAATAAAATACAACCCACAAACTGCTGCACAAAGAAAAAGGACGGCAAGGGATGAATGCCCTGTGCGATGAGGGAACTGTGGGTCAAGCAGGGAAGCAGAGAATACAGCAATGAGGGCGGAGGGTGTGAAGAGGCAGGGGTTGAGGGCAGCAGGAAGTGTAAAGGCACAAAGGGTGGGTCGGGCGCGAAAGAGGCGGGGGTTGAGAGCGGCAGGAAGCGTGAAAGCACGAATGGTGGGTCGGGGGGAAGTGGAGAATACCATGATGAGGGCAGAGGGAGGAGGCGGGGGTGAGGACCACAAGAAGCACGAAGGTGCGCGAAGATGAGGGCGGCAGGAAGCACGGCGAAGGAGGGGGGGGGTGTGGTTGGGTCTCTCAGCACCAATGGCTTCTCAAACACTTTAACTTCAGAGGCTCAAGTACACCAGATTTGGATTCATAATGACATACGCAAAAACAAGAAAGCAGGTACATATCCAAAAATAAGTCAACAAAATGAGCTATGTCATGCCACCACCAAGTGAGCTTTTTTATTTTTAGGATGGATTTGATTAAGCTTGCGATTACAACTTAATATAAACCCAGAGAATACCTTCAATTGCTCGATCATCCCATTTCTGGGAACGAGCTTCCATTCCACCACTGATACCACCTGTCATTGTACCAGACTTCGATAGCAAAATTCCATCAAGAGTCACCACTGCATCCCATATTAAGATGAGTCATGACTACTCATTGATACACAGAGTACATTAGAGACTTCAGCATCCAGTTCACGATAAAAATCACCTTTGTAGCGTTCATGTCCCCATGCTAAAGCTTTTGCTTCTTCCAGAATATCACACACCAGTGTATTGCCCACAGCATAGAGTACTGCCTTTTCCAAGGCAGGGTCAAATGTACTAGGGTTAAGTTATAACAATGTGACACTTCAAAAGTAAAACCTCACATGTGATGGCATTTTTTTAGAAAAGCCTAGACATGGCATTCCAATCTTATGGATATTGAATAACATCGTACACCAATTTGGCTGTGCCTCCGAGGGTGCGCAATTTCTCATGGATAGGCTTGACTCGAGCTGATTGAAGAGGGATGAATGTCTGTGGTGGAAGGCGCTGTTCCTTCAAATACTGCATTCAAGAACACAAGGAAGAAGCCTCTTGCTTAAACATGGCAAGCTTTTTAAAAGGTCTGAGCTCACTCTGGTAAATATCATGCACAGATTTTTGTGCAAGTGGAGTGTAAATGCAATGGACAAAATGAAGCTAGTAAAAATATTATCAGACCACATGCCTTGATACATTCTTTGCCAGTGTGTTCATCCTCAACAACCACAGCATCCATGAACTTCCCCATGGCTACCGTAATAGCAAGATTATACTTCTTTTGTATTGGACGACAAAGATCTGTCATCCGGCCATGCACCCCTGCAAACAGACGCTTCAGGCTCTCTACAGCTTCAGACAACTTTGCGTCCCGCTCACTCTCTCGCCTATCTGCTTTGACTTCACGTAGCTGGTTTTCTATCTCCTCAACCTTGGCTTTTAGATTATCATACTTTGTCCTGTCCACCAAAAGAAATGTCAGTGTGAGTTAACGGTATCCTTCTAGCCAGAAAAAGACTCCTTTCAAAGGCATGGAAGTTGCTACGATGCTAGTAAACTCAAGAAGAATTACCTTGATTTGCGATATTTATCTTGCATTTGACCAAACTCCGCTCGAGCCTGTGAAAGGTCCTCTTTGTTCTTTGTGACAGATTCAAGTAATCTTTTCATTCGTGTTTGCATTTGTTCTTCTTGAGATGTTAATTCCTGATCTCTACTTCGAAGTTGCTGAAGATTCTCTTCCAGGTTTTTAAGTGCCTCCTCATCAGCTTGCTGTTGCCGATCAAGCACTTCCTTGTCCTGTTTCAACCTTGCAGTTTTGGTGCCCGCCTCCTCCTTGCTGAATTTTAGAAATACTGAGAATTGTGAACATCCTTCCTTAATCCAGTGAAACAAAATAACATACATTCAATTCACACATCAATTTTTTCAGGAGCATCGAAATCTTCCAGCCAGTAAGCAATTTTTTAATGTTTCACTCATTCCACCCACCCATCACTCTTTTCAGTTCTTGATGCTTGCAGATGGCAGCAAACCTTTCAATCCTTCTATATTACCAATGAAAAGTTCAGGTGCTATAAACAAATCTTCATAAATAAACCACCATACTGAGTTTCTACAGGGACTCAGCCATAATAAAGGCTAGCACTACACAACACACACACACACACACAATAACTGGCCAGAAATCCACAGGTAAATAAATGTTTATGATAATGCTCTACGCATAAAAATAAATATAGGCAGACACCTTACATTCTATGATATTCCTGCAGCTGACTCTCTGCTAACTGTAGCTTCCCAGATCCTTCAATGCCTTGTTCATTCAGTTCATTCAGAGCTGCAGTCACATCCTGCAGCTCCCTTTGGAGTTTTGCAATTTCCTTTCCTTGCTTCTTTTGCTCTTCCTTCTTCTTCTCCAAATCCTTTTCGCTAGTTTTTATCTTCTGTGTAATGCGTAATCTCTCTTCTTTCAGCTTCAAGATTTCAGGATGCTGTAAGCCACACAAATATATCAAAACCCAAGCTAACCAGGTGAGTATTGCCTATTGAAAATGCCTTAGGGTACTTTAGATATGGAGCAGACCAAAGAGATATGTACCATCTAGGACCATGACCCAAATCAAGGCTGATATGAAAGCTCTAAACTCTTGCAAACTTGCCTTTTTGTCCAGTTCAGCCTTCTGCTTTGCAATTCTCTTGTCACAAAGTAGTGCTTCCTTGGTAAATACTGACTGCTCTTTCTTCTTTCCTCTCACTTCAAGCTCTAGCTGCTCTTGAGCCAAGTTAACCTCCTCAAGGTTTATCTTATCAACTTCCAACTCTGCTTGAATTTTCTCAATATCCTTTTCTATGTTGTACATTTGCCAAAGAGAATACTCGGTCTTTAGTGATTTCTGTAGAAAGCCACGGACAAATCATGTTAGACTTTTAGAAGAAGAAGAGATCTTGCAGGATGCAGGGAGGTTATCACAAACAGTTTTGCATTAAACTTTCAAGCTTTCATATTACAGAACTGAATACAAGCATCACAAGTTCCAAATCACGCACACGGAGCACCACCTACTGTTACAATCTGCACACATTGCTTTCCTATAAATAAAGCAAAGCTGATTCCTGCTGGCCTTAGAAGTTCCACAAGCTTGACATAAATAATCATGCCATTTCAATTCATGGTACTTCATGAACTTCTAAATTTCCTAGCTCACCCTGCAGTCGAAGGTGCTTTTCACATCCAACTATCCATCAAAGAGTATTCATAAACATACCAGCTCACCCTGCAGTCGAAGGTGCTTTTCTGCTTCTTCTTTCTGCTCTTTCTTTTGCTTTCTCTCTGCAGCTACAGATCTCTTTTTTTGGTAAGCAAACGCTGACTTCTCCTCTGCACGCGATTTCTGTACTTCCAACTCTTCATAGTCTTTCTTACACTCCTCTGAACCAGATATCTGCTCAAAAAGGGCTGTGAGCTCTTTTGGGTTCTTGGAGGCTATTGATTCAACGTCACCCTGTCAAAGGAAGCAAAAACCTTTCACTGCTCCAAACTATCAACGTGCCCCAAGTTTGTCACTATGATTTAAAGACAACAAATTCACTCAGCTTTCATATGGAAATAAATGTACTTGGCTCTTCATATGTTACATTAGGCATGAGGCCACGCTTTCTGTAGGACTTATCAAGATGCGTACCTTCATGTGTGGTTCAGTTTAAAATACAACTAGAAGCAAGCAAAGCAAGCCTTGGAAAGAAAAAAAATCTTTGCAAAAAGGAGTGACACAAAGACCAAGCAAGACACAAGATCCCCAAAAAGTAACTTCTTTGATTACATTCCTACATTTTTCAATTCAGCAATTTCTTGTGATGCATTATTCCACACTCCATTCCCACTCCATGGTTCCCAAAATGATGCATTCTTGATTCCCCCTCTTGATGTCCTCGCATATTTTCATTGATCGTTTTAGCTTCAACTTTGTTACTTAAGTTTTTGTGACGGTAAGTATGTTAAATTTAATAAGAACTGTGATAATGTGAGTTACTCTCTCCCTGGACTCCTCCACAACATGTGGCATTTTTGATATCAAACATGAAAGGAAAATAACAATATATGTATATCCCGCACTTGGATACCACGGGGATATATTTGTATAGCAAGTGCAGGAGTGGTTATATGAACCCTAGTCCGGGACGAGTCACCCAAGAATCCACATGGTCAAGTATACAAGTCTTGTACATGGTCACATGTGCATGTCCCGCACATGGAACAGTGCCAGTCCGTACTGTGAGTCACCCTTTGGAACGATGATGAGGTGTTCCGAGCATTGATAGGCTTTCAGCCAGATGCAAGGGCACTAGGGTAGCATATAGATGCATGTAGAAGCAAGAAGTGCAGGCCATAGATGATGTCTATGTTGCCCTACTTAGTGGGCTATGGTTTAGGCCCATAGTTTTTGTTAGCCAATAATCCTCCTAATGTCTACAGAACCTTAGCGCAGACAATAAGCCTCCTAATGTCTACAGAAAGCAAGCTGAACTGAAACTGAAAGCTTCAGCAGAGATGAAGGCAAGCTAGCCCCGAATTCCTTGAAAGGGAAATTCCTAAACACATCGAGATGTTTAGGGCTTGAAGCTGTACCTGGAAAACCAGAAAGTTGCGAGCCTTGACAAGGATACCAAGGGACTTCATCTTGGCGTTGTACTCATCCCAGGAGACGGATTTGTTGTTGATTTTGTAGTCACTGGCCCCGGAGCTGGTTATGATTCGTGCGAAGTGAAGCTCCTCGCCGTTGCCGGTAAGGTAGACAAGCTTCACGAAGGCCTTTCGCCCTTTTTGCTCCCTCTCCTTGTCGTCGAAGGCGTAGATGAGGTCCTTCAGCTGCGCGCCCCGCAGCTGCATCGACCTAACCCCCAGCACAAAGCTGATGGCGTCCATAAGGTTCGACTTTCCAGCACCATTCGGCCCTATTATCGCCGTGAAATTCTTGAACGGGCCGATCACCTGGTGGCCCTTGTAGGACTTGAAATTCTCCACTTCCAGCCGGTGGATGCTCCCACTTGACACTCGCGAAGGCATTTCCGCACACACCTGGTTCTCCGCTCCAAAGTAGGGTTTCAACTAACTGCACAAATTTTCAGAAACCTGAGCAAACCTGCCTGTGCAAGGTCTCAGAAACACACACCTGAGCAGATTATGGTTCCAAGAGGTTACTGTTTCTCGGCGTCAGGGTTTCAGAAGGTGAGGGTTTCGGCAGGTTATCAGAAGAAATCAACACCTAGGGCTTCGGAGACTTGCGCAGCCTGAGCAACTTAGGGTTGCACGAACCTGAGCAGAATAGAGTTGAAAACTACGGGATTTAGACACGACATGCCGTCGATCGTGGAAGGCGGGAAGCTTGTCATCGTACAACTATAAATGGCAGGTTGCTTCTATGGCGTCTGGGAGAAGTTTGCAGAATAATAAGTTTGAAATAGAAGTTAGCATTACTGTAATTCTCAATGGAGCATAACGTAGTAGCTTATCTTTCCGCTGCCTGTGGGAGATATGGAACTCTTAAAAAAGTATAATTTTCGAGTAAGAGCTTAGGTATAAATATGTACATATGTGCTGGTCAGTATATTATGTTAATAAATTGAATGATGATGCTGTGGTACACTTAATTCAAACCCTTCAAGTTGGGATTAGATGATCTGCTCTATAGTTTGGGAGACTCTTGTACATACTAGGCCATCCTAACAGTTGTCATCATGCAAGGATATTCAAGGCCTGATGTGAAAGCAAAGCAACCTAAGTTTGGGCCAAAAACAAGGAGGTGGTACCTGAAAGAGAAGCAGCCAGTACCTTTGTAGCATTCATTTGAGAACCCCCTAGGAACCAGGCTAGTGGTGAAAATCTGGTCAACAGGGGAGGTCTTGTGGAGAAGCAATCTCCTAAGGGCTACACTTTTGAAGCCATGATTATTGCTTGTATGCAACTAGGGTATCACATCTCATGCAAACAGTCTTCCTTTGTGTGGGAGAATGAAAGGTCGCAGATTACTCAACAATGAATTGGAAGGTCTCTAATTTTGGGAGTCGTCTGTTGGTTTCAAAGCCTTTACTTGATGGAATGTATTAAGAGAAGGAATGTAGGACGGGAGTAATGTAATTAAGAGATGGGATGTAATGTAATTAAGAGAAGGGATGTAATTAAGAGAAGCCTTTACTTGATGTAATGTAATTAAGAGAAGGCATAATGCTTGGCTAAAAGATATCTTGGGAGCAGTCTAGCTTTCTGGGATTTGCTATGTAAATTGTTAAATGAAGTAAAATGTGAAGTATAGGTATCTACTGGAGTAACCCATAGTTATCTTTTGTCATCTTGTGTACTTGATCATTTTCTGTTGATATAAATATATAATTATTATTGGTCCCCAAAAAAAAAGAGAAGGGATTCAGGATGGGCAGCTTCTGTTAATATTAATATATATAACTATTGTTCACCAAAAAAAAAAAGTAAGCATTAGTGGCAATGTCTAAATAAATTACTCTAAAGCTATGTCTAAGTGAAGCTTTTAGAAGTTAGCATCACACTGGCAATGTCTAAATAAGGTAGGACTATAATAAAAGAAATTGATAAAGATTACTCATTAACAAAGGTATTAAAAGTGCACCTCTCAAAATTTGGAGAGTAGTTGTGTAACAAAATGAATATGAATAATGGGCCCAAGGCCAATGGACCATGCCCATGGACAATTTTAATGATAGTTTGAAAGGGGTGGTCATGTATGAATACTAACATAGGCCATTATTGGGGATAACCTTGATAATCATGTGATAATGATAAATACTCTCTTTCTACCTTAAACCTTTGTTAATCTTTTTGCTAATCTTTGTTAATCCATGTTTTCCTAGGCCAATCTAGTTCAATGGCTAGTTACTTTCTTTCATTGGTCAAAGCTCATGCCTTTGATCCATTTTT